>NC_090035.1:84339588-84701418 GCF_037176765.1 Anolis sagrei
ACAGCTTCCCTGGAGAATAGGACAAGGAAAAAATGGCTTCAAACTACAAGAGAGGAGATTCCACCTGAACATGAGGAAGAGCTTCCTGACTGGGAGAGCTGTTCAGCAGTGGAACTCTCTGCCCCGGAGGGAGTGTGGTGGAGGCTCCTTTGGAAGGTTTTAAGCAGAGGCTGGATGGCCATCTGTCAGGGGTGATTTGAATGCAATATTCCTGCTTCTTGGCAGAATGGGGTTGGACTGGATGATGTCCCAGCAGGTCTCTTCCAACTCTTGGATTCTATAATTCTTTGACTGTGAGAGCTGCTCAGCGGTGGAACTCTCTGCCTCAGGGTGTGGTGGAGGCTCCATTTTTGGAAGCTTTTAAGCAGAGGCTGGGTGGCCATCTGCCGGTGGTGATTTGAAGGCAATTCTCCTGCTTCTTGGAAGAATGGGGTTGGACTTTATTGGCCCACCAGGTCTCTTCCAACTCTAGGATTCTAGGATTGCCATAGGTATAGCTGGAAGAAGGATACCACGAGGAAGAGGAAGAGGCTTCCTTTCTGCTGCCCTGCTGCAGACTAGGCCTCAATGGGGCCGTGGTCTCAAATTACAGGGAAGGAGATTCCGCCCGGACTCTCTTAGGAAGCACTTCCTGACTGTTCAGCAGGGGAACTCTCTGCCTTGGAGTCCGGCAGAGTCTCTTTCTTTGGAGGGCTTCAAACAGGCTGAGTGGCCATCTGTCTGGAGGGCTTTGATGGTGCTTTTCCTGCAGAGAAGAAAATGGTTGGACTAGATGGCCCACGCAGTCAACTCTCGCTCTATTACTGGTTTATTTATTTATTGACAGTATTGATATTCCGCCCTTCTCCTCGCCCCGCGTGGGACTCAGGGCGGATTACAGTGTACACATACATGGCAAACATTCAATGCCGTATACACACAGCATATATAGACAGACACACAGAGGCTCTTTAACATTTGAGCTTTTTGATGAGGATATTCTGCCCACCGGGGGAGCTCTCGCTTCACCGTCCATTTGTGACACTGATGAAGTACTTCCTCATTCTTTGCATGCTTGCTGGAGATTTTTATGGCGTTGTAAATTTGCCTCCCTGCATAAGCAGTACCTAAATTTCCTACCTGACAGATGTAACTGACTTTCAGGCTGCAAAGGTTGACAGCAAGCTACACAAATTGATTGGAAGCTCACTCCGACCTGGGCTGCCCAGTCCCGGGCATCCTCTTCGCTCCTCTCCTTTAAGAAGCAATTTATTTATTTTATTTTTTATCATGTCAGAAACAAATTGGAATACAGTTATATATTAAAAATCCACAAAGTGGAAACTTGGCATTGTAATAAATGTCCTTTGACCAGTATCTGGCCCCTTGGAGTGCCTCTGGTGTTGCTGCAAGAAGGTCCTCCCTGGTGCATCATGTGGCAGGGCTCAGGGTGCATTGCAGCAGGTGGTCAGTGGTTTGCTCCTCTCCGCACTCGCATGTCGTGGATTATTCCACTTTGTGGCCCCATTTCTGGAGGTTGGCTCTGCATCTCGTGGTGCCAGAGCGCAGTCTGATCAGCGCCTTCCAAGTCGCCCCGTCTTCTTTTGTGTGCCCAGGGGGGAGTCTCTCATTTGGTATCAGCCATTAGTTGAGGTTCTGGGTTTGAGCCTGCCACTTTTGGACTCTCGCTTGCTGAGGTGTTCCTGCGAGTATCTCTGTAAATCTCAGGAAGCTGTTTCTTAATTTAAGTTGTTGACGTGCTGGCTGATACCCAAACAAGGGATGGGCTGGAGATGTCACTGCCTTGGTCCTTTCACTATTGGGTTGTTGTAGGTTCTTTCAGGCTATATGTCCATGTTGTAGAGGCATTCTCTCCTGTCGTTTCGCCTGCATATATGGCAAGCATCCTCAGAGGTAGTGAGGTCTGTTGGAACTAGGAAAATTGGATTTATATATCTGTGGAATGGCTGGGGTGGGACAAAGGACTCTTGTCTGCTGGAGCTAGGTGTGAATGTTTCAACTGACAACCCTCATTAGCATTTGAGGGCCTGGCTGAGCCTGGGAAAATGTTTTGTCGAGAGGTGTTAAGATGTGCCTGGTTGTTTCCTCTCTGCTGTTTTTGCTGTTGTAATTTTAGAGTTTTTTAATACTGGTAGCCAGATTTTGTTCATCTTCATGGTTTCCTCCTTTCTGTTGAAATTGTCCACCTGCTTCTTGTGGATTTCAGTGGCTTCTCTGTGTAGCCTGGCATGGTGGTTGTGAGAGTGGTCCAGCATTTCTGTGTTTTCAAATAATATGCTGTGTCCAGCGCCTTTCACTATTGGTTGCTACTTCCTGGCAGATGTCAGGTCATGCGATGCCGGCTAGACAGTGTAATTTCTCCAGTGGTGTAGGGCGCAGACACCCTGTGATAATGCGGCATCCGTATAATCCGGGACATCCGTAGGGAGACCAAGGTGCTTGTCTATAAAGCTATTCCCCTCCCAACCCTGCTCTATGCCTGTGAGACGTGGACTGTCTACAGACGTCACATGCAGCTCCTGGAACGTTTCCATCAGCGCTGCCTCCGGAAAATCCTGCAAATCTCTTGGGAAGACAAGCGGACAAACGTCAGTGTGCTGGAAGAAGCAAAGACCACCAGCATTGAAGCGATGGTCCTCCAACATCAACTCCGCTGGGCCGGCCACGTTGTCCGGATGCCTGACCACCGTCTCCCAAAGCAGTTGCTCTACTCCGAACTTAAGAACGGAAAACGGAACGCTGGTGGACAGGAAAAGAGATTCAAAGATGGACTCAAAGCCAACCTTAAAAACTCTGGCATGGACACTGAGAACTGGGAAGCCCTGGCCCTTGAGCGCTCCAGCTGGAGGACAGCTGTGACCAGCAGTGCTGCAGAATTTGAGGAGGCACGAGTGGAGGGTGAAAGAGAGAAACGTGCCAGGAGGAAGGCGCGTCAAGCCAACCCTGACCGGGACTGCCTTCCACCTGGAAACCAATGCCCTCCTCACTGCGGAAGAAGATGCAGAGCAAGAATAGGGCTCCACAGCCACATACGGACCCACAAGGAAATCCATAATGGAAGACCATCTTACTCGTCCAACGAGGGATCGCCTAAGTAAGTAAGTAAGTAAGTAAGTAATGCGGCATGTCTCATTAAGAGCCACATCCACTGTTTGAGCGTGGTGAGATGTGTTCCACACTGGGCATGCGTGTTCAGCAGCAGAGTAGCAAAGCGCAAGGGCAGATGTCTTCACTGTGTCTGGTTGTGATCCCCAGGTATACATAGAAAGTATGTGAGAGGATGCTACTCAATTGATTCAGGCCTGTTACTGAAGCCCAGCTTATTGCATTATTGTTGTTGCATTCCTAATTTATTGGAGATTTCACTAGAAAGCAGCTTTCTGAGGAGTGTAATAAGCCTTCCTTGGCCCTGTGATCAATGTCTTGGAGGTGGTCCTGGAGATCCTGGGTGCAGCTTGAACATATCTCCATTGAGCTCAGAGGTTGTGCCCCCCCACCCCCCCAGGGCCATTTGCAGGCTTTTCAAAGGAAGGCCGCCCCCTCCCTCCCTCCCTCCCTCCTTCCTTCCCTTTGAGTTTCCAGAGAAGCCAAAGCAAGGTGGCTTCACTTATTTATGTATTTATTTACTTTACTTGTATACCGCACTCTCTCAGCCCGTAGGCGACTCAGTGCGGTTTACAACCAAACCAATATACAAGTGCACAACATCAGCAATTAAAACAGTAACTAAGACAACTACATCAATATAACAATACATCAATACATCCATATAACTGATCCATCACGTCTCATCAGTAAAGTCATAATCCGATCTCCTCGTCCATTATTCCAAGTTCCAAGATCAATCAATTAATTGCACTGCTTAATTAAACGCCTGGTCAAAGAGCCAGGTCTTCACTCTTCTCCTGAACGCCAGCAGGGAGGGGGCCGATCTAGTGTCTGCGGGAAGGGCGTTCCACAGCCGAGGGGCCACCACTGAGAAGGCCCTGTCTCTCGCCCCCGCCAGCCGTGCTTGTGAAGCCGGCGGGATCGAGAGCAGGGCCTCCCCGGACGATCTTAATGTCCTAACTGGTTCATAGGGGTGATGCGTTCGGACAGGTAGGTCGGGCCAGAACCGTTTAGGGCAGGCATGGGGAACCTTCGGCTCTCCAGGTGTGGTGGACTTCAACTCCCACAATTCCTTGAGGCTCGGCATTCGCCCCAAAGGCTTACCTTGGCCCAAGGAATTGTGGGACTTGAAGTCCACCACACCTGGAGGGCCGAAGGTTCCTGACCCCTTGGTTTAGGGCTTTATAGGCTAAAGCCAGCACCTTGAATTGTGCCTGGTAGCAGATTGGCAGCCAGTGGAGCTGGCGCAACAGAGGAGTGGTGTGCTCCCTAAGTGCCGCTCCCGTTAACAACCTGGCTGCCGATCATTGGACCATTTGTAGCTTCCGAGCAGTCTTCAGAGGCAACCCCACGTAGAGAGCGTTGCAGTAGTCTATACGGGATGTAACCAGTGCGTGGACTACCGTGGCCAAGTCAGACTTCCCAAGGTACGGGCGCAGCTGGTGCACAAGTTTTAATTGTGTGAATGCTCCCCTGGTCACTTGGCCTTTAAGGCTTAAACCTGCTCTAACTGTTGGTTTTAAAATTTAAAAAAATTGGTTGATCCAAAGATTGATACTCTACCTCAGAGATCAGAAGAGTTGCAAGACCGAGAAGAAGCCACGAGAGTCAAGACCAAGATCCATCCAGAGGGAAAGGGTTCTTGCCAGACATCAAGGGAACCACTGACCGCAGAGAGAAGCGGATGAGGAAACACAACATTCAAACCATCTCCAGACCCACCAAGAAAATCCAACCAATGCTCCGTTCAGCCAAGGACAAGAGGGATCCTCTCGCTTCTGCAGGAGTCTACCATTGTGTACCATGCAGCCGTGGACAAGAAGTCTCCAGAGGGACCACCACACGCAGCAGCATTGCCCACACACGCATCAAGGAACACGAAAGGCACTGTAGACTCCTTCAACCAGAGAAGTCAGCCATAGCAGAGCACCTGAGGAACCCACTTGGACACAGGATATGATTTGAGAACACAGAAATGCTAGACCACTCTCACAACCACCATGTCAGGCTACACAGAGAAGGCATTGAAATCCATGGGGGCAATTTGGGGAAGGTGTCCCAGAGTCCATTGAGTCCTTGTGAGATGACTGCCAGTGCTGGAGGTCGAGATCCATGTTGGAAAATGGCAAAAACTAACCATCTCATCAAGGACCAGGATGGCCCGTCGGCTTCCTGGAGGTCCCAAGGGGTGGCCGCAGCAGGTTCCCCAGGCCAACAGGCTCTCCAGACATCAACGAGGTGGCAGCAGCGATGTTGTGGCAGCGGGGAGCCAGCTGTGCCCCATATTAAGTTTCGGGGCAAAAAGGGTCATTCCTGGGGCAGAGAGGTTAGCGGAGCAAAAGCGAGATGGCCATTAGTCCTAGAATTTGCCCAGGAGAAGAATGGCTCTGATTTTGGAGCGATCCATTGACTCGGGGATACGGGGACCTGCTGGGTTTCGGTATCCATGGTTCAAAGGAGCGCAGTTTCGGCCTCCCCGGGGCGCCTGGAAAACATCCCGGACAAGCCCACAGCTGGCCGCGGCTCGGGAAAGGAAAGGTTCACGCTTGAGAAAGTCAGAGCCAGTGAACAGACACAATGTGTCACTCTGGAGAGTTAGAAGGTTACAATTAATTGATACTTTATTGGGGGATTGGTTACAATGTTAGGTTGAGGGGAAGAAAGCAAGGCAGGAAAGGAGTCCTGTGTTGAAGCTGCTGCTGCGGCCACATTCCCATTGAGGTTGGCAGGCCTGTAGTGGGGGGGAGGGGGTGGTTTTAGGGGTTCAACCCCCCCCCCGAAATGTTTCAGATTTTTTAAAAACCTGGTTTACTCATGAATTTTAACTGGTGAACCCAATCCCCATGCTGCTAAGTCTATGAGATGCAAAAAATTAAGAGTCCCTCCAGAACTGTAAGCACTCTCTCAAGCAGATATTGACAATTTATTCACACTGTCATTACTTGCAGCAATAGCAGATGTAGTGAAGCAACCAAGTTGGGGGGGGGGGGGGGCAGGCATGTAGCTGGGGGGGGGGGCTCGAGGGGCTTCAGCCCCCCCTCCCCGAAATTCTCATGGTGGTTCGCGAAAAGGCCTTACTGGTGCATTATTTAAACTGTTATGTTTATTCATATCATGATCTGATCACCATACTCTATATATCCCATATGGATGGGGGTATTATTGGGGTAACGATACAAAAGGTTTGCTAGGGTAGACCCCCTGCTGCCCAGACTCACCCCCCCGAAACAAACTTAGCCCCCCCCCGAATCGAAATCCTGACTACGGGTCGGGGGGGGTTGAATGCTCTCATTAAGGAGGCCAGACTTGGTGGAGGTGGTTGACAGGGGTGGAGCTACAGGCTATGGAAGGTTGCTCTGCCCCTGCTGTGCTCTTTGCTTCAACATGAGATAGGAGGTTTCAACCCCCCATGAAATTTTCAACCCCCCCCTGCAAAATTTTCAACCCCTCCCAATTTTTTTTCTGGCTACGGCCCTGGATGTTGGCCCGAGTGGGCAACGGAGAACTGCGGAACTCCCTGCTGCAGCTCAGATCGGCTTCAAGGCAGGGGCTGCTGGCTGGCTCGCCATTCGAGTTAGGGCGCATTCCCGAAGGAGTGAATCAGAAACAGTGAAATGCTCAGGGCTTCCGGACCCAGCTTTCCTACTCTTCCCGGGAAACCTTGACCTCTAAGGAACATCAGGTTCCCCTCCCAACGTGTTGCCTCAGCCCCGCTCTTCACTAGGAGCCGCTTGTCAGCCGGGGATGCTTGTAACTCGGGGCGGTATTTATTTATCGTGTCATCCGCAACCAGAACATTGTATTACATTTCTAACAGAACAAAACAAAGAAACAGATTAAAAAATACACACACAAATTTTGCAAACTTGGTAGTTGATTAAATGTCCTTTGACCAGTATCTGGCCCCTTGGAGTGCCTCTGGTGTTGCCGCAAGAAGGAGGTCCTCTATTGTGCATCATGTGGCAGGGCTCGGGGTGCATTGCAGCAGGTGGTCAGTGGTTTGCTCTTCTCCACACTCGCATGTCGTGGACTCCTCTTTGTGGCCCCATTTCTTGAGGTTGGCTCTGCATCTCGTGGTGCCAGAGGGCAGTCTGTTCAGTGCCTTCCAAGTCTCCCAGTCTTCTGTGTGCCCAGGAGGGAGTCTCTCATTGGGTATCAAGTTCTGGGTTTGAGCCTGCCACTTTTGGACTCTCGCTTGCTGAGGTGTTCCAGCAAGTATCTCTGTAGATCTTAGAAAACTATTTCTTGATTTAAGTCGTTGACGTGCTGGCTGATACCCAAACAAGGGATGAGCTGGAGATGTCTCTGCCTTGGTCCTTTCACTATTGGCTGCTCCTTCCCGGCGGATGTCAGGTGGTGCGATACCGGCTAAGCAGTGTAATTTCTCCAGTGGTGTAGGGCGCAGGCATCCCGTGATAATGCGGCATGTCTCATTAAGGGCCACATCCACTGTTTTAGTGTGGTGAGATGTGTTCCACACTGGGCATGCATACTCAGCAGCAGAGTAGCCTAGCGCAAGGGCAGATGCCTTCACTGTGTCTGGTTGTGATCCCCAGGTTGTGCCAGTCAGCTTTCGTATGATATTGTTTCTAGCACCCACTTTTTGCTTGATGTTCAGGCAGTGCTTCTTGTAGGTCAGAGCACGGTCCAGAGTGACTCCTCCCAGGGATTTGGGTGCGCTGCAATGCTCCCGTGGGATTCCTTCCTTCCCAGGTGATCATCCTCAGAGCTCGGGATGCTTCTCTGTTCTTAAGGTGAAAGGCCTTGGCTGGCCGCCCCCTCCCCTTGGCGGGGCCGGAGAGAGTCCCGGGGCGGGCGGCTCCCTCACCATTTCAGGGACGGGACGGGCGGGGGGGGGGGGTCACGGCCTTCCCGGGGGCTCTGGCGGGGCGGAGGGGCTTCCCCTCCCTCCCTCCCTCCCTCCCTCCCGGCTCCGCCTCTGGAAAAAGCCCCTCCCGGCTTCGCTTTCGCTTCGGTTTGCCTTGCCGTCGGAGGAGAGCCGTCCAGCCGAAGGCGCTCGAGAGAGAAAGGGAAAGAGGGAGAGGTGAGACCCTCCGCTTCGAGAGAGGGGCCGAGGGGAGGGGCGGGGGCCTTGGAGCGGCCAAGCAGGGAGCCCGGGGCGCGGGGGGCAAACGGGGGGGGGGCGGGAAAGGGGGTCCGCTTCTGCGGGAGAGAGGAAGAGCCCCCGGGAGTCGCCGCTGCCTGGGAAAGGCCTGCCTCTGACTGTCTCGCCCCCCCCCCCCGGCCTTGGCGGGCTCTCCCGGCTCTCCCCCCCCCCCCACTCCCTGGTCCTTCTCACGAGGAGGCTGGGCGGTCGCCTGCCTGGCAGGAGGGCTTGGCCCAGGTGGCCCTCGGGGGTTCCTTCCCACTCCAGGACGCATTGATCCAATGGGGGGCTCGGTGGCCATCTGTTGGGAGGGCTTGCATGGTGCCTTTCCTGCCTGGCTGGAAGAGATGGGGCTGGGTGGCCCTCGGGGGTCCCGTCCGTCTCCAGGACGCATTGGTCCAATGGGAGGCAGGCTGGCTATCTGTTGAGAGGGCTCGCATGGTGCCTTTCCTGCCTGGCAGGAGGGCTTGGCCCGGGCGGCCCTTGGGGGTCCCTTCCGTCTCCAGGACGCATTGATCCAATGGGAGGCAGGCTGGCTATCTGTTGAGAGGGCTTGCATGGTGCCTTTCTTGCCTGGCAGGAAGGGCTTGGGCTGGGTCGCCCTCGGGGATGCCTTCTGACTCCAGGACTCATTGATCCAATTGCTCAGTGGCCATCTGTTGAGAGGGCTTGAATGGAGCCTTTCCTGCCTGGCTGGAGGAGATGGGGCCGGGTGGCTTGGGGGAGGGTTCTCTGAGCCCCCCCCCCCCCAAGGTGACCCTCTTTCCTTCCTTTCCTCCCTTTGGCCTTGCATCTAGCAGCAGAGCCATGTCGTCCCCGGTGAGGATGCCCAAGCCCACCTGCCTGATCCAGAACCATCGGGGGAGGCTGTCGGCCTGCCCAGAGGCCCTGGAGGTCCTGAAGCGCATCCGCCAGCCTGTGGTGGTGGTCTCCATCGTGGGTCTCTACCAGACGGGCAAGTCCTACCTCATGAACCGCCTGGCCGGGAAGAGGACCGGTGAGCAGATGGGGGGGGGGGTCTTGGCATGGCAGCCTTGTGGCCCCGGGGTCCCCTCGGGAGGGAGGGAGCACCTCTGGGTCCACAGGGAGGGCAGGGGCGGCTCATCCATTACGCGAAGTAAGTGGTCGCAGAACACTTTTTTTTGCCAGGGGCGCAGAGGTCACTCGTTCTCCGCATTCGATCCCTTCCCCATGACCGGCTCCCTTTCCCGATCCCCCGGCGCTCCACCTGCCTCCTCTCCTCTCCCCAATCCGCGGGTGGGCCAAGGGGCAGAGCCGCCGTGCCTGGCCCGCTTCGGGTCCAGAGGCGTGTCTGAAGACCCCAGCGTGAGGACCAAATGTCGCCTCTTCTCCTGACTTTCTCTTCAGCCATTGGGACCAAGAGAGAGAGAGAGAGAGAGAGCCCCTCCAGCAGGAGGTATCTCCCACCTCCGCTCCCTCCTTTGTTTTTGTGCCATCCTTCAGGAAAGGGGGGCATCTCCACCTCTCTCTCTCTCTCTCTCTCTCTCTCTCTCTCGGTCCCAATGGCTGAGGAGAAAGTCAGGAGAAGAGGTGACTTTTGGTGCACACGCCGGGGTCTTCAGGCACGCCTCCGGACCCAAAGCGGGCCACGCAAGGGAGCAAGTGCGGCAAGTGTAGTTACTGGGATGTATAGTTCACCTACAATCAAAGAGCATTCTGAACTCCACCAATGATGGAATTGAACCAAATATGGCACACAGAACTCCCACGACAAACAGAAAATATATATGAATGATTGGTTGGGGGGGGGGGGGGGCGCGCCAAAATACTGTTTGCTTACCGTTGAAAATTACCTAGGGCCGCGTCTGAACATGGGATCTGATGCAAAAGCCAGCAGAGTGGTCTTGTTTGCTGTGGACTCATCTTGTTGTGTATTGAATAACAAGACTTTTTTTATCGTAGTAAGCCTTGCCCAGTGCGGAGGGAGCCTCCTTCCCCGAGGGCATTGGCACAGAGGAACTGCTTTCCCACCTCCGCCTTGGAGGGGCTTTCCCCTTGCCTTTCCTGCCCACAACAACCCCCCCCCCGGAACCCCTGGCTGCTCCCCCTCAGAGCCTGAGAGTCTCCCATGGAGCGATCACTCACACAGCTTCCTCTTCATGCAGGCTTCCCCCTGGGCTCCACGGTGCAGGCCACCACCAAGGGCATCTGGATGTGGTGCGTCCCGTATCCGGAGCGGAAGGACCAGACTCTGGTGCTGCTGGACACGGAGGGCCTGGGCGACGCGGAGAAGGTGGCCGTGGGAGGGGGGAGGGGGAGAGAAGGGGGGCTGAGGGGGTGGGGGTGGTGGTGGTGGTGGTGTTTTGAACCCCTTCGGAAACCCTAGGCCAGCAAGGTCTGTCTCCCTGCGGGGGAGTCCTCAGGTGGCCCCCAGCCCCTTCAGCGGAGTCACATCCATGCTGGCCAGCTGCTTGCAGGGAATGCTTCACTCTAGATGTAGAGAAGGGCGGTGTTTTGGGTTCCAGCTCCCAGAATCCCTGAGCATTGAACAAGCTGGTGAGGGCTTCTGGGCCTGGTGTAGAGGTGATATCGAGCTCTTTTAGGGGGCCCCTCCAGGGAGGAAAGCCCAAGGACCGCACCAAAAAAGGGTCCTGAATACCTTGGTGAGATTTTTCTGGAAGCCAATCCAAGAGCGATTTAAAATCAAATAAGCTCACCAGAGGCGAAAGGAGACCAGGATCGAGGCGTTTATTTGCGATTCAGCTGAATGGATGCGTTGCAGGAATCGTTCCACTGCAAGCATACAGATACAAAGATTCCAGGCAATTTTATACAGTACAGGACAAAAGAAAGCAGTTTGAAACTCCCGCCGCCCCTTGCTGGCCGGCTTGACGCTGATTGGCTGAGGCTGGAACAGCTGGGAGGAGGCTTGGCGGCCCGCCTCGGTTTTCAGCCAATCGGAACGTCCCCGCGCCTGGGGAGGGCCAATGGGCGCCCTCCGCTCGCTTCCGAGCCTGGGCCAATCAGGAGCGAGGAGGGCGGGACGGCCGCAGACAAAGGGGAAAGATGATGGGATTTTGGATTTCCTGCCCGCTGGAATGCGGGCTTTGTCCAAGGCGGGAAGAAGGTGATGTTTGGCAAACAAAGGCTTTCCTGTCCTTGATGAGTCTGGCAGGGAATTTGAATAGCTGGGTCGAAGCCGGACCGCCCGAGGGATCAACAGCATCTGTTTGAGTTAATCAGTTCTTTCTTTCCGGGGCTCTGTTGACCCTTCCTCTTTCGTTGGCCTTGCTCCGATGACGAAATTGGGGGGGGGGGGGGGCAGCAGCATTGTCCATGCAAAATGAGTTAATCAATGGGTGATTTGGGGGAAAGAGGCTTGAGCTCTGTCCCCAGGCAGTTCCTGGTCACGCTGGTTTTCTTGTGGGGCGAGGGTCGAGCGGGTGAGGATACAGAGGAATTCATAGGGGTTACATATTTCATATTCATAAACCATAGGCATCACCAGTATACAGGCATTTCATATATCACCACCCATCCCAACCCCAATCCACAGTAATAAAAAAAATATTTTATTCATTTCATAAAAAGAGAGAGGAAAGAACTAGAAGTCCCAAAGTCTGGACGGAAGGGTTTTGGGTGCAGGGGCCAGTCCATGCATCAGGCTGGCCATCAGAAGATCAGTCCAAGGTCCGGGTTGGTCAACAGAAGATTGGCTCCTTCTAGGAACAGGAGCTGGAGCTGAAGGGGGAGCTGGGTTGGGTAGTAGCAGAGTCCATAGTCCAGTGCACAAGCCAGAGAATTCACAAAGAGGAAACAGGAACCCAGTTATGTGTGCTGGGTCAGGAAGCAACAGAATCCATTGTCCGGCCCTTGGCGAACTACAAATACTTGGGGGGGGGGGGGAGATGCTCCGCATCAGAGGGTTGTAAAATGCAGAATCATAGAGTTGGAAGAGACTTGGTGGGCCATCATCCAGCCCAACCCCATTCTGCCAAGAAGCAGGGCAATCTCATTCAAAGCACCCCTGACAGATGGCCATCCAGCCTCTGTTTAAAAGCCTCCAAAGAAGAAGCCTCCTCCACCGCACTCCACTGCTGAACAGCTCTCACAGTCAGAAGGTTCTTCCTAATGTTCAGGTGGACTCTCCTCTCTTTCCTGTAGTTTGAAGGCATTGTTCCATTGCGTCCTAGTCTCCAGGGCAGCAGAAAGGAAGCTTGCTCCCTCCTCCCTATGACATATTCCCTTCACATATCTATGCATGGCTATCATGTCTCCTCTCAGCCTTCTCTTCTGCAGGCTAGACATGCCCAGCTCTTTAAGCTGCTCCTCATAGGGCTTGTTCTCCAGACCCTTGATCATTTTAGTCACATTTCTCTGCACACCTTCTAGTTTGTCAACATCTCCCTTCAATTGCGGTGCCCAGAATGGGACACAGTGTGATTCATGATAACATGGTTTGACCAAGGCAGAATAGAGCATATCTACTCTGGATCTAGGCACTAGGCCCCTCTTGATGCAGGCCAGCATCCCATTGGCTTTTTTAGCTGTCGCATGACATTCCTGGCTGATGTTTAGCTTGTTGTCAACAAGGACTCCAAGACCTCTTTCACACGTCCTGCTCTCGAGCCAGGCCTCATCGCCCCCCATTCTGTCTCTTTGCATTTCCTTTTTTCTCCCTAAGTGGAGTGTCTTGCATTTGTCCCCATTGGACTTCATTGTGTGAGTTTTTGGCCCATCATCTCTCTAATCTGTCAAGATTGTTTTGAATTCGGCTCGTGCCTTCTGGGGTATTGGTTCTCCCTCCCAATTTGATGATCGTGCCTTCTAAGCCTTCATCTAAGAAGTCATGAATGAAGATCCTGAGCAGGACCGGGCCCAGGAGGGAACCCTGCGGATGGCACTCCACTCGTCACTTCTTTCCAGGATGAAGGGGAGGAAGCCTTGGGGAGAATCACCCTCTGGGTTCATTGAGGTGGGTCGGGAGGTGGGCGGGTGGCCCTAGTTCCCTCTACAAAGCAGCTGGGCCCTCTGTGGTTGGCCCCTGGCACCCGGACCGCTCTACAGGGCTGGCTGTGCTGCGGCCTTGTTGACCGAGGGGCCCTTGGAGCAGCCCACCGCTTGTCTGTTTCCAACATCGAGGCGTTTTCTGTGCTGCTGCTCCACTCCCTTGTTTATCTCGGCCTTGCTTCCTGCATTGAGTTTCCACTTCCTGCACAGGCTTTTACAGTAAACGCTCTGCTTCCAAGAAAACGTCTGGGATTTTTAAGTTTCTGAAACCTCCCACCATTGTTGTCCCTTGCTGGGTCAAGGAGGGCCTTTCCTCTGCGCTGGACACTCTGGCACGCTCAAGTCCTCCTGGAGTGGAGGCAGATACTAGGCGACACACAGATAGTAGGGCTGGGCGGTTTCGTTTCGTTAATTTGTAATTCATTAAAAATTCGTTATTTTTTTTATAACGAAGCGATAACGAATCATTCTGGAGCAACTTAAAAATGAAACTAATTTTTAAATTCGTTTCGTAATTGTTTTGGATTCGTTATGTATTCTTTTCGTTATCGTTTTGAAGTCGTTTCGTTATTATTTCCGCATGTCTGGGGCAAGTTTTATAGTTGTTTTTTGTTTAATTAGTGAAAAAAAATTATAATATCACACCAACAGTCAACAACAGAGGGAGAGGGAAGCTTCAGAAGTTCCCTTGTCCCATTTGGAGGGTTTTTAGCATATTGCGCGGCCGCGTCCGCCATTAACGAATCAATTCGTTATTGTTTCGTAATTTTTTTAACATTTACGAAATTTCGTAAATATCGAACTTTTTAAAAGAAAAATTTCGGAATTCTTTTTAAAATCGAAACGCAAAAACCCCCAAAAAACGAATTGATTTTAGAAACAAATTTTTCCGTTGTTACCCAGGTGTGTGCATGTCAATATAGCTATGTCTCTACGTATTTTCCAAGATGGCTCCAAGACGACTGGGAAACTTGGGGAGTCCTAACTAGGCACCAGCTCCCTGCTTTTGCCCGATGTACTTTCGTCCTTGAAAAGTAACTTCTTCCTGGCAGCAACATTTTCTCAAACCATCAGCATTATCTGTAAACAAAGGCCAGTGGCAAACTAAAGTATTGGAAATAATGAATATGGATGAACGAACGTATTGGTTATCGCCGAATGATGGAATCCCAAAGAAACATACAAACTGGGACTTGGTGAAAAACTACTTTCAACAACAAAAAATAGAGGTCCTTTCCTAAAAGACCTAGACATGATTTAAAGAAAGAACAAACCAGGAAAGCAACTTTGATTAATTAGAAGGGGGGGGGGGATGTACAAAGGATCTTCAAAGAACAGATGGAAGTCAAACTCAATTTTTATTTACTTATTTTTATTTTTATTATTACCTTCTTTTTTTCTTTTTCTTTTTTCTTTCTGGAGAGATTTCACACTTTTTTTTCCTTTTTTTTTTCCTTTTTTTTTTTGGGGAGGGGGGCATATTTTTAGTCTATGTCCGGGTTTGTTTGCTTTTTTCCCTTCTCTCGGGCTCAACTATCATTTCCTATTTTTCTATCTTCTTCACAATATTATCCCACTTTCCATGTAACCACATTATCTATTAACAATTTTTTTAAAAAAATAAATAAATAAAACTACATCTCCCTCACCTCCAAGTATTTTGGACTGCAACTCCCACAATTCCTCACAGCTCAAGCCCTTTCCTCTTCTGCTTATGTAGAAAGGATAAGAGAAGAAAAGCACGGGTCCTGCGGTTGTGAGGAATGGTGGGATTTGGAGTCCAAAACACCGAGAGGGAGGGAGGGGGGGCCCAAGTGTGCCCATGCCTGGCCTAGATCCATTTCAATCTGGCTTCAGGCCAGTTCATGCGATGGAAACGGTGTTGGTCACCTTGGTGGGTGACCTTCGGGGGAACCTGGACAGGGGAGTGTGACCCTGCTGGAGGCGGAGTAGCATTATATGTGAAAAACTGTTATGCTGCAGAAGAGATGCAAGACAGCAATCCGGGAAACCAGCTTGAAAGCATCTGGATAAGAATCAAGGGAACTGGGACTCAAAAAGATCTGGTTGTAGGTGTCTACTACAGACCTCCAAGCCAAGAGGAAGAACTCCTGGCCTAGATCCATTTCAATCTGGCTTCAGGCCGGTTCATGGGATGGAAACGGCATTGGTCGCCTTGGTGGGTGACCTTTGGGGGAACCTGGACAGGGGAGTGTGACCCTGATGGTCCTCCTGGACCTCTCAGTGGAGTTTGATACCTGTGACCATGGTCTTTTTCCAGAGTGCCTGGCAGGGATGGGACTGGGAGGCTCTGCACTGCGGTGGTGAGTGTTTCATGCACACATTGGAAGGCATGCAGATAGGTGGCTGGGACCCTTGCAAGTGGCACAAAACCCGGCAGTGTGAATATCAGGAGGAAATGGAACATAGACTCATAGAGTTGGAAGAGACCTGGTGGGCCATTCAGTCCAACCCCTTTCTACCAAGAAGCAGGAATATTGGATTCAAAGCACCACTGACAGATGGCCATCCAGCCTCTGTTTCAAAGCCTCCAAAAAAGGAGCCTTCACCACACTCCGGGGCAGAGAGTTCCACTACTGAGGTCCAAAATGACTTCCGCTAGTTCCTTCAGTACTCTTGGGTGTAGTTGATCTGGCCCTGGGGACTTCAACTCATTTAGAGCGGCCAGGTATTCCTGGACACCTTGTTTCCCAATTTGGGGTTGGATGTCCTCTAATCCCTCATCCACTCCATCTTGCTGAGGTTGGGGATGGCTTTCTTTTTCTGAGAAGACTGAGGCAAAGAAGGCATTAAGCAGTTCTGCCTCTTCCCCATCTATCCCCTGTCTGTCAGCATTGCCCAATCTTCTCACAGAGGCTCTATTGCCTCCTTGTTTTTTCTTTTTCTACTGACATAAGCAAAGAAGCCCCTTTTATTGTTTTTAATGTCTCTGTGTTCGTTTTGTGTTTTAGCCTTGTGAATCTTTTCACTACAGGAGCTGGCTATTTGTTTGAATTCTTCTTTGGTGATTTCTCCCTTTTTCCACTTCTTGTGCATGTCTCTTTTGAATCTGAGCCCAGTTAGAAGTTCTTTAGACATCCATTCTGGCTTCTTTGCAGTTGTCCTATTTTTTCTTTCTGTTGGCACTGTTTGCAATTATACCTTGAGTATTTCACTTTTGAAAAACTCCCATGCATCCATAAATACCTTGTCTTTTAGTCCATGGAATGCTGCTCAGTATTTCCTTCATTTTTTTGGAAGTCAGCTCTCCTAAAGTCCATAATGTGGGTTTGTCTTAGTTTCGCCCTTCCTTCGTATTTCAAACTGGCCCAGGCTCCCTCTTCCAGGACGGCCTCTGCGCCAGCCCTGCCTGCGTGTGGCCAAGCTTATTTTCTTATGCAAGAAAGGGGGGGGGGGCAGGGAGGGTTCCTTGCAGCCTCAAGGGCCAGCAATTAATCGATTGATCAACTGTACCTTGCCCAGCAGCCACCCTTTTATGTCTTCCTCTCTCCTTTCAGGGTGACACGCAGAATGACACTTGGATCTTTGCCCTGTCCGTCCTCCTCAGCAGCACTCTGGTCTACAACAGCCTGGGCACCATCGACCAGAACGCCATGGACCAGCTCCAGTATCCTTCCTTCCGTCCTTCCTTCCATGGGGCAGACCCCCACCCACCCCAACACGGTACTGGCAAGGCATGTCCAGTGGGACATGCCTTGCCCATCCTTTGACAAAGGGAGGCTGAGGGCCACAAGCCCAGGCAAGCCCAGCAACACCGGCATTTATTCAACACCCATAACACAAAGTGAGCAAATATTGGTAGAAGGTTCTTCTCTAATGGTGAACTGGCCCCAGCACCCTGTGGCATCACTGGGCAGACCAGACCCTAAGAGCACCCAGGGAGCTGGGAACGTATGGACATAGATGCTACAGTTCCAGTGAGTGGGAGGAAAGAGAGAGATTCACCCTGTAAAAAGCAGGTTTTGACCAATACTTAAGCTTCCCCACCCCCATGTGCCATCCATGCATTCCTTGTTCTGACATGGCCGGAGGACCCTTGAGGAGGGAGGGGTGGTGGGGTCAGCAGTGCCCTTGATTCCTGAACCAGCCCCCCCTCCAGCTACGTGACAGAGCTGACGGAGCACATCAAGGCCAAGGCCACTCCCGGGGGCGGCGCAGGCGGGGGCCTGGAGGACTCCTCCGAATACTTGCGCTTCTTCCCCAGCTTCGCCTGGGCCTTGAGGGACTTCACGCTGCAGCTGGAGCTGGACGGGAAGCCCATCACCGAGGACGAGTACCTGGAGAACTCCCTGAAGTTGAAGAAAGGTAGAGGGGTGTTGTGTGTTCTAGCAGCATTTTCTCCTTTTTTCATTTCACATCCACCTGTGGCTGGCATCTTCATAGAATCCTAGAATCAAAGAGTTGGAAGAGACCTCCTGGGCCATCATCCAGTCCAACCCCATTCTGCCAAGAAGCAGGAATATTGCATTCAAATCACCCCTGACAGATGGCCATCCAGCCTCTGCTTAAAAGCTTCCAAAGAAGGAGCCTCCACCACACTCCCTCCGGGGCAGAGAGTTCCACTGCTGAACGGCTCTCACAGTCAGGAAGTTCTTCCTCATGTTCAGGTGGAATCTCCTTTCTTGTAGTTTGAAGCCATTGTTCCATTGCATCCTAGTCGCCAGGGCAGCAGAAAGGAAGCTCGCTCCCTCCTCCCTGTGACTTCCTCTCACATATTTATACACGGACCTCATCATGTCTCCTCTCAGCCTTCTCTTCTTCAGGCTAAACATGCCCAGCAGCTCTTTAAGCTGCTCTTCATAGGGCTTGTTCTCCAGACCCCTGATAATTTTGTTGCCCTCCTCTGGACACATTTCAGCTTGTCAATATCTCTCTTCAGATGATCTGGTGGTAGTATATCTGGTTATTCGAGCAAGTGGCAGTTGAGTAAGGAGTATATCTACCTGTGGAGTGTCCAGGGTAGGGGGAAAAAACCATTGTCTATTAAAGAGTAAAGGGTCCCATTAGCAAGCATGATTTGTGTGTGTTGAGTGGGATCCACCCACTAGCACGTGCGTAACCATGAAGATAGTCCTTAAGAAGTCGACTGCCTTAATGCCTAAATCACTTCCCAAGTTCACTCTTTGGGTGACAGTGAACTTGCAGGAGCGTCCACTAAAATGGTGGAATCCTACAGCCGACACCCCTTGACTAAATCTGCCTCCTTGGCTGACTCAACCCCCCTTGTTTTCTGCCGCTTCCCCACTGACCCTTTGACCTCGGGACACAGGAAGGGGGTCCTTGGGGGTCCAGTGGGGTCCACCTCTCCCTGTCTCCTCCTTCCTGCGCAGGGGACACCCCCGACATCCAGCGCTTCAACCTGCCCCGCGAGTGCATCCGCTTCTTCTTCCCCACCCGGAAGTGCTTCATCTTTGACCGCCCCACCAGTCGGAAGAACCTGCACCGCCTGGAGCAGATGGAGGAGAGCGAGCTGGTGCCCGACTTTGTGGAGCAAGCCGACCAGTTCTGCAACTACATCTATGGAACGTCCAAGGAGAAGACCCTCCCGGGGGGACATGTGGTCACTGGGCATCGTGAGTCCCTTCCTCCTGCCCTCCCACCCTCTTTCCTTTGAGCTGATGCTGCAGTTGCAACATGATGCAGGGCTATCTCTGGCCTACCCTTTGTTCCTCTGGGGAGGCCATTCTCTCCTGCCTCGGGCATCAAGAGGTTTGTGATTATAAAGGCCAAAGGTGCTGGGGACCTGTACCTCTTCCCTCTGGCTGCTGGGGACAGAGCCCTGCTTCAACGCTGCAATGGGCACCATCACCTGATGCCTGCCTTGTGTCACCGCATTCCTTCTCGCAGTGCTGGCCAAGTTGGTGGAGACCTACGTGGAGACAATCAGCAGCGGGGAAGTGCCCTGCATGGAGAGTACGGTGCTGGCCTTGGCGGAGATGGAGAATGCAGCTGCTGTGGAGGATGCCTTGGCCTGCTATGGAAAGCTAATGGGGCAGAGGCTGAGACTCCCCACTGAGAGCATCCCAGAGTTGCTGGAAATCCATGTCAAGTGCAAGAAGGAGGCCCTCCAGGTGTTCATGGCGCGTGCCTTCAAGGATGACGAGCAACGCTTCCAAATCAAGTTCACGGTAGGTTCCCCCACGAGACGAGGCCTTTGGTAAAGCCTTATAGTGGGGGGAGGGGGTGTCTTATAGGAAAAAAGGGAGCCCCAGCACAGAAGGATCACTGGTCCCACTGGCAGTACTCCCAGCCTCACAGGACTGGTGTCTTTGTTGGAGTTTTAAAAAGGAAAAAGCAGTAAAATAAAGCAGCAGCAAAATGTTGCGGTTTAGCAGAGCAGAAGCTTCCAGACACAGCAGCAACAGAGCAAATGAGCTCTAGCAATTCAAGGAGCAAAAGCAGGCTTTCAAATTTACAAAAGTCCATCTTATGTGGCAGAACTGAATATGAGAAAGTTCAGGGTCTTGCTCTCTGTCTCAAATTGTCTGGAGACATCTTGCATGCTCTCCTCTCTGGATAACAGTAAGAAGACTGGGCATGTCCCCGAGAGTTGTCCGTCGTGTCCTTTCTCTGTATCTCCTTTCCTGCCAGGAAACCCTGGATAACCGGAAGGAGGAATACTGCCGAAGGAATGAGCAAGAGTCCATTAAACGCTGCCAGGCGCTGCTGGCCACTCTCTGCGCGGAGCTGGAGGAGAAGGTGCGCAGCGGGCTCTACTCCCGGCCCAACGGACACCGGCAGTTTGTGGAAGACCTGAAGGACATTGAGAGAAGATACCACCGGGAGCCCAAAAAGGGGGTGATGGTAAGTATTACGGTATATTGTTATAAGTCCAGTGTGTGTGTTAAAGAAAGCCTTGCAGAAAAGCCTTGCAAAGTGTTGATGATTAACTGCAGCTGAAATACTAGCTCAGCAAAGCAAGGCTGGGCCACGCCTCTTGAATGTAACAGTTTTTGAGGTTTTTGCAAACTGTTAGCAGTTAGCTGTTTGACATGCTGGAAAGCAGATGCAAGAAGCTTATGTAATGGTGAAGTAACTATGTACTTTTGTTATGCTCTATATTTTATAACACAGGACATTTGTTCTGTATTACTTACAGAGACAATGTAAGTGTACCAAGCTGTTTTATTTTCAACTCTGCAACCAAGAGTAAAGCTCTACTGTTTTATTTCTCCTGACTGGTCTGTGTCTTACTATTCACTTCATCACATTTACTAAATACAGTAGAGTCTCGCTTATCCAACATAAACGGGCCGGCAGAACCCTATTCAATGTCAAATTATGTTCCGATTTTACAAATTAAGCACCAAAGCATGTTTTATAATCAATTGACTGAAAAAGCAGTTCAATACATGGTAAGGTTATGTAGTAATTACCAGAACAATTTCTTTATTAAAACATAATATTTCTGGGTCCTTCCCTTTCCCTTCCCGATGTGTCTGTGCCTTGTGTTGCATGGGAAAGCCGGGAGAGAATAGTTGTTGTTGTTGTTGTTGTTGTTGTTGTTGTTGTTGTTGTTATGACGTCTCCATGCTGTGCAGTCCTGGGACTCAAAGTTTTCCAAGGTCCATGCCCTTCTCTTGGTGCATTTACAGTATGGAATGAATACCATTGCATCCCACTTTGAATCCCATGGCTCCATGCGATGGAGGCCTCCTGGGAATTATAGTTTCCCAAGATTCATACCCTTCTCTTGGTGTATCTACACTGTGGAATGAATGCAGGCGGGCCTTACTTTAAATGCCATGTCTCCATGAGATGGCCTTGGGAATTGCAGTTTCCAAAAGTCTATGACCCTTCTCTGGGTGCATCTACACTGTGAAATGAATGCAGCTGGACTTTACTTTAAATACCATTGCTTCATACTATGCAGTCCTGGGAGTTATAGTTTTCCAAGGTCCCCACTCATCTCTGTGGGGTGAGGGAGGGCATTGCTGCTTGACATGTAACAGCTGACATGTGATCTTGCGTTAGTGGGGAAGCTGGGATTTCAAAGAGAGGAGGGTTTTTTTTTCCAACAAAGCGTGAGGGGGGGAGGGATGGTGGATGGGGCTGCATCTCTATAATGTGATGACAAACTCAAAGAATGTAGAATACTACTGAGTTGCATAGATACATTTAACAGTGTGATGATGGTAGGGAAATCATTCATTTCATTGAAAAACAGAGCTCCATCCAGCCTCCCTGGGGTCCCAGCAACACCCCCTCCCCATCCCTTCCAGTATGGGAGCCCCTTGGAGCCCCTTCGGTCTGTGAAACAGGCCTTTGGACAGAAATGGAGTCTCCACCACACTTCATCGGTACTCAGCCAACCATTTCATTGCTTCAGTGTGATGAAGTGGATGCCAACAATGCACACTACAAACCAAAGATTTCTTAAAACTTGCAACACAAACATTAGGGGCGACGTGTGGATCTTAGCAGAGGTGCAAGAGGGCGCAACCGTGATGTCCATGTCCATGTTTGCGGGCCAGAATGGGTCTTCTTGCACTGATGTTGCAGATTCCCAAAGTATGTGGAAGGCCCTCCAAATTCTTTAGCTGAGGGAAGTGTCCTTGTGTTGGGAGCCTAAGAGTGGGGAGTGGGTGCCCCCCGGGGACACAGGTCGGGAGCCCCCCAACTATGTTCCCAGGGCCTCAGAATCTCTTCGATGGTGCCGGGAGAGGGGGTCCTTGGGGCAGACCCTTTGGCAGTGTCCAGTCCGGGCCCTTCCTGATGGCCCTCCTGAGCTCTGCTTCCTCCATCCAGGCAGAGGAGACCCTGAAGCAGTTCCTGGAGGGCAAGGAGGCCGTCGGCAGAGCCATTCTCCAAAGCGACACGGCCCTCAGCGAGAAGGAGAAGCAAGTGGAAGGTGAGCCCCCCTCCCCATCCGGAGAACGGAGTGGGGAGCAGAGCCCCTGCTTTCTGCTCTGGCCACAAGGCTCATCCAGTGCCTCTGAGAGGAAAGGCCAAAGCCAGAGGGACGGTCATGGGTCAGGTTTCCGTGCCGGACACCAGAGCCTCAGGAGAGTCACCGCTGAGCCCCTGCCCTTTCCAGGAAAGCCTCCCAGATCTGGACACACCCCAAATCCATCTCCACCAAGTCTTTACAGAGTGTGTGGAGCAGTCCCATAGAAGGGCCAAGACTTTAACGACATCACCCCAAAAGCCCTTTTGCAGGGCATAGATTTGCTTTGATTCCTCTGTGGTTCCCAGGACATCACGTGAAATCTGGGCGTTGCCATGCACCGTGGGGAATCCGGTGGGGCCTGGCGGAAGCATGGGGGGTCCGGCACCCTGGTGCATCCCCTGCCTTCCCTGTCACCTCATCCCACAGGGGGAAGCACTCATGCTCGCCTTCCCCAGGTTGTGTTCAAAGCAACACAAGAAGCCTCCCTTGCTGCCACCATCACTGCCTCATACACTGATTCCACACACCCTCAGGCACGGAGCCCCGCCAGCGATGGGTCAATGCCGTGTGATGGGAGCCAGCGGGCTCCGTGCCTGAAGAGAGGTGAAAATCAGCAAAGGGCGGACAAATTTGGCCCTCTGATGAGGTGGCAAGAAAGCCCTGATATAGAATCATAGAATCCTAGAATCCAAGAGTTGGAAGAGACCTCCTGGGCCATCCTCCAGTCCAACCCCATTCTGCCAAGAAGCAGGAATATTGCATTCAAACCACCCCTGACAAATGGCCATCCAGCCTCTGCTTAAAAGCTTCCAAAGAAGGAGCCTCCACCACACTCCCTCCGGGGCAGAGAGTTCCACTGCTGAACGGCTCTCACAGTCAGGAAGTTCTTCCTCATGTTCAGATGGAATCTCCTCTCTTGTAGTTTGAAGCCATTCTTCCCTTGCGTCCTACCCTCCAGTGAAGCAGAAAACAAGCTTGCTCCCTCCTCCTCCCTGTGGCTTCCTCTCACATATTTATACATGGCTCTAATCATATCTCCTCTCAGCCTTCTCTTCTTCAGGCTAAACATGCCCAGTTCCCTTAGCCGCTCCTCATAGGGCTTGTTCTCCAGACCCTTGATCATTTTAGTCGACATGCTGGGCTTGTGTTTTTCAGCACTTAAGGGCCCAGCGCTGAGTCTTTTCTTAAATGCTACCAAGTGACCACTGTATGTGGGGTAGGGTGGGGGGGGGGCCTTCAGAGATTGACCGTCCTTTCCTTTCTCCCTTTCCCCCATTCGCTGGACAGAGGCCCGGGCGCGGGAGGAGGCTGCTCGGAGGGAGCAGGAGGTCCTGCGGCAGAGGGATGCTGAGCGGGAGCAGAAGATGCAGGACCTGCAGCGGAGCTACGAGGAGAACGTCCAGCAGCTGAAGGTCAAGATGGAGAAGGATCGGGAGCAGCTCCTGGAGGAGCAGAAGAAGATGATGGACAGCCGGCTGGCGGTAAGCCTCCCTGGGGTCCCAGGGACACCCCCTCCCTGTCTCTTCCGTTATGGGAGCCCCTTGGAGCCCCCTTGGGTCTGTGAAATATGCCTTTGGACAGAAATAGAAGTCCGCCTCTCTTTCTTTTGCAGGAGCAACAGGCGTTGCTGAACGAGGGGTTCCAGAAGGAGGCCAGGCAGATGAGGGAGGAGATCCAGCTCCTGAAGGAGGAGAATGCCAAGGTCCAGGAGTCCCCCTCGCTGGAAAATGTCGTGGATGGGATTTGTAAAATCATCGGCGCCATTTTTTCAGGGATCATGAAGTGTGCGGAGTTCTCTCAAAACCTTTCAGGCAATAGTGGTCAGAGCCTCTCCAGACCACAGCAGGCCCCTGCTCTTACCTATTGGCCTTGCCCTTCTCCAGCTGTTGCCAATAACCGTTGATGACCCGGAGGCCGGCCGGTGTCTGTGTGGCTCTTTGGACCGAATGCACTGTTAGTTAGAGAAGAACGCTGCGCTTCCCTTGCCTGAGAACGGTGCCGGGAGGCATCCCCCCAGGACCTTCCCACACATTTTGCAGGCGCTGTCACTCAGGCACATTTCTTGGGGGGTGCCCCATGAGCTAGGCCCATTGCCTCCATCCAAGGTAAAGTTGGACTTGGCGGGGGGCAATGGTGGCCCTTGGAGCCCCCAAGGAAGCGGCCGCTGAAGGCACCCTTGCCACACTGCAGACGAACACGCTGGAGTGGTGGGAGCCAAGAACATGCTCTCATTGGTTATAGAGACAGACAGATAGGGCTCCATAGGTAGGTAGGAAGACAGGCACAAGCACACGCTTTTCAGTGGTCTGCTCTTTCATGCTCTTCGATTGTACCCAGAACTCATGTATTTGATCCAGAGTCTGCTGCTTGGTTGTGTTTCATGCTGCTTTTCTGACCACGAGCTGCTTGGTTGTATCTCTACCCACCTGAGTTCATAGTGCCTCTCTTATACATTATTCGAGCACACCATACAGGATTCATGCTTCCATCGGTGCTGATATCATCGTACCTGCACTCCGCTATTTACGGGTCCTGACCGACAACGGGTGATAAGGGGAGGCCTCCCTGTCCATCTCTTCACCTGCCTGCCTATCTGTCAATATTTGCCTGTTTGAGGGCTGCTTTTCAGCCCTGGTTTGGACTTCTGCTTGTTTTGACCACACGCTGTGCGCTTACCTTTGACCAAACGTGTTTCTTTGCAAAATAAAAGTATCCGTGTTATAGAGCTAAAATTTAGGGGTCTTTGCCAGGAGGCAGAGACCAATTAGAATAATCAAAGAGTTCTTTTTCCCCTGGCGAGACAGAGAAGCATTCCATATTTTTCCCTGATTTCCCAATGAAAAGTCTCACCAGGTGAAGAAAAGCCATCGAAGTTTAATGCGATTCAGCTGAAACCAGATGCAAAGCTGCAATCAATCGCCAGCAGAGCATGAGGAGATTACACCAATGCAGTCATATTTATAGTAAATTCAAATTTGCAGAGTTCAAACTCCCCGCCCCGGCTTCCCTGTTGCTCCCTGCTGTGATTGGGTGATGGGCAGACACCTGGGAGGCGGCCCTCCCGCCCCCGGCACCTCCTGACCAATCAGGTAGCTCCAGTGGTCCGTAGGATCCAATGGGGAGACCTCTGCCACCTGGTGGCGACAGCCAATCAGGAGAGATGGAGGCGGGATGATGGAACACAAAGGAATCTGGGAAGGAATCTTTAAACAAAGGAATGGCATGTGCTCTGGGAGACAAAGAGCCCATACAGGGCTGCTTTGAGTGTTGTGAATCAACATGTGTCCTTCCTGGCTGTGAGACAGGGGAACAATGCCTGGGGTTAATGCTATCAATGGGAAGTAAACAAAAAGCAGAGGGGAAGGTTTCCCCTTATCTTACAGAAACTGTTGTCAAACAATTGTTTAGGCCAGGAGGTTCCCTTACATATTTAAATCATATGCAGCTATCTTCCCATCCAGGACCCCAGAGAGAGATTAATAATACCAATTATAAAAAGCAGATGATATCAGGACACAGCATGAATTCATAAGTTGTCTTGAAGAAAGTTCATGGGTAGAGAGCGAGTCCTTGAAGATAGTGAAGTCCAGGAATGTCGCAGAATTCAAAAAGCCACCAAAGGGAGTCTATGGAGTTCCAGTGGGTCAAGACGCAAAGCCCTGCAGCGCTGGGATGGAAGGCGGTCCCATGCTCCTTGGAAAACTCGAGAGAGGCAGAGACCCCAAGGTCTAGCCATTCCCAAAGTTTCATGGGGTCCTCATTGTTGTTAAGGCCTTGGCAAATTGACCAAGACTTAACCCCTATTGTGCAGTCTGGTACCTTTGACCTTTGCAGAACTATAAGTCACCATCCCTTGTTGGGGGGGGGGGGTCATGCTCGGCTTCATCCGTTGCTGCCTTTCACAACTGTATTTCAGAACTGCCTTGAGAAACGTGTGTTGGGTCGATATGGGGGGGGGGGAATAGGGGGCACTGCATTTTGCTGAGCCGTTTCTCCAAACATCCTTTAAAGTCAAGGAAATTCAGGCCCAACGAAAGAGGGTCCCATTCTCCCCCCCCCCCCCTCACGTGGCTTGAAAAGTCCCAGTCAATAGTCCTGGCGTCAAGCATTGTCTGATGGGATTTCTTAGTTGCACTGTATGTTGGCCTTGAATTTTTGCCATTCGTATGTTGTAAACTGCATTGATTCCCCCCAGAGGTGAGAAAGGCAGGAGGCTCATCAGGACTGCTAAAGGGAGCTGGGCAGACGGCATTTCCCGATGTCCTTGCAAGAGGAGCAGGCAGTCCCTCAGCGAAGCCAGTGGGATGGAGTTGGTCTGGTCTGGTGCGGTGTGGGTAGAGTTGCCTCAGGAACAGCCCGTTGCTCTCAGGTTTTGTCAGGGTGACCACCAACTGGGTTCAGTGAAAGGGGTCCTGGGGGGGGGGCACCTTAAGCCCCTAGATTGTGCTCTGCAGAACTGGGAAAAATTGGGACATGGGAGGAGTAAGAAAAGGATGAGAACACAGTGCCCGATAGTTTGGCCCCAGCACAGAGTTCTGGGATGGGGCCAATGGGATGGATGCAGGAAGCACCTTCCATAAATAAATCCGTGGTGCAAAACTGGATAAAGGCGGTGTACAGGCCACACATATTTGATGAGGAGGATTACATGAGTGGTTTTAAAGAGGCGGCAGACGGATTTCCTGAACCCATTCCTTGTGCACAAGAGAAGCGTGGGGAGAAAAGGAGGAATTCAGGAAATCATGACCCCCCAAAGACCCCCCGGAAAGACACAGTTTGGTTGTGGGGGGGGGGGGGCAATTTGGCCGGGCTCCACCTGCCAGTGGGTGCTACAGCCATCTACCCATCCCTGCCTCCTCCCAGTTACCCGTCAGACACCACTGTGGCCACAGCGCCCCCCCCCCCCCAGTCCCGCCACTGGCTGCAGAAGTGCAGAGAGGCTCACAGACCCATCCTATGCTGATAGCCAGTTCAGAGTTCCAGCCCCACAGCACTGTGATCATTTTATTATTTACTAGCTTGGGGGCCCGGCGCTGCCCGGGTTATTTGAGAAAGGAATTGTATATCAAGGTTGGTGTTTATCAGTTATTTATATGGCTCACAGTGGTCTCAGGAAGTTAGTGAAGGTACTGTGAGTCCCATCATCTGTGGTCCATCATCTTCCAAACTGCACCAGGATGGAGAGAGGGTCATGGGGGTTCTGTGTGCTAAGTTTGGTCTTGATCAGTCATTGGATGAGAGTCACAGCAGTCTCAGAAAATGAGTTAAGGTACTGCAAGTCCCATCATCCATAGTCTCCCTCAAACATCACCAGAATGTTGAGTTGGCCATGGGGGCTCTCTGTGCCAAGTTTGGTCTTTATTGGTATTTGGATGAATGTCACTGTGGTTTCAGGAAGTGAGTGAAGGTACTGCAAGTCCCATCATCCATTGTCCATCCTCCTCCAAACAGCACCAGGATGTAGAGTCTCTCATGGGGGCTCTGTGTGCCAAGTTTGGTCTTGATTGGTCATTAGATGAGGGTTGCAGCAGTCTTGGGAAGTGTGTGGAGGTACTTGAAATCCCATCATCCATAATCTGTTCTCCCCCAAACCTCACCAGAATGTTGAGTTGGCCATGGGGGTTCTGTGTGCCAAGTTTGGTCTTCATCAGTCATTGGATGAGGGTCTCAGTAGTTTCACTGAGTAAAGGAACTGCAAGTCCCATCGTCCATGGTGCATCATCCTTCAAACCGCACCAGAATGTAGAGTGCATCATGGAGACCCGGTGTGCCAAGTTTGGTCCTTACCGGAAATTGGATGATGGTTGCAGTGGTCTCGGGAATTGAGCGAAGATACTGCAAGTCCCATAATCCATGCTCGATCCACAGTCAAACCACACCATGGCGTAAAGTGGGTCATGAGAGGTCTATGTGCCAAGTTTGGTGTTGTTCAGTCATTGTTGAGGGTCGCAGCAGTCTCGGAAAGCGAGTAGAGGTATTTCAAGTCCCATCATCCATGGTATGCCCTACTTCAAACCGCAGTAGGATGTAGAATGGGTCATGGGGGCTCTGTGTGCCAAGTTTGGTTTTGTTCGGACATTAGATGAGGGTTGCAGCAGTCTTGGGAAGAGAGTGGAGGTACTTGAAGTCCTATCATCCATGGTCTGTCCTCCTCGAAAGTACACCAGGATGTAGAGTGGGTCATGGGGACTCTGTGTGCCAAGTTTGGTCTTGATCAGTCATTGGCAAGGGTCTCAGTGGTCTCAGGAAGTGAGTGAAGTGACTGCAAGTCCCATTATCCATTGTCAAATTCTTCCAAACCGCACCAGGATGTAGAGTGGGTTATGCGGGCTCTCTGTGTAAATTGTGGTTCTGATCCATCATTGTTGGCAGTTATAATGGTTTTAGGAAGGGAGTGCAGGTATTGCAAGTCCCATCGTCCATGGTGCATCTTCCTCCAAGCCGCACCAGGATGTAGAGTGGGTCATGGAGACTCAGTGTGCCAAGTTTGGTCTTTATTGGTAATTGGATGAGGGTTGCAGTGGTCTCAAGAATTGAGCAAAGTCCCATAATCCATGGTCCATCCCCGGCCAAACCACACCAGGCATAAAGTGGGTCATGAGAGGCCTATGTGCCAAGTTTGGTCCTGATCAGTCATTGGATGAGGTTAACAGCGGTCTCAGAATGTGAGTGATGGTACTGCAAGTCCCATCATCCATGGTTGCAGTAGGATGTCGAGTGGGTCTTGCAGGCTCTGTGTGCCAAGTCTGGTCTGTATTGGTAATTGCCTGACTCCGCCCCCTCTGGCCTTTTCCTTTCCTCTCTTTGTCATCTCGGAATCTTGGAATTGAGGCTGGCCAATCAGAGACCATATGCAAATTTCCTTCTCATGTCCCCGTTTCTGCCATGAACTCTTTTCTCCACCAGGGGTCCTGTTGAAGCTGGCCAATCAGAGACCATATGCAAATAGCACCACTGGGGCAGCCAATCCGAATGTTGGAACTTTCAGGCTGGCCAATCATAATGCTGGCACATACACCGTCACACCGCCGCACTTTTGTCCTCCACATACAAACATTCACCTTTATTATATGTATAGATTTACGGCATTTCTACCCTGCCTTTCTCCACCCCGGGGGGGGGGGGGGGTCAAGGTGGCTTATTTTATTTATTTATTTACTTAAAACACTGATATTCGGCCCTTCTCACCCCGACTCAGGGGACTCAGGGCAGAGCACAGCATATCTATGGCAAACATTCAATGCCGGGACACAAATTCATATACACGCACATAAACATTAAAAACATTTATCTCAATATTAAAATACACCATTTAGAACCATCCTAGTCAGTCATCAGTGTCAAATCCACAGGGAGGAGGAGGGAGCAAGCTTCCTTTCTGCTTCCCTGGAGACTAGGACGCAATGGAACAATGGCTTCAAACTACAAGAGAGGAGATTCCACCTGAACATGAGGAAGAACTTCCTGACTGTGAGAGCCGTTCAGCAGTGGAACTCTCTGCCCCAGAGTGTGGTGGAGGCTCCTTCTTTGGAAGCTTTTAAGCAGAGGCTGGATGGCCATCTGTCAGGGGTGATTTGAACACAATATTCCTGCTTCTTGGCAGAATGGGGTTGGACTGGGTGATGGCCCAGGAGGTCTCTTCCAACTCTTTGATTCTAGGATTCTATGATAATTGGCCTGGTCATCTTTCCTATTGCTGCTTTATTGCCCTCTCCGAACCTTCACCCGTGGGACCAACCTTCCCGAAAGCTTGGCCCCACGGCCAAGTTTTGACCATCTTTCTGAAGGACAGGAGGGAGGGGGCCAACCTGATCTCACCAGGAAAGGAGTTTCATAGCCGGGGGCAATCACAGAGAAGGCCCTGTCTTTCATCCCCACTAATTGCGCCTGTGACAATGGCAGGATGGAAAGCAGGGACTTCCTGGAGGATCTTAATCTCCGTGGTGGTTCATAGGGGAGATGCGTTTGGACAGGTAAATTGGGCCGGGGCCATTGAGGGCTTTCAGGCCAAAGCCAGCGGCAGTGCAGAGGCTTGCAATGCAAGTCTGGTGTAGCCCACCCGGGACCGTGACGGAGTGATGGGGAGCAGCTAGGTGGGATGTTGGGGTGACACAGGCCCTCTGGCCACATGGCCAGCAGCAGCAGAAGGCTAAAGCAAAGCTCGCCAGATGGTTGATGACGGCTGCAGGTGGCAAACTAAACTTCCCAGAGCAACTGATGGTGGCAGCAGAAATTAATTATCATCATCATACATAGCAGCAATAGTAAAAAGTAAAGTTGGCATACACTCCACGGTCTAATGGTTCTAATAAAGGGCTAAAATGACACAGTGCTGGGGAGAGGGGGGGGGGGGGAAAGGCTCAGGAATTAGGGTCTTCTCCAGTAAAGGCACTCTCAAGTAGGATGTGGGTAGTTGGTCCAGGAGGTCTCTTCCAACTCTTTGATTCTAGGATTCTATGATTCTATGATCCAGATGGCTCTTGATGAGGCAGAGCGGGGTCAGGGCCTCCCTGGGAGCCATTCTGGAAGGGAATCTGCCAAGGGAGGAAGGAGGCCTCTTGGGGTCCCAGCCAAGTCGGTCCAGGCCCCTTGGGCCCCCCTGGATCCATCTCAGGAGCTCCAGGTGCCTTCAGGAGGGTCTTAAGGGGAAGGTTCGGAGGGTCACAGAAAGGCCATGATGAGGAGGAGGGTGGTGGGCAAAAGAGGTGCCCCAGAGGGCAGGTGCCTTCCTTCAGGTGGGGGGGGGGATGGGGCCTAATGTTGCCCTTCCAGCTTCCCCCATCACCCCAAGGGGGAATTCTCCAGGCAGTCATTCTGCCCCCCCCCCCCCAATATTATTGTGATTCTTATTTACTATTTTACTAGCCGTCCCCTGCAACGCATTGTTGTGGGCCAGTCTGTGTATATGTGTTTTGAATGCCTATATACAGGCCTGTAGTGAGGGGGGGGGGGGGTAGGGGTTCAACCCCCCCCCACCCCCGAAATTTTTCAGGTTAAAAAAAAAACCTGGTTTACTCATGAATTTTGACTGCTTAACCCAATCCCCCTGCTGCTAAATCTATGAGACGCAATAAATTAAGAGTCCCTCCAGAACTGCAAGCACTCTCTCAAGCAAATATTGACAATTTATTCACACTGTCATTACTTGCAGCAGTAGCCGATGTAGCGAAGCAACCAAGTTTTTTGGGGGGGATGTTGAATGCTCTCATTAAGGAGACCAGACTTGGTGGAGGTGGTTGACAGGGGTGGAGCTGCAGGCTATTGAAGGATGCTCTGCCCCTTGCAGATGTGCTCTTTGCTTCAGCGTGAGCTAAGAGGCAGATTTCAACCCCCCCCCAAATTTTCAACCCCCCCTGAAATTTTCGAAACTTCCCCCCCCCCCCAAAAAAATTTTTCAACCCTCCCCGAAATTTTTTTCTGGCTACAGCCCTGCCTATATATGTGTGTATGTGTGTGTGTATACTTGTATATGTGTATATATGTACTTTTGTGAATACATTGTAATGTATTTTTAATTGGCCTTCTAAGTCCCTTCTGCTGTGTTTTCCAGTGTTGTTATGAGTGATGGTCACTCGTAGGCCTGAGAGGTGTCTTGTGTCCAAATTTGGTGTCAATTGGTCCAGAGTGAGGGAAGGGGGGGTAGGGAGCAGCAAAGAAGGGGACTGGGAGGGGAGGGGCAGGGAGAGTGGGCACCCCCCCCCCCTCTGGCGGAGGAGGAAACGCCACGCCAGGCCCCCTTTCCCGGAAAGCAGCCCCTTGGAGAGAAAAGACCTTCCAAAGCGAAAGCGAAAGGAGAGAGCCGGGTGGGGATGCGGGGAGGGAGGGCAGGGGGGGGGCTGAGCCTTTGGGCGACCCCCACCTCTCCCTCCCCCTCCCTCCGAAGCCCCTCCCACCACCCGACCCCTGGGCAACACCAACTCTACTGCAAAGGCTTACTTTGCGTAATGGGTTAGCCGCCCCTGGTTGGGGGCAGAAGGCGGGGGGCTGGGTTGGATACTGGGGTGATAACTGAAATGGAAATATAAAAGGGAAATCCAGTTAGAATATTGGTATGGAGAGGTTTGGAACATAGCAATCAATGACAACAACTGACAACGGACCTAGACCAAACTTGGCACGCAGACCCATTGTGGGCAACTGTGCATACTGGCAACGGCCGCTTTTGGGGTGCCCTTGGGCGTAACGGCGCTCCATGCAGTCATGCCAATGGCCACATGACCTTGGAGGTGTCTACGGACAACGCCGGCTCTTCGGCTTAGAAATGGAGATGAACACCACACCCCAGAGTCAGGCATGACTGGACTTAATGTCAGGGGACAACCTTTGCCTTTTACCTGGGCATCACGCAGATCTCCTCCTGCTGTTTCCTTCTCTCCAGCGTATGGACTGGAGACTATTATTTATATTTATTTATTTATTTATATTATATATTTATTTATTTACAGCATTTCTATCCCGCTCTTCTCACCCCCGCAGGAGGACTCAGAGCGGCTAACAATGGCAATGATTGGATGCCGCAATAATTACAATTATAAAAGCAAAATAAAATCATACAATTTTTTTTTTGTCGTGTCAGGAGCGACTTGAGAAACTGCAAGTTGCTTCTGGTGTGAGAGAATTGGCCGCCTGCAAGGACCCTGGATGATTTGATGTTTTTATCATCCTTGTGGGAGGCTTCTCTCATGTCCCCGCATGAGGAGCTGGAGCTGACAGAGGGAGCTCATCCGCCTCTCCCCGGATTCGAACCTGCAGCCTGTCGGTCTTCAGTCCTGCCGGCTCAGGGGTTTAACCCACTGCACCACCGGGGGCTCCAAAATCATACAATACAATAAATTAAAAACAACATTAGTTATCCAATCATAAAGACATTTCCATTATAACAACCGTCTGGTCCAATTCACTGTTCAGGTGCCCTTATATCCATTAGCCAAAAGCCTGGTTCCACAACCACGTCTTCAGTTTTCTTCTGAAAGAAAGGAGGGAGGACGGCGATCTAATTTCGCTGGGGAGCGAATCCCACAGACGGGGATCACCACCGAGAAGGCCCTGTTCCTTGTCCCCACCAGACGCGCTTGCAAGGCCAGTGGGACTGAGAGCAGGGCCTCCCTGTCAGATCTTAGACTACGAGGCGAAATGTAGAGGGAGATGCGTTCAGCCAGTGGGGTTGATGTAACGGGGGTGGTATGCTCCCTGAACGATGCTCCAGTGAGCATTCTGGCTGCCTAGCACGTGGTTCACTTGTGTCACAGGAAGTCGTTCCCCCTTCCCTTTTATATCATAACCATCATCACCTCCCTCCCCCCCCCCCCCCGCCAGATATTGACCCAATACAAATTTCTCAAGCCAGTTCTGGTATGCAGTTGCAAAAGGCAGTAATGGATACTTTTATTTAGCAGATCTAGTCCAAGGTTAGCATACAGCACATGGTCCAAACATGCATATTCCAAAGAAAGGCTTAAAACCACATCCCTCGGACAGGTAGATATTGACAGAGAGGCAGGCAGGTGAAGAGATGGACAGGGCGGCCTCCCCGAATCACTCGCTGTTAGTCAGAGCCCAGAAATAGTTGGAATGCAGAACCCATGTTATGAATACTGTATGGTGCACTCAAATAATGGATAAGAGATAATAATAATAATAATAATAATAATAATAATAATTACCAATATAATATGAATACTGCATTGATAAGCACCAATCTGCATGAATACTGTAGGATATGTTCAAATAATGGATAAGAGAGGCACGAAGGATTGAGAGAAGAAAGAGAAGCTCGTGATCAGAAAAGCAACATCAAACACAACAAAAGAGCAGAATCTGCACCAAATACACGAGGAGTTCTGGGTACAATCAAAAACCACTGCATAGCAGGCCATTCACAAGTGTACGCATGTGCCTATCTACCTAAGCACATAGCTATCAATCTCTGTCTGTCTGTCTGTCTGTCTGTCTATACATGCTGTGGGAGAGTGATCTCAGCTCCCACCACTCCAGTATGTTCACCTGCCTGCCAATGCATGAGGCGGTAGCAAGGTTGTCTCCTGCAGCTGCTTCCTTCAGGCCCATAGAGTTAGTATTACACACACACACACGCACGCAAGCACACACAAGTCCAACTTCGCAATGGACAGAGGAAATGGGCGTTGCTCATGGAGCGCCATTCCCAGGTGCATCCCCCAAGGAAGCGTGGAAGAGTCAATGCGCCTGCAAAAGGTGTGGCAAGGCCCTGGGAGGGAAGCGCAACATCTTTCTCTAACTAATCGGGCATTCAGTCCAAAGAGGCACACGGACAGGCCGGAGCAGGCCAAAGGCATCAGCGGAAAAGACCTCGAGGGGAGGGGCAGTGCTGGGAGGCTCTGATCAAAAGCTCCTGAGCAGTTTCAAGAAGGCCTCAATGTCCTTGCCAGTGATCGCCTGCAAAATGCATCTGACGGCTTTCAGCAGCACCCCCAGGAGTTTTTCCCACCAGGAGGGTTCATGGATCTTGGTGCTCTCCTCCCTCAGGCGCCGGATCTCCTCCCTCATCTGCTCGGTCTCCTTCTGGAACCCCTCTTTCAGCAGCACCTCTTGCTCCTGCAAGAAGAGAGAGAGGCAGACCAATGAAGGGTGGGGACCCCATTTCTGTCCAAAGGCCAAAAAAGCTCCAATGGGCCCCTGAAGTGGAAGAGATGGGGTGGGGTGTCTCACTGGCCAGGTGAGTGGGAGGCTGAATGGGGCACCCCTAATTGAGGTGTGCAAGGGACAGGGCCAAGGGGGTCTGGGGAGGGAAGGGTCGCTGCGACCCCAAGGAGGCTTACCACCAACCGGCTCTCCGCCATCTCCTTCTGCTCCTCCAGGAGCTGCTCCCACTGCTGCTCCATCTTGGCCTTCAGCTGCTTGATGTTCTCCTCGAAGCTCCGCTGCCGGTCCTGCATCTTCTGCTTCCGCTCAGCCTGCCTCTGCCGCTGGACTTCCTGCTCCCTCCAGGCCGCCTCCTCCCGCGCCCGGGCCTCTGTCCAGAGAATGGGGGGAAGGGAGGAATGGAAAGGAGGGTGAACCTCTGCAGACCCCCACCCCCTCACAAAATGGTTACTTGACAGAGTTCTGGGCCCCATGACCAATTCCCCTTTCTGGGCTGAGAGTGGGGCTCACCTTCCACTTGCTTCTCCTTCTCGCTGAGGGCCGTGTCGCTTTGGAGAATGGCTCTGCCGACGTCCTCCTTGCCCTCCAGGAACTGCTTCAGGGCCTCCTCTGCCTGGATGGAGGAAGCAGAGCTCAGGAGGGCCGCCAGGAAGGGCCAAAGGATCTGCCCCCTCTCCTGGCACCAGTGAGGGGATTCCGGGGCTACCAACACAAAGACACTTCCCTCGGCTTCAAAATTTGGAGGGCTGTCCACATACTTTGGGAATCTGCAACTTCAGTGCAAGAAGACTCATTCTGGCCTGCAAACATGGACACGACCCTCTGCTGAGACCCACATGTTGCCACCAACATTTGTGTTACAGGTTCTATGAAATCTTTGGTTTGGCATGTGCTTTCTTTGCATATTCACTTTTTTTTGTGCCTGCGTACATGACTTTACTGATCTGGCCAAGAATCACCAGAGTATTGTCAAAGGCTTTCATGGCCGGAATCACTGGGTTGACCTCACAACCTCTGAGGATGCCTGCCATAGATGCAGGCGAAACGTCAGGAGAGAATGCTTCTAGAACATGGCCACACAGCCCGAAAGACCTACAACAACCTAATCACCAGAGTGGCCCTGAATGACTTACTTCCATGGCCCAGACCTCCCCCTTCCTTCCTCCTTCTCTCCCTCCCTCCCTCCCTCCCTCCTTCCTTACCATCACCCCCTTCTTAGGCTTCTGCCGGTATCTTCCCTCGACGTCCTTCAGGTCGGCCACAAACTGCCAGTGTCCACTGGGCCGGGAGTAGACCCCTCTGCGCACCTTCTCCTCCAGCTCCACGCAGAGAGTGGCCAGCAGAGCCTGGCAGCGTTTAATGGACTCTTGCTCATTCCTTCGGCAGTATTCCTCCTTCCGGTCATCCAGGGTTTCCTGGCAGGAAAGGAGATACAAAGGAAGAACACGGCTGATAACTCTCAGGGACATGCCTCCTTTCCTAAGTCTCTGGCTGCATGGAAATCCACACCCAGTCTTCTTACTGTTCTCCAGAGAGAAGAGCACGCAAGATGTCTCCAGACAGTTCGAGACAGGGAGCAAGACCCTGAACTTTCTCATATTTAGTTCTGCCACATAAGATGGACTTTTGTAACTTTGAAAGCCTGCTTTTGCTCCTTGAATTGCCTCCTTTCCTAAGTCTTCAGCCACATGGAAATCTGCACCCAGCCCTCTTACTGTTCTCCAGAGAAGAGGGGGGCACCATGCAAGATGTCTCCAAACTGTTAGTGATTGAGAGCGAAACCCTGAACTTTCCTATATAAAAATTCAGTTCTGTCCAATAAGACAGAATTTTGTAACCCTGTCTGCGTTCATTGCATTACTAAACCTCCTTTGCTCTGCTGCTGCGGTGTTTGGAAGCTTCTGCTCTGCTAAACTGCTATATTTTGCTGCTGCTTTATTTTACTGCTTTTTCCTTTAAAAAAAACTCCACTGAAGACACCTGTGGACCTGGGAGTGCTGCCAGTGGGACTGGTGACCCTTCTGTGCTGGGGCTCCCTTCCTTCCCCATGAGAGACCCCCCCCCCCCCCGCTATCAGGGCTTACCAATGGCCTCATCTTGTGGGGTAACCTACCATAAGTTTAGCCTGGAAGTGGCTCTCATCATTCTTGAAGGAATGTGCCATGAACACCTGGAGGGCCTCCTTCTCACATTCAGCATGGACCCTCAGCAGGTCTGGAACACTCTCTGTGGGCAGGTTCAGCCTCTCCCCCATCAACCTCCCATAGTGAGCCACAGCCTCCTCCACGGCAGCCGTGTTCTCCATCTCTGCCAAGGCCAGCACCGCACTCTCCAGGCAGGGCACCTTACCACTGCAGATGGTCTCCACATAGGTCTCCGCCAACTTGGCCAGCACTGCAAGGAGGAAGATGGCAGGGGTCTGTCCTAGCAGCCAGAGGGAGGAGGCATTGGTCCCCACCTCGTTTGGCCTTTGGCCTCACAAACTGCCAGTGGGACCCGGTGCCCAGAGGCAGAGGAGGGTGGTCTCCCCAGAGGAAGAAGGGAAAGGCCAGAGATTGACCAGCATCACACTGCAACTGTGGCATCAGCTCAGAGGAAGGAGGGTGGGAGGGCAGGACGGACTCACAGTGCCCAGTGAATACATGCCCCCCGGGGGGTCTTCTCCTTGGACGTCCCATAGATGTAGTTGCAGAACTGGTCAACCTGCTCCACAAAGTCGGGCTCTAAAGGCAGCCCAGCTTTAATGATTCATTTTAAGAACCGGGACCTGGTTTTCCCCTCTCAAGCACAGCACGCAGGAGGCCTCTTCAAAATGCAACCGAGGCCACGGGCCAGGACTGGGGCGGCTTGAAGGGCTTGAGCACGAGTCCCAACTCCCCCTCCCCCGGCCACCCCTAGAGCCTGGCTTACTGGCTCCCGTCACGGCTTGGCCCCCGGGGACCGTCTTGTGCTTGGACGTCTCCCAGACATGGTCGCAGAAACGGGCCACGGATTCCAGGAACTCCTCCTCCAGGTCTTCCTCCTCCAGCTCCTCCAGACGCCGCAAGTTCTTCCTGCTTGCTGGGCGGTCAAAAGTGAAGCACTTCCGGGAAGGAAAGAACCTGCGGATGCACAGCCGGGGCAGGTTGCACCTTCTGATCTGCTCTGTGTCACCTGCGGAGGAAGGACAGGCAGTATTGATAAATTCCAGAATCTTTGCCTGGGACCCACCCTCCCTTCCTCTTGCAAGACTGTTCAGGTCTCCATTGTGTTCCCTCACTTGGCCCTTTCACCTCTACATACAGTGACACCCTCCCCCATTCCAAGACCCCACCAGACCCCATTGCCGTCACTTTCTGCCCAGACGTCACCTTTCTGCAGCTTCAGGGCATTCTCCAGGTAGCTGTCCTCGCTGACTGGGCGCCCATTGATCTGCAGATCGAGTGTGAAGTCCCTCACGGCCCAAATGAAGGCTGGGAAGTAGCGGATGAACTGCGAGGAATCCTCGTCCTCTTGGCTTGGATCCCTGGAAGAGGTTATTCTGATCTTTTGGGTCAGCTCAGAAACGTAGCTGGGCACAGCTAAGGAAAAGGGCTCCCAGGCTACGTTGGCATTGTGTGTTTATTAATGGCTGGTTGGAGTTTGGGTTGAGAGCCATTTCCTGTTAGAAGAAGACAACCCTCATGCTCACCTCAAGCAAGGGCTCAGTCGAAAGATTGCTCACTGCTCATTTCCTGTTTGGCATGTTTTTACCCCCTCGTCCCTTTCTTCTTCTGAGTCACAGACACACCAACTCTGAGGCATTTGGGGACTCACTTTAAGGTACGCAAGGGGCTATGCACCTGAAGTCTGTATGGATATTTACATTGTTCTCCAAAAGGGACACAGAGCTCAATCCGAAATGGAAGCTGCTTCAGGGTTCAGATTTTCTCCATGTAAACTGTTACTTCTCCTTTCACTCACCTTAAGACGTGTAGTCCTGTGTAACTAGGTAAACGAGTGTTTTGATCTTTGCAGCTTATTTCAATTAGTGGTTATGAGGCGGAAAGGAGGGTGGCGACTGTACTTTCTCCACCGTTCTCTTTTCCCACTCGCTCTGCTGTTATTCCGCAAGAGGCTTAACAACCTCAGATTCTCTCTGGATAACCATAACAGGTTGGTTATAAGCAAAAAAAAAGCCATATTTCATCACATAATAGTGACCACCGCTTAATAGTCACATCTCCTATTTGGGGCTGATTCTCGCTTCTTCCCTTCCTTCTTTCTGCAAAGAGATCTCTGAAGCTCCACTCTTCTCTCCTTTCTTCTTCCTCTGAGACCTGAAGGCAGTTTACGAAGCCTGAAATGGAGGCTCCTTCCAAAGACCGCCATTCCAGGTTTTGTAAACTGCCTCAAGACCTCAGGAGAAGGAAGAGGAGGAGGAGGAGGAGGAAGGAGGAGAGAGGGAGGAGAGAAGAGTGGAGCTCCAGAGACCTCCATTTGTAGTTTATAAACTGGTTGTTTGAGGCTGTATTTTCCCTCCTCCCCTTTTGGAAGCAAGGTGTGTAAATAGATAGACAGATTGATAGATAGACAAAATATTTTTCCATAATGTTATAGTGCACCCTCTTCTTTGATTAAAAAATGGGGGGGGGGGGGGAGTGACTATTATGCAGTGAAACACAGTTTGTATTTCCTGACTACACCTCAGTGGAAAGTGAAAGGTAAAAGGAAAGTGGAAGGTAAAAGGAAGAGGGGCCAACCAAGGGCAAGATGGATGGATGGCATCCTTGAAGGGACTGAACTGACCTTGAAGGAGCTGGGGGTGGTGATGGCCGACAGGGAGCTCTGGCGTGGGCTGGTCCATGAGGTCACGAAGAGTCGGAGACGACTGAACGAATGAACAACAACAACCTCAGCTATGGGCCTGGTTGTGTGGGAAGGGTCTCTCTTGCCAGGTAGTCTTAACTCTTGCTGACGTCTGCCCGTGGAAGAGGCCCCAAAGCCCCCAATCCTCCCCTGGCTGTGTCCCCAGGGCATCTCTCCTGTGCCAAACCCTCCTTTCCAATGACCAACGGGCACCCCTCCCAGCCGGGATCCCAAAGTGAACTGGGTGTCACTCCCTTCATATGCTTCCACCACCACCACCCCCCAATTTGCCCCCAAGGGAAGGATACTGGAGCTTCTCCAGGGCATCCTGGTCAATGGTGCTCATGCTGTTGTAGACCAAGGTGCTGCTCAGCAGGATGGCCAGCGCAAAGATCCAGGCATCGTTCTGCGTGTTGCCCTGGAAGAGAAGAAGCGGGCCTCTCTGAGCCCCCTCCCCACACTGTAGGGGTCCCTGCCTCATTCATTGCCATTGAAGAGGGGCACATGTCACAGCCGCCTTTGGAAGGTCTGGCTTGGCAAGAGCCTTCTGCTACCATTCTGTGCCATGGTCCCACAAACACACAGAGTGGGCTCAGGTCTCACCATGAAGGAGACCCATGAGACAGACCCCAGGTCACACACAGAGAAGCCCCCTCCTCAACACCCCCCCCCCCCCACAGACTCACCTTCTCCACGTCCCCCAGGCCCTCCGTGTCCAGCAGCACCAGGGTGCGGTCACTCCAGTAGGGGTGAGGGCGGCACCACATCCAGATGCCCTTGGTGATGTCCTGCACCGTGGACCCCAGGGAGAAGCCTGGAATGGAGGGGGCACCACGGCCAGTGAGGAGGGGGCCAGGCTGGGCCCTGCCCCTTAGGACATCAGCGAAGCCTGCTCCAGAGTTGATCTGGCGTCCGTCCCAAGGCACAGCTCCAGCGTATTGGAGGCCGTGGCCCCTTCCAGGGCAGCACCTGGGACTGAACCTGGGTCGTGCCCTTGCTCCTTCCGCTCACCCTTCCGCTGGCCCGCCAGGCGGTTCATGAGGTAGGACTTCCCGGTCCTGTATGGCCCCACGATGGCCACCACCACCACCGGCTGCCGGATGCGCTGCAGGACTGCCAGGGCTTCCTCTCGCAGCACCAGCCTCCCGTCCGGGCAGTTCTCGATCAGGCAGAGCGGACGGGCCATCAGGGCCTCCCCAGGAGGAGCCATTCTGGAAGGGAACCTGGAAAAGGGGGGAGGGCAGCAAGGTTGGTCCAAGCTGCCTGGAGCCCTCTTGGATCCCACTCAGGGGCCTTCGGGCAGACCCGATGGGGAAACAGGGGCCCCAGGGACAGGTGCCTTCTTTTCTGGTGGGGAGGGGGTGAGGCCTAGAGACATGGGAGAGTTTTCCATCCAACTCTTCCACCCACCCCCCCCCCCCCCGGTCACTCCAAGGGGGACTTCTCCAGGCAGTCATTCTACCCCCCCCCCCCCAATGTCATTTTTATTTTTATTAGTCACTAGCCGTCCCCTGCCACACGTTGCTGTGGCCCACATGGGGGTTCCGTGTGGGAGGTTTGGCCCAATTCTATTGGATGGTGGGGTTCAAAATGTCAGAGTATAATGAAGTATGTAATGTGTTTTAAATGTAATTTCTTATAGTGCCAATATGGATGCCACAAAGGATGTAATGCTATGCTGAATTGTTTATGTTTGAGGCTGTGATTGAGTAGTCATGAGATACGCTCTCTACTGAGTTGTGTGGGAAATTTAGGGAGTTACCGGTTTTGCAGCAGAGGAGCCAATCAGCTGCAAGAACTGTTATGACTTTCATTTCCTGTGATCTACTACTGTCTTCTTCTGTGCTTTGACGCTTACTGTAATGGACGTGCTTTTGATTTGTGCTAAGTAAACTGAATTTGCTTGTAACCAGACGTCTCCCAGAGTCCATGATTTCAGAACTAAACCTGGTGAACCTGGCAGAGCTTCCACGGAGTAGCATAACCCTGACACAAAATGCTCTGTGATTGTAGGTAAACTATAAATCCCAGCAACTACAACTCCCAAATGTCAAGATTCTATTTTCCCCAAACTCCACCAGTGTTCACATTTGGGCTTATTGAGTATTTGTGTAGAGTTTGGTCCAGATCCATCATTGATTGAGTCCACAGTGCTCTCTGGGTGTAGGTGAACTACAACTCCCAAACCAAAGGACACTGCCCACCAAACCCTTCCAGTATTCAGTTCTTGTGGGTTTTTTCGGGCTATATGGCCATGTTCTAGAGGCATTTCTCCTGACGTTTCGCCTGCATCTATGGCAGGCTTCTTCAGAGGTCTGCTGGAGCTGGGGAAAAAAGGGGTTCATATATCTGTGGAATGACCAGGGTGAGACAAAAAGCTTTTGTAAGTTGGGCTGGGTGTGAATCTTTTCAACTGACCACCTGATTAGCATACAATGGGCTGACTGTGCCTGGAGCAAACTCTTAATGAAAGGTGCTTAGAAGTCCCTGCCTGTTTTTCTCTCTGCTGTTTTAATTTTAGAGTTTTTTAATACTGGTAGCCAGATTTTGTTCATTTTCATGGTTTCTTCCTTTCTGTTGAAATGGTCCACATGCTTGTGGATTTCAGTGGCTTCTCTGTGTAGCCTGACATGGTGGTTGTGAGAGTGGTCCAGCATTTCTGTCTTCTCAAATAATCTGCTGTGTCCAGGCTGGTTCCTCAGGTGCTCTGCTATGGCTGATTTCTCTGGTTGAAGGAGTCTGCAGTGCCTTCCATGTTCCTTGATGCGTGTCTGGGCAATGCTGCGTTTGGTGGTCCCTCTGGAGACTTGTAGACCAAGAACAAGCCACAAGAGTAAAGATGAAGATCCACCCAGAGGAAAAGTGTCCCTGCCATACATCAAGGGAACCACTGATCGCATAGGGAAGCTGATGAGGAAACACAACATACAAACAATCTACAAACCCACTAAGAAAATCCAACAAATGCTCCGTCCAGCAAAGGACAAGAGGGATCCTCTCACCTCTGCAGGAGTCTACCGTGTACCATGCAGCTGTGGACAAGTCTACATAGGGACCACCAAACGCAGCGCCCAAACAAGAATCCAGGAACATGAAAGGCACTGCAGACTCCTTCAACCAGAGAAGTCAGCCATAGCAGAGCACCTGATGAACCAACCTGGACACAGCATTTTATTTGAGAAGACAGAAATGCTGGACCACTCTCACAACCACCATGTCAGGCTACACAGAGAAGCCACTGAAATCCACAAACATGTGGACAATTTCAACAGAAAGGAAAAAACCATGAAAATGAACAAAATCTGGCTACCAGTTTTAAAAAATTCTAAAATTAAAACAGCAGAGAGAAAAACAGGCAGGGACATCTAATCACCTTTCAAGAAGAGTTTGCTCCAGGCACAGTCAGCCCATTGTATGCTAATCAGGTGGTCAGTTGAAAAGATTCACACCTAGCCCAACTCACAAAAGCCTTTTGTCTCACCCTGGTCATTCCACAGATATATAAACCCCTTTTTTCCCCAGCTCCAGCAGACCTCTGAAGAAGCCTGCCATAGATGGAGGCGAAACGTCAGGAGAAATGCCTCTAGAACATGGCCATATAGCCCGAAAAAACCCACAAGAACTGAGTGATTCCGGCCATGAAAGCCTTCGACAATTTCTTCCAGTATTTTCTGTTGGTCAGGGGAGTTCTGTGTGCCAAGTTTGGTTCAGTTCCATCGTTGGTGGGTTTCAGAATGCTTTTTGACTGTAGGTGAACTATACATCCCAGCAACTACAACTCCCAAATGACAAAATAAATTTTTGAGTGAAGGACATACATTGGGTTGTTAGGTGCCTTGTGTCCAAATTTGGGGTCAATTCGTCCAGTGGGTTTTGAGTTCTGTTAATCCCACCAACGAACATGACATTTTTATTTATATAGATTATTTTATTTCTATCCTTCCTGGTGGGATTCCAGCTCCCACAATCCCCAACCTCGAGCCCCGTTCTTCCCAGCATTTGCCTTTTGGAAGCACCCCCCCCCCCCTCCTGCCACTTACCTCTCTTTCTTTCTTCCTTTGGCACTGGGTCCTTCTTCTTGGGCGCCCAGAGGCAGAGTGAGAGACTGGGGGGGGGGGGGCAGCAAAGAAGGAGCCTGGGCAGGGAGGGGAGGGGAGGGGAGGGGGGGCCCTCCCTCCAGCAGAGAAGCAGGAAACACCCTGCTCGCCTCCCTTTCCCAGAAAACAGTCATTGGCAAGAAAAGACCTTCAAAAGCGAAAGCGATAGGAGAGAGCCAGGCGGGGATGCAGGGAGGGGAGCTGGACCTTTGGGGTTTCTCTCCCCCCCCCCCCACAGAGGAGCTGGAGGCAGGGACCCCCACCTCACCCCCTCCCGCCTTGAGCCACAAGGAGGTGGGCAAGAAATGCAGGATGTCATGGTTGCCGTGACGACCATGGGGCTGTCACAAGTAATATCGGGACCCGCCCATCAGGTTGGACATACACTTGACCTGGTTTTTACTGCGGGCAGAGGAGAGGTCAGGGTGGAAGAGCAAAACATTCTTCCATTGTCATGGTCTGACCATCACCTGATCAGCTTTAGGCTCTCTGCGACCTCTAACCTCCGCAGGGGTAGTGGACCCACTAAGATGGTCCGCCCCAGGAGACTGATGGGTTCTTCCTGTCATGGATGCTCTCAATCCTGTTGATATCTTGGTTGATCGCTATAACAAAGAGATGGCTAAGGCAATTGACACGACCGCCCCCGAACGTCCCCTCTCGTTGCACAGAGTCAGTCCAACTCCTTGGTTTACTGAAGATCTGGCCGAGATGAAGCGCACGAGAAGGAGGCGAGAGGGCATCTGGAGGGAATCTTGGGGTGTCTCCGACTGAGCACAGGCTAGAGCAGGGGTCCTCAAACTTTTTAAATGGGGGGCCGGATTACTGTCCCCCAGACCGTTGGAGGGCCGGACTATAGTTTTTTTTTAAAAAAAACGATGGCCAAATTCCTATGCACACTGCACATGTCCTATTTTGCTACTGTTATGAATTGTAATGTAAATATCTGATATGCAGGATGTATTTTCATTGTTACAGATTGAATATAATTAAGGCATAGTGATGAATCACAAAAACAATATGTTTGGGGGAGTATGGGCAATGAATGATGGGATTTGCAGTGTTGTTGTTGTTCATTCGTTCAGTCGTCTCCGACTCTTCGTGACCTCATGGACCAGCCCACGCCAGAGCTCCCTGTCGGCCGTCACCACCCCCAGGGTCTCCTTCAAGGTCAGTCCGGTCACTTCAAGGATGCCATCCCTCCATCTTGCCCTTGGTCGGCCCCTCTTCCTTTTGCCTTCCACTTTCCCCAGCATAATTGTCTTCTCTAGGCTTTCCTGTCTCCTCATGATGTGGCCAAAGTACTTCAACTTTGTCTCTCGTCTCCTTCCCTCCAGTGAGCAGCCGGGCTTTCTTTCCTGGAGGATGGACTGGTTGGATCTTCTCGCAGTCCAAGGCACTCTCAGAACTCTCCTCCAACACCACAGCTCAAGAGCATCTCTCTTCCTTGGCTCAGCCTTCCCGAAGGTCCAGCTCTCACATCCGTAGGTTACTACAGGGAAGACCATGGCTTGGACTAGGCAATGGATCTTGGTTGCCAGTCTGATGTCTCTACTCTTGACTGTTTTATCGAGACTGGACCTTGCTCTCCTCCCAAGAAGGAAGCGTCTCCTGATTTCCTGGCCACAGTCTGCATCTGCAGTCATCTTTGCACCTAGAAATACAAACCCTGCCACGGCCTCCACGTTTTCTCCCTCTATTTCCCAGTTGTCAATCATTCTTGTTGCCATCATCTTGGTTTTTTTGACGTTTAGCTGCAACCCGGCTTTTGCGCTTTCTCCTTCCACCTTGATGAGAAGGCTCCTCAGCTCCTCCTCGCTTTCGGCCATCAGAGTGGTGTCATCTGCATATCTGAGGTTGTTAATGTTTCTTCCAGCAATTTTCACCCCAGCTTTGCATTCCTCAAGCCCCGCACATCCTCGCATGATGTGTTCTGCATACAAGTTGAATAGGTTGGGGGAGAGGATGCAGCCTTGCCGGACGCCTTTCCCAATCTTGAACCCGTCTCCTGTTCCTTGGTCAGTTCTGACTGTGGCTCCTTGGTCCTTGTACAGATTCCTCAGGAGAGAGGGAAGGGGGCTTGGGATGCCCATCCCACTAAGAACTTGCCACCGTTTATGATGATCCACACAGTCAAAGGCTTTAGAAGAGTCAATGAAGCAGAAGTAGATGTTTTTCTGACACTCCCTGCCTTTCTCCATTTGCAGTACCTTCAATCAATTCTGCTCTGACTTCCACAGACTACTGAGACCCCCAGGAATTACAGAACTGGACCAAACTTGGCACACAGAACTGCCATGACAAACAGAATATACTGGAGTGGTTTGGGAAGAATGGACAGTGATTTAGGGGAGATGTAGTTTGCCTACATCTGGAGAGTACTGTGAACCCAAACAGCTATGGATCTGGACAAACTTGGCACGAATATGCAATATGCTCAAATTTGAACACTGGTGGAGTTTGGGGAAAATAGACTGTGACATTAGGGAGTTGAAGTTGATTAGATTCATAGTTCACGTACAATCAAAGAGGTTCTCACTGCATATTTGTGGCAAATGCAGGCATGGGCAAACTTGGGCCCTCCCTCCAGGTATTTTGGACTTCAATTCCCACAATTCCTAACTGCATGACATTCCTGGCTGATGTTTAGCTTGTTGTCCACGAGGACTCCAAGATCTTTCTCACACGTCCTGCTCTCGAGCCAGGCCTCATCGTCCCCCATTCTGTCTCTTTGCATTTCCTTTTTTCTCCCTAAGTGGAGTGTCTTGCATTTGTCCCCATTGGACTTCATTGTGTGAGTTTTTGGCCCATCATCTCTCTAATCTGTCAAGATTGTTTTGAATTCGGCTCGTGCCTTCTGGGGTATTGGTTCTCCCTCCCAATATGATGATCGTGCCTTCTAAGCCTTCATCTAAGTCATGAATGAAGATCCTGAGCAGGACCGGGCCCAGGAGGGAACTCTGCTGATGGCACTCCACTCGTCACTTCTTTCCAGGATGAAGGGGAGGAAGCCTTGGGGAGAATCACCCTCTGGGTTCATTGAGGTGGGTCAGGAGGTGGGCGGGTGGCCCTAGATCCCTCTACAAAGAAGCTGGGCCCTCTGTGGTTGGCCCCTGGCACCCGGACCGCTCTGCAGGGCTGGCTGTGCTGCGGCCTTGTTGACCGAGGGGCCCTTGGAGCAACCCACCGCTTGTCTGTTTCCAACATCGAGGCGTTTTCTGTGCTGCTGCTCCACTCCCATGTTTATCTCGGCCTTGCTTCCTGCATTGAGTTTCCACTTCCTGCACAGGCTTTTACAGTAAACGCTCTGCTTCCAAGAAAACATCTGGGATTTTTACGTTTCTGAAACCTCCCACCATTGTTGTCCCTTGCTGGGTCAAGGAGGGCCTTTCCTCTGCGCTGGACACCCTGGCATGCTCAAGTCCTCCTGGAGTGGAGGCAGATACTAGGCGACACACAGATAGGTGTGTGCGCATGTCAAAATAGCCATGTCTCCATGCATTTTCCAAGATGGCTCCAAGACGACTGGGAAACTTGGGGAGTCCTAACTAGGCACCAGCTCCCTGCTTTTGCCCAGATGTACTTTCGTCCTTGAAAAGTAACTTCTTCCTGGCAGCAACATTTTCTCAAACCATCAGCATTATCTGTAAACAAAGGCCAGTGGCAGTAAATCAGGACATATGGGCATTGGGGACATCCCTGAAAATTCCCCTTTCAAACTACATCTTCCTCACCTCCAAGTATTTTGGACTGCAACTCCCACAATTCCTCACAGCTCAAGCCCTTTCCTCTTCTGCTTAAGTGGAAAGGATGAGAGAAGAAAAGCAAGGGCCCTGTGCTTGTGAGGAATGGTGGGAGTTGGAGTCCAAAACACCTGGAGGGAGGGAGGGGGGGGGGCCAAGTGTGCCCATGCCTGGCCTAGATCCATTTCAATCTGGCTTCAGGCCAGTTCATGGGATGGAGTTGGTGGCCTTGGTGGGTGACCTTCGGGGGAACCTGGACAGGGGAGTCTGACCCTGCTGGTCCTCCTGGACCTCTTAGTGGCATTTGATACCTGTGACCATGGTCTCTTTCCGGAGTGCCTGGTGGGGATGGGACTGGGAGGCTCTGCGCTGCGGTGGTTCCAGCCCTTCCTCTCAGGCCATCTCCAGAAGGTGGTCCTGGGGGGTGGGGGAGGGAGGAGGTCCTGCTCAACCCCTTGGCCTGTAAGTTGTGGGGTCCCGCAGGGCTCATCGCCATCCCCAATGTTATTTAACATCTGCATGAAGCTGCTGGGAGAGATCAGACGGAGTTTTGGAGTTTGGTGCCATCTGTACACAGATGGTGCCCAGCTCTACTCCTCCTTTCCATAGGATGCCAAGGAAGCACTTTCGCACATGAACCGGTGTCTGAGGGCAGTAATGGACTGGATGAGGGCAAAAAATTGAAACTTAGTTCAGACAAGACGGTGGTACTGTGGGTCTTGTGTGAATAGGGATCCAACTTGAGCTGGACAGGGTCACACTCCCCCTGAAATCCCAGGTTCGCAGTTTGGGGTGACCCTGGACTCTGCTTTAAACCTGGAAGCGCAGGCGACAGCGATGACCAGGGTGCCCTTTGCACAATTAAAACTTGTGCGCCAGCTGCACCCGTTCCTAGAGACATCTGAGCTGGCCCCGGTGGAACACACTCTGGTTACATCCCACTTGGACTACTGCAAAGCGCTCTACATGGGACTGCCTTGGAAAACTGTTCAGGAACACTTTCTTCAAAGAACGGCGGTCCGGTTACTCCCTGGAGCCAACTCCAAAGAGCATGCTTGCTTACTCCTCTGTTGAGACAGCTCCACTGGCTGTCCATTTGTTTCCGGGCCCAATTCAAGGTGCTGGTGGTAGCCTATAAACCTCCAGACAGCCTCAGTCCAGGCTACCTGGGACACCGTGTCTGGTGCTACAGATCAGGCAGACTCCAGTAACGAGGCTCTCATTTCCAATCAGCCCAGGGATAACTTATGCTTAAAACTCTCTAGAGACGGCACTTTTTCTGGAGCAGCTCCGAAATAATGGAAGGGAGCTGCCAGAAGAGGTCAGAGCAGCCCCTCCCCGATCCCTTTCAGAAAAGGAGCGAAGACTTTCCGGTTCAACTAAGCCTTTGATGGGTTTTATGGAGTCCTTGCCTCAGTGGTTCTTTGGGAATTTCAGGTGTATCTTATTGAATCCAATTTCACCACCTTTTATGGCTTTTATTACTTGTAATGGCTGTAACTACTTTTATGCCTTGTTAGGATGATGTTTTAACGATGTGGAAGCCGCCTTGGGTCCAGCTAGAGGAAGGCGGGGTCAAAACGCCCGAAATAAATAAATACACCGTAATAACGAGTTTTTGAAGTGTATTAATTGGGTCAACAAGTCAAGTCAACAGAGATACAATCCTTATATATAATAACATAAAGTAATGACAGATGTAATAATAAAGAAGCACTCTAGAGTATACTGCGCTTACGGTTCCAATACTGTTCTTCTAATTACTTGATATGTTTAGATTCCCCCCCCCCCCCCGGTCTCTTTCAGGGTTGGCCGAAGAGAGGCAGGATGCGGGGGAGCAGCTCGGAGTCTCATTGACTCCCCATTTCCCAGCCGTGAGTGTTATAACACTGAGTGCGGTGAGCGTTTCTTGGACATGTTGGAAGGCATGCGGATAGGTGGCAGGGACCCTTGCCAGTGGCACAAAACTGGGCAGAGTGAAGACCAGGAGGAAATGGAACAATGGCTTCAAACTACAGGAAAGGGTGGACATACCACCTGAAAATCAGGAATCATAGAATCAAAGAGTTGGAAGAGACCTCCTGGGCCATCATCCAGTCCAACCCCATTCTGCCAAGAAGCAGGAATATTGCATTCAAATCACCCCTGACAGATGGCCATCCAGCCTCTGTTAAAAAGCTTCCAAAGAAGGAGCCTCCACCACACTCCCTCCGGGGCAGAGAGTTCCACTGCTGAACGGCTCTCACAGTCAGGAAGTTCTTCCTCATGTTCAGATGGAATCTCCTCTCTTGTAGTTTGAAGCTGTTGTTCCATTGCGTCCTCGTCTCCAAGGAAGCAGAAAGGAAGCTTGCTCCCTCCTCCTCCTCCCTGTGGCTTCCTCTCACATATTTATACATGGCTATCATATCTCCTCTCAGCCTTCTCTTCTTCAGGCTAAACATGCCCAGCTCTTTAAGCCGGTCCTCATGGGGCGTGTTCTCCAGACCCTTGATCATTTTAGTCGCCCTCCTCTGGACACATTCCAGCTTAGAGTCAACACTGAATTGTGGTGCCCAGAATTGGATACAATATTCCAGGTGTGGTCTAACCAAAGCGGAATAGAGCATGGGGAGCATGACTTCCCTGGATGTAGACACTAGGCTCCCATTGATGCAGGCCAAAATCCCACTGGCTTTTTCACCAGATGGCATTCCTGGATCATGTTCCCCTTCCTCCCCACAAGAACTCCAAGATCTTTTCCACAAGTCCTGCTCTCGAGCCAGGCCTCATCGTCCCCCATTCTGTATCTTTGCATTTCGTTTTTCCTGCCAAAGTGGAGTATCTTGCATTTGTCACTGTTGAACTTCATTTTGTTAGTTTTGGCCCATCATCTCTCTAATCTGTCAAGATCGTTTTGAATCCTGCTCCTGTCCTCTGGAGTCTTGGCTATCCCTCCCAATTTGGTCCCGTCTGCAAACTTGATGATCCTGCCTTCTAGCCCTTCATCTCAGTCATGAATGAAGATCCTGAGCAGGACCGGGCCCGGACGGAACCCTCCTTCTGGCCCTCCGCTCGTCACTTCTTTCCAAGATGAAGAGGAGGAAGCCTTGGGGAGAATCAGCCTCTGGGTTCGTCCATTTAACCAATTACAGATCTACCTAGCCATAGTTTTGCCTAGCCTACACTGGAACAATGGCTTCAAACTACAGGAAAGGGTGGAGATATTCCACCTGAACATCAGGAAGATATGGAGCGTGAGAGAGAGCTGTTCAGCAGTGGAACACACACACACACACACACACACACACTCCCTCCCCCCCCCCCTCTGCCTTCCCCGGAGGGAGTGTGGTGGAGAGGGGCTCCTTCTTTAGAGGCTTTGAAGCAAGGGCTGGGTGGCCACCTGTCAGGAAGGCTTTGAAGGCGATTTTCCTGCTTCTTTGCAGAATGGGGTTGGGCTGGATGATGTCCCACCAGGCCTCTTCCAACTCTAGGATTCTAGGATTCTATTTGTGTGCAGGCAGCTGGGAAAGCAAAGCAGTGCGGGAGAGCAGGGCCCCAATCCCTCCCGGCTGGCGCTACTTCTTTGTTGGCCCGGCCCCTTTGGGAAGCTTTGGTGCGCTCGCTGCAGCCGAAGCGTTTGCCATTTTCGCCATATTTTCAACCATGTAGGACTGCTTCTCCTGTTCTGCCAGTATCTTCAGGTACGAGAGCGCTTTCTCAAGGGTTGACATAAAAATAGCAAAGACGGAGTTGTCATTTTCCTTCAGTTTCTGGATTTCATCTTCCATAGCTTTGGCCTTCTGACAAAATCCTTCCTCCAGAAGTTTCTTTTGTTCCTGGAAAAGGTAAGGAGCCCACAAGGCAGGTCAGGAGGAAGGACAGCGAGCGGACCAGAAGGGGGATGACGGTCCTCAAGCGAAGGGAGACCTCCCACCTGCAGACCCTCAATAGTTTGTGCACAAACCACGCCAGAAATACCGAGACAGCCAGAAGCTGAACTGCCCTTGAAACCAAGTGCCCTTCTAGGCCTTACAGCTGTGGCGTCAGGCTGAGAAGACAAGGGCACTCTGGGAAGCGGGCAACCAGCGCGTTCCGGCTCAGGCCGAAGGGAGGGGACCACCACAACCCAACTGGAGTTTGTCCTTACCTGGAGCTTAAGCTGCACAATGCGTTCGGTCTCCTCCTTCATCCGCTCCGTTTCTTCCTCCACCTTCTCCCTCAGCAGCCGGATCTGCTCCTCATAACTGCGCTCCTGATCCTCCGCCAGCTGCTTCTTCCGGGCCAACTCCTGCTCCAGAAGCTCCTGCTGCCGTTGCGCAGCTTCGGTCTGCACTCGCTGGGCTGCCGTCAGGAGAGAAAGAGCCTTAGACCCCAGAAATGCAATGCAAGGTAAGGCAGGGGTGGCCTGGAGGGGGGGGGGGGGCTCCTCAGCCCTGGAACCCAGAACGTGGACCCCCTGGACATACTCCTTGGGTTGGCTGATCTGATCCCGTTTAGGTACGTGTCAAGCCACCCTTTTAGCTTGTGCACATTTTTGCCCGCATTTTGGGGGAGCATTTTTCGTGTGGCTTGCAGCCTTGGCAAAGCCGCACCTTCCACCTCCTTCTCCTTCTCGCTCAGGGCCATGTCCGCCAGCAAGATAGAATTGGCCTCCGTCTCCTTGGACTTCAGGAACCCCTCAAGCGCCTTGTCTGCCTGGGAAGGGAACAACCGAGGCCAGTGCTCAAAGCAAGCGGGATTCTCTCCTGAGAGATCACCAGGATCCCACTCCCTTGTGAGTCTCCAAAGGACCTGAGGGCGCTTCCTACCTGGACCCCTTTGTCAGGCAGCAAGCGGTACTTCTCCACCATTTGGCGCTGCTCCTCCAGGAACTGCTGGTAGCCTCCGGGGACCGAGAAGCGTCCCGCGCGGACCCCGCTCTCCAGGTCCTGCGAGAGGTTCTCCAGGGCAGCCATGCAGCGGTCGAAGGACACGGCCTCGTTCCTCTGGAGGAATTCCTCCTTCTTCCGGTTCAGCTCATGCTGCCCAAACAACACAAAGGGCTCACGGCTATGGAAACTCCACACAGTGGACGGCTCCCCCCCCCCCAATATACACAGCAAATAATAGATCAAGAAAGCATACTTCAGCAAAGGCCCTGTGGCCATGCACAGTATCCTATGCGCCTGATAGACCGCGAGGGAGAGTGCGTACCGTGAGTTCAACCTGGAACTTCTTAATGTTGCCCCCAAAGGCACGTGCCATGAACGCCCTGGCAGCCTCTCTCTCGCACTCGGCGTGCGTCCACAGCAGCTCCTCCACGGTTCCTGTGGGCAGCTCCACTCGCCTCTGCATCTCCTCCTCGTAACGGGAGAGGGCTTCGCGCACGGCGGCCGCGTTCTCGATCTCAGCCAGCGCCAGGAACGCGTTCTCCAGGCAGGGCACCTCCCCGCTGTTGATGGCGCCCACGTAGGCCTTTGCCAGGTTTGCCAGCACTGGAAGGGGAAGAGGAGGAGGAGGAAGGAAAGGTCTGGTGAGGCATCGATGGCATAGTGGGAAGGCGTGCTTCAGCGGAGGCACCTGCGGTGCAAAGGAGCACACTTTCCTCCAAACACAAGTGGTCTGTACGCAAAGGGATTTAACATGAAAGGTGCCACCAGGTCCCTTTGCTTATTGATACTCCAGACCAACACACCATCCATCTCTAAATTCTACCCATTAGCCTCTTCCAGTCTCCTTGTGGTATAAACATAAACATTAGCATCTTCACGAAGGCATTCACTTTAAGTACTGGGACCTGGTCTTCCTTTCCCAGGCACAGCGCAGCATGGAGGCGGCCTCTTCCAATGGCAACAGGCAACTGGCCAGCATGGTGGCAGCTTGAAAGGCATCAGGATGAGTCCTGACCTCCCCCCCGGGCACCCCTTAAGAGCGGTCAGCAGGGCGGACCTATTTGCTGCAGCCAGAAAGGCTTCTTCCTGACCCAATGCAGACACAGCCTGGCTTACTGGCTCCTGTCACGGCCTGGCCCCCGGGGACCGTCTTGCGCTTGGACGTCTCCCAGACGTGGTCGCAGAAACGGGCCACAGATTCCAGGAACTCCTCCTCCAGGTCTTCCTCCTCCAGCTCCTCCAGACGCCGCAACTTCTTCCTGCCTGCTGGGCGGTCGAAAGTGAAGCACTTCCGGGAAGGAAAGAACTTGCGGATGCACAGCCGGGGCAGGTTGCACCTTCTGATCTGCTCTGTGTCACCTGCGGAGGAAGGAACGGCATTTGAGTGGTTTCCCCTTATTGATAAACTCCAGAAACTTTTCCTGGGATCCAACCCGACCCCCAGATGCCTTTTGCCTGGAAGACCATTCAGGTCTCCATTCTGACTCCCCTTTGAATGTGACACCACAAGAATGTTTCTGAGCATGCACAGAGCACCCTGCTCCCTTGAGGGTGTGGTCCCTCACTTGACCCTTTCACCTCTACATCCAGTGACACTCCCCCCCCCCCACAATTCCAAGGCCCCATCAGACCCCACTGCTATCACTTTCTGCCCAGACGTCACCTTTCCGCAGCTTCAGGGCGTGCTCCAGGTAGCCGTCCTCGCTGACCAGGCGCCCATTGATCTCCAGGTCGAGCATGAAGTCCCTCACGGCCCAAATGAAGTCCGGGAAGAAGCAGACAAACTCTGAGGCATCCTCGTCCTCTTGGCTTGGATCCCTGGAAGAGGTTACTCTGATCTTTTGGGTCAGCTCAGAAACGTAGCTAGGCACAGCTAAGGAAAAGGGCTCCCAGGCTACGTTGGCGTTGTGTGTTGATTAATGGCTAGTTGGCAGCAAAAAGATGGCTCTGGAGTTTGGGTTGAGAGCCATTTCCTGCCAGAAGAAGACAACCCGCACACTCACCTCAAGCAAGAGTTCACAGTCGAAGGAACGCTCACTGCTCATTTCCTGTCTTGAATGTTTTTGCACCCTCGTCCCTTTCTTCTTCTGAGTCACAGACACAACAACTCTGAGGCATTTGGGGACTCACTTTAAGGTACGCAAGGGGCCTGAAGTCCGGAAGGACAGCTTTTAGGAACCTTCAATCTCAAGATTTTATATTTTTATGCTAATATATAGGTTTTTAAGGTCTTCAGCACTGTTGAATATCTGGTTTTTATGTATTGCTTTTAAAGTTTGTGTTGCTTGCATTTTATAAATACTGTTAGTCACCTTGGACCCTTGAGTGGGGAGAGCCGGGATAAAAATTGCCAAAATAATAAATAAATAAATAAATAAATAAATAAATAAATAAAAAAAAATGGAGGTATCTGGCCTTTGAATCTTCCCTTTTTCCTCCAAAGACTTCCATTCCAGGGTTTATGAACTGCCCCAAGACCTCAGGAGGAGGAGGAGGAGGAAGGAGGGAGGAGAGAAGAGTGGAGCTCGAGAACTCCCTTTTGCAGTTTTTAAACTGGTTGATTGAGGCGGACTTTCCCTTCTCCCATTTGGGAAGTAAGATGTATGGATAGGTAGGTCAGTAGATAGGTAGATAGAATATTTTTTTTCCATGATCTAATAATTGTACCCTTTGTTTGATGAAAAGGGGCGGGGGAGAGTGTGACTATTATGCAGTGAAACACAGTACCTCGCATTTCCTGGCTGCACCTCAGTCATGTGTGGGAAGGGGCTGTCTTGCCCAGGTAGCCTTAACCCTCGCTGACATCTATTTCCCCACTCCTTGCATGTGAAAGAGTCCCCAGTGCCCCCCGATCCTCCCCCCAGGGCATCCCTCCTGACCAATGTCCAGTGGGCGCCCCTCCCAGCCAGGATCCCAAAGGGAACCTGGTTGCCACTCTCTCCATCCCACACCCCCCCCCCCCCCCACACACACACTCATTTGCCCCCCAGGGAAGGATACTGGAGCTTCTCCAGGGCATCCTGGTCAATGGTGCCCATGCTGTTGTAGACCAAGGTGCTGCTCAGCAGGATGGCCAGCGCAAAGATCCAGGCGTCGTTCTGCGTGTTGCCCTGGGAGAGAAGAAGCAAGTCTCTCTGAGCCCCCTCCTTCCCCTCCTTCCCTCCTTACACTGTTGGGGTCCCTCCCTCTGCCTCATTCATTGCCATTGAAGGGGGGCACGTGTCGCAGCCCGCTGGACAAGTGCCTGGCCGCTGTGTCTATCTGGATGAGGAGGAGCAAGCTGAAGATCAATCCCGACAAGACAGAGGTCCTCCTGGTCGATCGTAAACCGGACCGGGGTATAGGGTGGCAACCTGTGTTGGATGGGGTGACACTCCCCCTGAAACCACAGGTCCGCAGTCTGGGAGTCCTCCTGGATTCATCGCTCACGCTTGAGGCTCAGGCATCGGCGGTGTCCGGGAAGGCTTTTGCACAATTGAGACTCGTGCGCCAGCTGCGCCCGTACCTCGTGAAGGCTGATCTGGCCGGGGTGGTCCATGCCTTGGTCACCTCTAGATTGGATTACTGCAATGCGCTCTACGTGGGGCTGCCCTTGAAAACGGCTCGGAAATTCCAACTGGTCCAACGGGCAGCAGCCAGGATGTTAACTGGTGCCCCTTACAGAGAGAGGTCAACCCTCCTGTTCAAGGAGCTCCACTGGCTGCCATTCATCTTCCGAGCCCAATTCAAGGTGCAGGTGCTTACCTACAAAGCCCTGAACGGTTTGGGACCAGCCTACCTGCGTGACCGCATCTCCATCTATGAACCCTGCTCATGATCCCACCTGCGTCGAAAGCGCGTTTGGTGGGGACGCCAGACAGGGTCTTTTCTGTGGTGGCCCCCGACTCTGGAACACCCTCCCCAAAGATCTTAGACAGGCCCCTACATTGGCAGTCTTTAGGAAGAACTTGAAGACCTGGCTGTGTATTGTTTTATTGCTTGTTGTTTATAATATTGCTTAACTGTTTTGATTTGCTTTAAGTTGTTTTGTTGTATTGTGTGTTGAGGCCTTGGCCTTTGTAAGCCGCCTTGAGTCCTTCGGGAGATGCTAGCGGGGTACAAATAAAGTTAATAATAATAATAATATGGGCCCCTCCCTCACCCCATTCAATGCAATGGAGAGAAGTGGGGGTGGATGCACACCATGGCCTGCCTTTGGAAGGTTTGGCTCAGCAAGCGCCTTCTGCTGCCATTCTGTGCCTTGGCCCCACAAACACACAGAGTGGGCTCAGGTCTCACCATGAAGCAGACCCATCAGACAGACCCCAGGCCACAAGCAGAGAAACCCCCTCCTCAACACCCCCCCCCCCCCACAGCCTCACCTTCTCCACGTCCCCCAGGCCCTCCGTGTCCAGCAGCACCAGGGTGTGGTCACTCCGGTGGGGATGGGGGCGGCACCACATCCAGATGCCCTTGGTGATGTCCTGCACCGTGGACCCCAGGGAGAAGCCTGGAATGGAGAGGAGGGGGCACCACGGCCAGTGAGGAGGGGGCCAGGCTGGGCCCTGCCCCCTAGGACATCAATGAAGGCTGCTCCAGAGTTGAGCTGGGGTTCACCCCAAGGCCCGGCTCCACAGACCCACCAGTGGATTGGAGGCCACGGCCCCTGGATCGTGCCCTTGCCCCCCACCCCCCCTGCATTCGCTCACCCTTCCGCTGGCCCGCCAGGCGGTTCATGAGGTAGGACTTCCCGGTCCGGTAGGGCCCCACGATGGCCACCATCACCACCGGCTGCCGGATGCGCTGCAGGACCGCCAGAGCCTCCTCCCCCAGCACCAGCCTCCCGTCCAGGTGGTTCTCAATGAGGCAGAGTGGACGGTCCATGTGGGCCTCCCCAGGAGTAGCCATTCTGGAAGGGAACCTGGAAAGGGGGAGGAGGGCAGCCCCTTGGGGCCCCAGCAAGGTCTGTTCAGGCTGCTTGGGGACCCCTTGGATCCCTCTCAGGGACCCCCAAGTGCCTTCAGGAGGAGGGTCACAGAAAGGCAGACCCGGGGGAGAAGGAGGAGGGGGGGGGCAAACAAGGGCCTCAGGAACAGGTGCCTTCCCTGCAAAGTGGGGGGGGGGGGCTAGGACAGCAGTTCTCTGTGGAGACCCAGCCTGGGGTCTGTGAAGCACCCTGGGGGGGGGGGCTCTTCGCTTCCTTCCTCCTCCCCCCCCCCACCCTGCCGCCTCCCTTGCTCCCAAAGCCCCCTTTCCACTGCTCAGGTTGCGCTTTTCATAGAATCATAGAATCAAAGAGTTGGAAGAGACCTTATGGGCCATCCAGTCCAACCCCATTCTGCCAAGAAGCAGGAATATTGCATTCAAATCACCCCTGACAGATGGCCATCCAGCCTCTGCTTAAAAGCTTCCAAAGAAGGAGCCTCCACCACACTCCCTCTGGGGCAGAGAGTTCCACTGCTGAACGGCTCTCACAGTCAGGAAGTTCTTCCTCATGTTCAGATGGAATCTCCTCTCTTGTAGTTTGAAGCCATTGTTCCCTTGCGTCCTAATCTCCATGGAAGCAGAACACAAGCTTGCTCCCTCCTCCTCCTCCCTGTGGCTTCCTCTCACATATTTATACATGGCTATCATATCTCCTCTCAGCCTTCTCTTCTTCAGGCTAAACATGCTCAGCTCTTTCAGCCGCTCCTCATAGGGCTTGTTCTCCAGACCCTTGATCATTTTAGTCACCCTCCTCTGGACACATTCCAGCTTGTCTAATTTTCCTGGACAACAGAATCAAGGGAGCTGAATGGGGCGACCCGGGGGTCTCAGCTATTATTTTTTTATTAATTTTTATTGAGTTTTACATGTATGTGCATCAAACAAGTGGGGAACGGGGGGGGGGGGAGGTAAGGGGGAAGTTAGGGAGGGAAAAAGGGGTGAGCTGGGTTTAGGGTAGGGGTGGAAAAAGGGTAAACGAAACAGCATTAAAAAAAAAGACTTTTGTACTGCTTCCCAAAAGTCTTCCGAGAGTCTTCATCTCTTGGTTTCTTGTTGTTTCTGCCGACAACGCTTCCTTTGGTATCCTGATTCAGATGCTAGACAGATCTATCCGTAGCGGAACCTCCCTGGTTCTGATATAGTCTTTACACCCTGACCAATTTGTCCTTTTAAGTGTTCCCTTTAGTCTTTGCGAAAGGCAGTTCAGAGGAGATTCCATCTGAACATGAGGAAGAACTTCCTGACTGTGAGAGCCGTTCAGCAGTGGAACTCTCTGCCCCAGAGGGAGTGTGGTGGAGGCTCCTTCTTTGGAAGCTTTTAAGCAGAGGCTGGATGGCCGTCTGTCAGGGGTGCTTTGAATGCAATATTCCTGCTTCTTGGCAGGATGGGGTTGGGCTGGATGATGGCCCAGGAGGTCTCTTCCAACTCTTTGATTCTATGATTCTATGATTTGAATTCTATGAAAGACTTGTAGGATCCATTCACCCAGACTTGGAATGTCTTTTTGTTTCCAAATTCTGGTGAGAAGTATTCTTGCTGCTGTACTGAGCGGGAAGAGCACTTTTCCTTGACTCTTATTCAGCTTTGAGTTTGAAATTCCCAATAAATATGTTTCCGGCATTTGTGTGAAACTGGTCTTTAGGATTTTTTGAGTTGCCTGATGTATCTCCTTCCAGTACTTTCTGATTTGCCTACAGGACCACCACGGATGAAAGAAGGTTCCCGTCTCCTTCCTGCATTTCCAACAGCTGCTTGAAACATTTTTGTTAACTTTGGCCAATCTTTCAGGAGTGTGATGCCAACGAAAGAACATCTTAGACCAATTTTCCTGCATATCACTGGCTTCTGTGTATTTCATCTTGACATTCCAGATTTCTTCCCGTTGCTTTATTAAGATTTAAATTTAAATCTTTAAATTCTTGATATATTTGGTAATAATTCAGCCTTCGAGATTTTATTGTTTAATTGTTTTATGTGATGTGGTGGCAAAAAAAGCCAATGGGATTCTGGCCTGCATCAAGAGGAGCCTAGTGTCTAGATCTAAGGAAGTCATGCTCCCCATGCTCTATTCCGCCTTGGTCGGACCACTTTACCTGGGATATTGTGTCCAATTCTGGGCACCACCATTCAAGGGAGATGTTGACTCTAAGCTGGAATATGGTGTCCAGAGGAGGGCGACTCAAAGGATCAAGGGTCTGGAGAACAAGCCCTATGAGGAGCGGCTTAAGGAGCTGGGCATGTTTAGCCTGAAGAAGAGAAGGCTGAGAGGAGATATGATGAGGGCCATGTATAAATATGTGAGAGGAAGCCACAGGGAGGAGGGAGCAGATCAAGGGTCTGGAGAACAAGCCCTATGAGGAGCGGCTTAAGGAGCTGGGCATGTTTAGCCTGAAGAAGAGAAGGATGAGAGGGGATATGATGAGGGCCAGGTATAAATAGGTGAGAGGAAGCCACAGGGAGGAGGGAGCAGATCAAGGGTCTGGAGAACAAGCCCTATGAGGAGCGGCTTAAGGAGCTGGGCATGTTTAGCCTGAAGAAGAGAAGGATGAGAGGGGATATGATGAGGGCCATGTATACATATGTGAGAGGAAGCCACAGGGAGGAGGGAGCAGATCAAGGGTCTGGAGAACAAGCCCTATGAGGAGCGGCTTAAGGAGCTGGGCATGTTTAGCCTGAAGAAGAGAAGGCTGAGAGGGGATATGATGAGGGCCAGGTATAAATATGTGAGAGGAAGCCACAGGGAGGAGGGAGCAGATCAAGGGTCTGGAGAACAAGCCCTATGAGGAGCGGCTTAAGGAGCTGGGCATGTTTAGCCTGAAGAAGAGAAGGATGAGAGGGGATATGATGAGGGCCAGGTATAAATAGGTGAGAGGAAGCCACAGGGAGGAGGAGAGAGCAAGCTTGTTTTCCAACTCTTTGATTCTATGATCTCCTCTAGCGATTTTAGTATTAGATTGCCCTCCTCAATTTTTTTAAATAGTTGTTGGTATGGAATGTTGTAGGTTTTTCCGGGCTATATGGCCATGTTCTGGAGGCAATTTTTCTCCTGACATTTCGCCTGCATCTATGGCAAGCATCCTCAGAGGTAGTGAGATCTGTTGGAAGTAGGAAAATGGGTTTATATATCTGTGGAATGACCAGGGTGGGACAAAGGACTCTTGTCTGCTGGAGCTAGGTGTGAATGTTTCAGCTGACCACCTTGATTAGCATTCAATGGCTTGGAAGTGCCTGGGGGAATGTTTTGTTGAGAGTGATTTGATGTGCCTGGTTGTTTCCTCTCTGCTGTTTTGCTGTTGTCATTTTAGAGTTTTTAAAATACTGGTAGCCAGATTGTGTTCATTTTCATGGTCTCTTCCTTTCTGTTGAAATTGTCCACATGCGTCTTGTGGATTGCAATGGCGTCTCTGTGTAGTCTGACGTGGTGGTTGTTGGTGTGGTCCAGCATTTCTGTGTTCTCCAATAATCTGCTGTGTCCAGGCTGGTTCCTCAGGTGCTCTGCTATGGCTGACTTCTCTGGTTGAAGGAGTCTGCAGCGCCTTTCATGTTCCTTGATGCGTGTTTGGGCAATGCTGCTGCTGCGTTTGGTGGTCCCTCTGGAGACTTCTTGTCCCCAGCTGCATGGGATACAATGGTAGACTCCTGCAGAGGTGAGAGGATCCCTCTTGTCCTTGGCTGAACGTAGTAGCATTGGTTGGATTTTCTTGGTGGGTCTGGAGATAGTTTGTATGTTGTGTTTCCTCCTCAGCTTCCCTCTGCGGTCAGTGGTTCCCTTGATGTCTGGCAAGAACTCTTCCTCTTGGTCTTGACTCTCGTGGCTTCTTCTCGGTGGTCTTGCCGCTCTTCTGATGTCTGAAGTGGAGTCTCCCTTGGCCTGGAGAGCCCAGTTGAGGGGGTTCAGTTCCTCTTGGAGGAGCATGTGGGCTTCGCAGTTGTTGGTATGTTAGCCAATTTCCTTTGTCTAATTCCCTTTTATGTTTAGCTTCTACTGGAGAAATCAGCTATTATCATTCTTCTTCTTCTTCTTATTATTATTAATATCATCCACAACATCATATATAAACATTTATGGGGCTCCGCGAGAAACTTTTGCTTCCAAAAGGGCTCCAGGGCTGGAAAAGTTTGAGAAGCAGCCCTGGAATAGAGCAAGGGGGGGGGAGTTGCCCCCCCCCCCAGCACTTCCCCCTTCAAGGGGAAATTCTCCAGGCAGTCACAGATCCCCCGCCGACCCTTTGTTATTGCAGTAATTATCATTTGCATCTTTTCAGGTGGAACTCCGGGTCCCATCTTCCCCAGCACCGCCCCCCATTCGCCCCTCGGAGGGCGCCCCCGGCCCCTCCCTGCCCCTCACCTGCCTGTGTTTGCTTCTCCCTTCGCCTCCCTCTTCCTTTCCTAGGAACCGGGTCCTTCTTCTGGGGCGCCCAGAGGCAGAGTGAGGGAGCGGGGAGGGAGGGGGCCGCCAAGAAGGAGCCCGGGAGGGGCGGGGCGGGGGGAGGGGGCAGCGACCCCTCCGGCAGAGAAGGAGGAAACGCCCCGCCAGCCCCCTTTCCCGGAAAGCAGCGCCTTGGAGAGAAAACACCTGCGAAAGCGAAAGGAGACAGCGGGGGGGGGGGGGGCTGGCCTGTGTACTTCTCCCCCCCCCCCCCCGCACGGAGGAGCAGGCATCTTCCCCGCCGAATGGGCGTGGCTAAGCACCCGAGCCCCCCCCCCTCCCCCACCGGCCCTCTCCCACTCTGGGGTCTCGCTGCCCACCCAAACAGGGGCCGGGGGCCAAAGCTAGGATGCATTCTAGAGCATTCTTACCTACAAGAAGCACTGCCTGAACATCAAGCAAAAAGTGGGCGCTAGAAACAATATCATACGAAAGCTGACTGGCACAACCTGGGGATCACAACCAGACACAGTGAAGACATCTGCTCTTGCGCTATGCCACTCTGCTGCTGAGTACGCATGCCCGGTGTGGAACACATCTCACCACGCTAAAACAGTGTACATAGCTCTTAATGTGACATGTGGCATTGTCACGGGGTGTCTGCGCCCTACACCACGGGAGAAATGACACTGCTTGCACCACCTGACATCCGCCGGGAAGTGGCAGCCAAGAGTGAAAGGACCAAGGCAGAGACATCCCCAGCCCATCCCCTGTTTGGGTATCAGCCAGCACATCAACGACTTAAATCAAGAAATAGTTTTCTAAGATCTACAGAGACACTCGCTGGAACACCTCAGCAAGCGAGAGTCCAAAAGTGGCAGGCTCAAACCCAGCACCTCAATCCGTGGGTGATACCAGATGAGAGACTCCCCCCTGGGCACACAGAAGACTGGACAACTTGGAAGGCGCTGAACAGACTGCGCTCGGGCACCACGAGATGCAGAGCCAACCTCAAGAAATGGGGCCACAAAGTGGAATCCTCGACATGCGAGTGTGGAGAAGAGCCAACCACTGACCACCTGCTGCAATGCACCCTGAGCCCTTCTTCCACGTGATGCACCAGGGAGGACCTCCTTGCGGCAACACCAGAGGCATTCCAAGTGGCCAGAGACTGGTCAAAGGACATTTAATCAACTACCAAACTCGCAAATTTTGTATTTTATCTGTTTGTTTGCTTTGTTCTGTTAGAAATGTAATATAATGGACTGGTTAATCTGACACAACAAATAAATAAATATTCTATAGCAATACCTTTTAATACTAGCCGTCCCCTACCACACATTGCTGTGGCCCAGTCTGTGTACACAACTACTTAATCAACTACCAGTCTGTGTTTTGTGTATATACAGTGATCCCTCACTTTTCACGTGGGGGGGGGGGGTGTTACGTGTTTTGTGTGTGTCAGGCCCGTAGCCAGGATTTTGATTCGGGAGGGGGGGGGCTGAGTCTGAGTGAAAGAGGGTCTACTCTAGCAAACCTTTTGTATCGTTACCGTTTTGTATCGTGCATATTGTATTTTGTGAACTGTTGGGCATCGAATTGTGCCTTTTGTAAGCCGCCCTGAGTCCCCCCTAGCTAGGGGTTGAGAAGGGCGGGGTAGAAGCACCCCAAATAAATAAATAAAATACCCCAATAACCCCTCCATGCATATGGGATATATTGAGCATGATGATCAGATCATAGAATCATAGAATCCTAGAGTTGGAAGACACCTCCTGGGCCCTTATCCAGCTCAACCCCATTCTGCCAAGAAGCAGGAATAATGCACTCAAAGCTCCCCCGACAGATGGCCATCCGGCCTCTGCTTAAAAGCTTCCAAAGAAGGAGCCTCCACCACACTCCCTCCGGGGAAGGCAGAGAGTTCCACTGCTGAACGGCTCTCACAGTCAGGAAGTTCTTCCTCATGTTCAGATGGAATCTCCTCTCTTGTAGTTTGAAGCCATTGTTCCCTTGCGTCCTAGTCTCCAAGGAAGCAGAAAACAAGCTTGCTCCCTCCTCCTCCCTGTGGCTTCCTCTCACATATTGATCCATGGCCCTCATCATGTCTCCTCTCAGCCTTCTCTTCTTCAGGCTAAACATGCCCAGCTCCTTAAGCCGCTCCTCATAGGGCTTGTCCTCCAGACCCTTGATCATTTTAGTCGCTCTCCTCTGGACACATTCCAGCTTGTCAATATCTCTCTTGAATTGTGGTGCCCAGAATTGGACACAATATTCCAGGTAAAGTGGTCTAACCAAAGCAGAATAGAGCATGGGGAGCATGACTTCCCTAGATGTAGACACTAGGCTCCTCTTGACGCAGGCCAAAATCCCATTGGCTTTTTTTGCCGCCACATCACATTCCTGGCTCATGTTTAACTTCCTGTTTACGAGGACTCCAAGATCTTTTTCACACGTACTGCTCTCGAGCCAGGCATTGTCCCCCATTCTGTCTCTTTGCATTTCGTTTTTCCTGCCCAAGTGGAGTCTCTTGCATTTGTCCCTGTTGAACTTCATTTTGTTAGTTTTGGCCCATCATCTCTCTAATCTGTCAAGATCGTTTTGAATCCTGCTCCTGTCTCTGGAGTCTTGGCTCTCCCTCCCAATTTGGTGTCGTCTGCAAACTTGATGATCATGCACGGAACAATGGCTTCAAACTACAAGAGAGGAGATTCCATCTGAACATGAGGAAGAACTTCCTGACTGTGAGAGCCGTTCAGCAGTGGAACTCTCTGCCCCAGAGTGTGGTGGAGGCTCCTTCTTTGGAAGCTTTTAAGCAGAGGCTGGATGGCCATCTGTCAGGGGTGCTTTGAATGCAATATTCCTGCTTCTTGGCAGAATGGGGTTGGACTGGAGGATGGCCCAGGAGGTCTCTTCCAACTCTTTGATTCTATGATTCTATGATTCTATGCCTTCTAGCCCTTCATCTAAGTCATTAATAAAGATGTTGAACAGGACCAGGCCCAGGACGGAACCCTGCTGATGGCCCTCTACTCGTCCCTTCTTTCCAGGATGAAGAGGAGGAAGCCTTGGGGAGAATCACCCTCTGGGTTCGTCCATTTAACCAATTCCAGATCCACCTCACCGTAGTTTTGCCTCGCCCACCTTGGACTAGTTTCCTTGCCAGAAGGTCATGGGGGACCTTCTCATGATATGAATAAACATCACAGTTTAAATAATGTACCAGTAAGACCTTCTCGCGGACCACCATGAGAATTTCGGGGGAGGGGGGAAGGGTGAAGCCCCTCAAGCCCCCCCCCCGCCCTACATGCCTGGTGTGTGTGTGTGTGCGTGTGTGTGTATACAGGGATCGATCCCTCACTTATTGTTCCAGGACCATCTGTGAAAAGTGAAAAACCGTGAAGTAGGGGCACCCGTCCCATCCTCACCCTCTTGACCTTCCTCTTCCTCCTTCTCGTCTCCGAATGGGCCTCTTGCTGCCACTTGGGCTCAATGGCGAAAGGCTCTGGCGGGGAAGAGGACCCGGAAGACGAAGGTCAAGGGGTCGAGGAGGGAAGGAGAGCCGTCCCCTCACCAACTGGGCATCTTGCCGCTGCTTCATCCCCGTGATGGAGGAGGTGGTGGAGGCAACACAGGGCTCAAGAGGCAGCAGGAGGCCCAGGCAGCAACGAGGAGGAGGAGGAGGAGGGGGAAGGTAAAGAGAGAACCCTCTTCTTCTTTCCTTGCTACAGTTTTCCCTCGCTACTTAATTATATATTTTGTTGTTCATTCGTTCAGTCGTCTCCGACTCTTCGTGACCTCCTGGACCAGCACACGCCAGAGCTCCCTGTTGGCCGTCACCACCCCCAGCTCCTTCAAGGTCAGTCCAGTCACTTCAAGGAAGCTATCCATCCATCTTGCCCTTTGGTCAGCCCCTCTTCCTTTTGCCTTCCCCTTTCCCCAGCATCATTCCCTTCTCTAGGCTTTCTCATGACCTCATGGACCAGCCCACGCCAGAGCTCCCTGTCGGCCGTCACCACCCCCAGGGTCTCCTTCAAGGTCAGTCCAGTCACTTCAAGGAAGCTATCCATCCATCTTGCCCTTTGGTCGGCCCCTCTTCCTTTTGCCTTCCCCTTTCCCCAGCATCATTCCCTTCTCTAGGCTTTCTCATGACCTCATGGACCAGCCCACGCCAGAGCTCCCTGTCGGCCGTCACCACCCCCAGCTCCTTCAAGGTCAGTCCAGTCACTTCAAGGAAGCTATCCATCCATCTTGCCCTTTGGTCGGCCCCTCTTCCTTTTGCCTTCCCCTTTCCCCAGCATCATTCCCTTCTCTAGGCTTTCTCATGACCTCATGGACCAGCCCACGCCAGAGCTCCCTGTCGGCCGTCACCACCCCCAGCTCCTTCAAGGTCAGTCCAGTCACTTCAAGGAAGCTATCCATCCATCTTGCCCTTTGGTCGGCCCCTCTTCCTTTTGCCTTCCCCTTTCCCCAGCATCATTCCCTTCTCTAGGCTTTCTCGTGACCTCATGGACCAGCCCACGCCAGAGCTCCCTGTCGGCCGTCACCACCCCCAGGGTCTCCTTCAAGGTCAGTCCAGTCACTTCAAGGAAGCTATCCATCCATCTTGCCCTTTGGTCGGCCCCTCTTCCTTTTGCCTTCCCCTTTCCCCAGCATCATTCCCTTCTCTAGGCTTTCTCGTGACCTCATGGACCAGCCCACACCAGAGCTCCCTGTCGGCCGTCACCACCCCCAGGGTCTCCTTCAAGGTCAGTCCAGTCACTTCAAGGAAGCTATCCATCCATCTTGCCCTTTGGTCGGCCCCTCTTCCTTTTGCCTTCCCCTTTCCCCAGCATCATTCCCTTCTCTAGGCTTTCTCGTGACCTCATGGACCAGCCCACACCAGAGCTCCCTGTCGGCCGTCACCACCCCCAGCTCCTTCAAGGTCAGTCCAGTCACTTCAAGGAAGCTATCCATCCATCTTGCCCTTTGGTCGGCCCCTCTTCCTTTTGCCTTCCCCTTTCCCCAGCATCATTCCCTTCTCTAGGCTTTCTCGTGACCTCATGGACCAGCCCACACCAGAGCTCCCTGTCGGCCGTCACCACCCCCAGGGTCTCCTTCAAGGTCAGTCCAGTCACTTCAAGGATGCCATCCATCCATCTTGCCCTTGGTGGGCCCCTCTTCCTTTTGCCTTCCCCTTTCCCCAGCATCATTCCCTTCTCTAGGCTTGGCTGTCTCCTCATGATGTGGCCTTCAAAGGACTTCCTCTTGGCCTCTAGTCTCCTTCCCTCCAACAAGCTTTGGATACGTCCTTGTACATATGATTTAGTTTAACTGGGGTCATGTACCACCTATGGAACATTTTCATCCAATTCTCCTTTAAGTCCATTGCATAGGTGTATTTAATTTTTTTTCTTCCACATTATTTCCCAGTCACACATTGCTATAGGTCTTTTGAAGTTTTCTGCACACTTCACCATGCAGTCTTTGATTAATTCGGTCTCCGTTGACCATTCTGATCATTTATCGTATAGTTTTGTGATGCACTTTGTTTCAGTTTTTAAGAATTTATCCCAGAATATTCCTTAATTTGAAAACCCAGCTTTTTATCTTGCTTATATTGTTCCTTTATTTGTAAATAATAGCTCAGCCACGTAATCTTAGGAAAACTTTGATTTATTTCTTCTTGAGATTTCAATTCCATTGAGTCATTTATTAAAAGTTCTTTATAGATTGGCCAAATTGTCTAGCCCAATAACCTTCTCTGTTTAGCTTCCATAGGAGAGATCCAAAGAGGTATTTCTGAATAAAAAAATATTTTTTGTATCTATCCCAAATTCTAATGAATGAGGAGCGGACAAAGTGGTTCCCAAAATTTCTTTCCTTCTGTTCTCTTCCGTACCAGACGTATGCATGCCAACCAACTTGGAGATCATGACCTTCTAACGTAAGAAGGTTTTCTCTCTTTAGTGTGATCCATTCCCTTAGCCAAATCAAAGTGCATGCTTCGTGGTACAGTTTGAGGTTGGGAAATCCAAAGCCTCCTCTTTTTTTTTGTCTGTCAAAACTTATTTTATTCTAGCTTTTCCCCCCATCGTGAGGTCTTTTGTCCAATCTTTGAATATATTAATGTTTCTTATTATAGGTATATTTTGGAACAGGTAGAGTAGTTTTGGAAGCAGCGACATCTTAATTATTTATTATTATTATTATTATTTACTTCACTTGTATACCGCCATTCTCAGCCCTAAGGCGACTCAATGCAATTCTTCCCATAAGAGATAAGTTTAAAAATCTCCACTTCTCCAGGTCTCTTCGTACTTCCTTCCATAGTCTTTCAGAATTATTGGAGAGGAGTTGAGTATTTTTTTGAGTAATCCAGATGCCCAAGTATTTCATCTTATTTACGATTGAAAGGCCTGTAATTTCTTTTAATTCTTCTTGTTTCTCTTTTGTCATATTCTTCGTTAAGATAGTAGTTTTTTGTTTATTTAATTTAAAGCCTGCCAGTTTGCCAAATTCTTCTATCGTGCTTAGCCAGTTTTTAATATTCTCTCGTGGATTCTCTATTATTCCAATTATGTCGTCTGCATAATTGGAATAATTGGAATAATATAACGCTCTGGCCTTATATTCCTGTCTTCCAATTTTAACCCCTTTGATCTTTTCATCTTCCTTTAACCTTTTCATCAAAATTTCTAACGACATTATAAAGATCAGGGGAGAGATAGGGCATCCTTGTCTAGAACCTTTCCCTATCGTGAATTCTTCAGATATTTGTCCGTTTATTTGTACTTTAGCCTTTTGGTTCTTATACATTTCTTCAATTGCTTTAACAAACTGATAACCTAAGTCCATTTCTTTCATTAAAGTCTTTAAAAAAATCCCAATTCAGGTTATCCAAAGCTTTTTCGGCATCGATTGCGAGGAAGGCTGCTTCTTTTTGGGGGTTAGCTTCAAAATATTCAATCATGTCGATAACTATTCTCGTTATCTTTCATATTCCTTTTAGGTAAGAAGCCGACTTGTTCCTCCCCTAACCAACTGCTTAGAAGGTTCTTTAATCTTTGGGCCAGAATATTTGTAAAAAATTTATAGTCCACATTTAAAAGTGAAATGGGCCTATAATTTCATACATCCGATGGTTCTGTCTGTTCTTTATGAATAACTATTATTTCTGTAGAGTTCCACGTTTCCGGGATTCTCTGGTCTAGGAATACCCCGTTCATTACTTTCCTTAATATTGGCATAAGCTCCTTTTTAAAAGTTTTATAGTACCCAGCGGTAAACCCATCTGGTCCTGGTGCTTTATTTGCATCCATTTTCATTATGGCCGCTTCTGTAATTTCTCTATTTAAATCTTCTCTTTGGACATCCGTAATTTTGGGGATCTTAAATTTACTTAAATATTCCGTTATATCCTGTTTTGAGATTTTGTCACTCGCATAGAGTTTTTCATAGTATATTTTAAATTCCTTTAAAATCTCACTGTCAGTTGTTACCTCACCATTCTCTTTTTAATTTTAATTATTTATTGGGCCTGCTTCTTTTTTCGGACTTGTTTTGCCAACCATTTACCTGCTTTATTTGCGTTTTCAAAATGGTTTTGTTTTTAAAACTTTAAATGTTTAGCTTGCTCCTCTATTTCTATATTATGTCTTTTCTGATGTAACAGTTCAATTTCTTTAAGTACAGCTTTATTCTTCAATTCAGTTTCTTTAGCTCTTAGTTTATTCTGTATTTCTTTTAAATCCTTCTGTCTAAGTCTGTATTTTCTAGAATTGTGTTGGATAAAATGACCTCTTAAAACAGCTTTAGAGGCATCCCATATTACATTATAATGAGTGTCTAGATTGTTATTTATTTCCATATATGTATTAATAATCTCTTTGTATTTCTTTATGTCTTGTTCCGTTTTCATTAGATTCTCATTTAGTCTCCATCTTCCTTTTAGTTTCCTTTGATTAAGAATAATTTCTAGGGGAGCATGGTCTGAAATATCTCTTGGCAAAATATTTATGTCCCAAACGTTTGTAATGACAGTTTTTGTGGCCCGACACATTGAGGCCATTCACATTCAAAGAAAAAAGCTTTATTTGTTGTTAAGTTATCATTGTTTGCGTTGTCTATATCCAATCCAGGGTCATCTCTCTCTTCTTCTGGGTAAGAGGTTCCTTCATCATCTGTTCCAGTTGCATCGTAGTCAGGGGAGTTGAACCTTGCTCTCTTGCTATTTTTACCCTTTCTCGGGGTGGTTGGTGTCTTTTTTGCAGTTGATCCAGCATCTAGTTTACGTTCTTGTTTCGGATATTTATTTCTTGCCTTGTCTGGGTTTTGGTCTTTCATTAGACTCTCATAGAAATCCTTCGCTTTCTCTATTGATGTCAGCCAATATTTTTGGTCATTAAAAGTAGTCATTATCCCCTCCGTTTTCTCCCACCTAAATCTTATGTAGTCCAGTCTTGAGATGACCGTGGCCTGGATCACCGTAGCTAGGTCATCCTTGGACAGGGAGGGGGCCAGTCGTATAGCATGCCACAGGTGAAAGAAGGCGGTTCTGCTCACGGCAGATACCTGGGCTTCCCTCGTCAGCAGAGGGTCCAAAAGGACTCCCAGACTCTTGACCAACGGTGACGGGCGTAGTGCCTTGCCATCCAGGGTGGGCAGCTGGATGTCCCCACTGCACAGTTGACCCAGCCATAGGATCTCCGTCTTTGCTGGATTCACCCTCAACCTGCTGGCACGCAGCCATCCAGTCACGGCCTCAATGAGGCACTGATGGAAGGAATCGGGTACAGAGTCCGGTCGGCCTTCCATCTTCAGCACCAGCTGAGTATCATCACTGAGTGTATATATATTAAAACTGTGAAACAGCGAGTCTGAGATAAGTGAACCACGAAGTAGCAAAGGAACACTATATAAGTATATGTGTGTGTATATATGTGGTTTTGCACATGTGTTGTAAGGGCTTTTGGGGGGGGGGTTGCTTTTTAAATCTCTTCTGTTGTGTTTTTCAGTGTTTTTATGAGTGATGGTCGCTCGCTGGCCTGAGAGGTGCCTTGTGTCCAAATTTGGTGTCAATTCATCCAGTGGTTTTTTGAGTTATGTTAATCCCACAAACAACATTGCATTTTTATTTATATAGATGTTTGCTTTTAGAATTATTGCCATGTTCTGTGACCCGCCTTGAGGAGAGGTGGGCAAGAAATACAACATTATTGTCATTACAGTGGTTATCATGGTTAGGCCCAGGGGCAGAAGGCGGGGTGGGGTGGGGGCCTGGCTACCGAGGTGACAACTGAGATGGCCGCTCTTGGGGTGCAAGATCTCCTCCTGCCGTTTCCTTCTCTCCAGCCAATGGGGTCCGTCCGGCACGTGGTTTCCTTGTGGCACAGGAAGTCTCTCACCCTCCCCTCCCCCCATGCATCACCACCACCATCATCACCCCATCCCCTCCCCCCCCCCCCCCCCAGTTTCTCAAGGCAGTTCTTGAATGCAGTTGTGAAAGGCAGCAACTGATACATTTATTTAGCAAAGGATCATGTCTGGTCCAAGGTAAACATATGTGGGCATGAATACTGTATTGGGAAGCACCAATCTGCATGAATACTGAATGATGTGCTGAGGTAATGTAGAGGAAGCACAACGGATCAAGAGAAGAAAAAACAGCTCATGGCCAGAAAAGCACCATTAAACACAGCAAAACAGCGGAATCGGCATCAAATACATGAGTTCTGGGTACATAGGCAGACAGATAGATGGACAGGTATCTGTCTGGTTATGTATCCTGTGGGAGAGTGGTCTTGGCTCCCACCACACGAATGCGTTCATTGCCTAGCAATGCATGAAGCAATAGCAAGGTTGCCTCCTGTGGCCACTTCCTTCAGGCCCATAGGGCCACCATTGCACGCATGCACGCGCACATACACACACACACAACTTCACATTGGGCAGAGGTAATGGGCCTTGCTCATGGAGTGCCATTCCCAGGTGCATCCCCCAAGGAAGCGTGTCTGAGTGAGTGCGCCTGCGAAAGGTGTGGCAAGGCCCTGGGAGGGAAGCACAACATCTTTCTCTAACTAATAGTGCATTGGGTCCAAAGAGGAACACGGACAGGACAGAGCGGGCCAAAGGCAGCAGCGGAAGGTGCCTCAAGGGGAGGGGGCGGTGCTGGGAGGCCCTGATCACAAGCGCTTGAACTGGTTCGAGGTGAACCCAAGCACCTTCTCAACAATCCCCGGAAAAAAAGAACTCGATGAATGTAATCAGCCCCTCAAGGATTATTTCCCACCAGGAGCGATCCTGGATCTTGGCGATCTTCTCCTTCAGGCGCTGGTTCTCCTCCCTCATCTGCTCGGCCTTCTTCTGGAACCCCTCGTTCAGCAGCGCCTCTTGCTCCTGCACGATGAGAGAGGCGGACCAATGAAGTGTGGGGACTCCATTTCTGTCCAAAGGCCTGTTTCACAGAGTGAAGGGGCTCCCATAATGGAAGGGATGGGGAGGGGTTGTTGCTGGGACCCTAGGGAGGCCTACCGCCAGCCGGCTGTCCATCATCTTCTTGTGCTCCTCCAGGAGCTGCTCCCGATCCTGCTCCACCTTGGCCATCAGCTGCTTGACGTTCTCCTCATAGCTCCGCTGCCGGGTCTGCATCTTCTGCTCCAGCTCAGCCTGCCTCTGCTGCTGGACCTCCTTCTCCCTCCGGGCCACCTCCTCCCGTGCCTGGGCCTCTGTCCAGTGAATGGGGGAAAGGGAGAAAGGAAAGAATGGTGAACCTCTGCAGACCCCCACCCCCCTCACAATGGTCACTTGATGCAGCTTTGGCCCCTTAACTGCTGAAAGGGGAGTCTGACTTGGCCACGGTAGTACACGCTCTGGTCACATCCCGCCTTGACTACTGCAACGCTCTCTACGTGGGGCTGCCCTTGAAGATGGCCCGGAAGCTCCAACTGGTCCAACGCTTGGCAGCCATGATACTAACAGGAGCAGGGCGCAGGGAGCATACAACCCCCTTGTTGTACCAGCTCCACTGGCTGCCGATCTGCTACCGGGCCTAATTCAAGGTGCTGGTGTTGGCCTACAAAGCCCTAAACGGTTCCGGCCCAAAATACCTGTCTGACCGCATCTTGGCCTATGAGCCCACGAGGACTTTGAGATCGTCCGGGGAGGCCCTTCTCTCGATCCTGCCTGCCTCACAGGCACGCCTGGCGGGGACGAGGGACAGGGCCTTCTCAGTGGTGGCCCCCCGGCTGTGGAACACCCTCCCTGTGGACATCAGACTGGCGCCCTCTCTTATGACATTCCGCAAGAGATTAAAGACGTGGTTGTTTGAGAAGGCGTTTGAGTAAGTGCTGTAACAATTGGCAATGACGACTGGAACGGAACATGGATAACGAGATTTGGATTGTGATTCAACGATGAGACGTCGCGAATGATTTAGTGTAATTGTATTATGGATAGTGATGTTGTTTATTGTTGTTGTGATACTGCTTATGTTGAAATTGTTCCTGATTTTATATGTTGTACACCGCCATGAGTCGCCCCAGGGCTGAGAACGGCGGTCTACAAGTGCAGCAAATAAATAAATAAATAATTGTGGGCAGTTCCTCTTTCTGGGCCAGGAGGGGGGCTCACCTTCCATTTCCTTCTCCTTCTTGCTGAGGGCCGTGTCGCTTTGGAGAATGGCTCTGCCGACGGTCTCCTTGCCCTTCAGGAAATGCTTGAGTGCCTCCTCTGCCTGGATGGAGGAAGCAAAGCTCAGGAGGGCCGCCAGGAAGAGCCCGGATTGGACGCTGCCAAAGGGTCTGCCCAAGGACCCCTTCTCCCGTCACCAGCGAAGGGATTCTGAGGCCCTGGGGGCACAGGTGGGGGGGCCCATGGGGGCACCCACTCCCCACTCTTGAGCTCCCAACACGAGGACACTTCCCTTTGCTTCAGAATTTGGAGGGCCTTCCACATACTTTGGGAATCTGCAACATCAGTGCAAGAAGACCCATTCTGGGCCGCAAACATGGACATGGACATCACGGATGCGCCCTCTTGCACCTCCGCTAAGACCCACTAATGTTTGTGTTGCAAGTTCTAAGAAATCTTTGGTTTGTAGTGTGCATTGTTGGCATCCACTTCATCACACTGAAGCAATGAAATGGTTGGCTGAGTAGAGCTGGATGGAGCTCTGTTTTTCAATGAAACGAATGATTTCCCTACCATCATCACACTGTTAAATGTATCTATGCAACTCAGTAGTATTCTACATTCTTTGAGTTTGTCATCACATTATAGAGATTTGGCCACGCCCACCATCCCCCCCCCCCCCCCACGCTTTGTTGAAAAAGACAAACCCTCCTCTCTTTGAAATCCCAGCTTCCCTACTAATGCAAGATCACATGTCAGCTGTTATGTGTCATGTGACAATGCCCTCCCTCCCTCCCTCGCCCCACAGAGATGAGTGGGGACCTTGGAAAACTATAACTCCCAGGACTACATAGTATGGAGCTATGGTATTTAAAGTAAAGTCCAGCTGCATTCATTTCACAGTGTAGATGCACCTAGAGAAGGGTATGAACCTTGAGAAACTATAATTCCCAGGAGGATTCCATCGCATGGAGCCATGGGATTTAAAGTGGGGTGCAATGGCATTCATTCCATACTGTAAATGGACCAAGAGAAGGGTATGGACCTTGGAAAACTTTGACTCCCAGGACTGCACAACCTGGAGACACATCATAATAGTAATAATAATAATAATAATAATAATAATAATAATAACAACAACAACAACAACAATAGCAACAACAACAACCACAACAACTATTCTCTCCCGGCTTTCCCATGCAACACAAGGCACAGACACATCGGGAAGGGAAAGGGAAGGACCCAGAAATATTATGTTTTAATAAAGAAATTGTTCTGGTAATTATTACATAACCTGACCATGTATTGAACTGCTTTTTCAATCAATTGGTTATAATATGTGCTTTGGTGCTTAATTTGTAAAATCATAATATAATTTGACATTGAATAAGGTTCTGCCAGCCCGTTTATGTTGGATAAGCGAGACTCTACTGTATTTAGTAAATGGGATGAAGTGAATAGTCAGTCACCGCACTCTCCATTTTGACGCCTGCATACATGTCTATATTGAACTGGCCAAGAATCGCCAGGGAGGCCCTGCATGACCCAGCCCTCCCTCCCTTCCTCCCTCGCTCTCTCCCTTTGTTTTTCCTTCCTTACCATCACCCCCTTCTTAGGCTCCTGGTGGTATCTTTCCTCAATGTCCTTCAGGTCTTCCACAAACTGCTGGTATCCATTGGGCCGGGAGTAGACCCCACTGCGCACCTTCTCCTCCAGCTCCACGGAGAGAGTGGCCAGCAGAGCCCGGCAGCGTTTAGTGGACTCTTGCTCATTCCTTCGGCAGTATTCCTCCTTCCAGTCATGCAGGGTTTTCTGGCAGGAAAAGAGATACAGAGGAAGGACACGAATGACAACTCTCAGGGACATGCCCAGTCTTCTTACTGTTCTCCAGAGAGGAGAGCATGCAAGATGTCTTCAGACAGTTTGAGACAGAGAGCAAGACCTTGAATTTTCTCATATTCAGTTTTGCCCCATAAGACGGACTTTTGTAACTTTGAAAGCCTGCCTTTGCTCCTTGAATTGCTGGAGCTCATTTGCTCTGTTGCTGCTGTGTCTGGAAGCTTCTGCTCTGCTAAACTGCAACATTTTGCTGCTGCTTTATTTTACCGCTTTTTCCTTTTTTAAACTCCAACGAAGACACCAGTCCTGTGAGGCTGGGAGTACTGCCAGTGGGACCAATGACTCTTCTGTGCTGGGGCTCCCTTCCTTCCTATAAGAGACACCCCACCCCTGCCCACTATCAGGCCTTACCAATGGCCCTTCTTGTGGGGCAACCTACTATGAGCTTGAACTGGAAGCGTTGCTTGTCGTCCTTGAAGATACGTGCCATGAAAACCTGGAGGGCCTCCTTCTCGCACTCAGCATGGATCCCCAGCAGCTCTGGGATGCTCTCCGTGGGGAGTCTCAGCCTCTGTTCCATTAGCCCCTCATAGTGGGCCACAGCCTCCTCCACAGCAGCCACGTTCTGCATCTTCGCCAAGGCCAGCACCGTACTCTCCATGCAGGGCACTCTCCCGCTGCTGATGGTCTCCACGTAGGTCTCCACCAACTTGGCCAGCACTGCGAGAAGGAAGGCAGTGACACAAGGCAGGCATCAGGTGATGGTGCCCATTGCAGCGTTGAAGCAGGGCTCTGTCCCCAGCAGCCAGAGGGAAGAGGTACAGGTCCCCAGCACCTTTGGCCTTTATAATCACAAACCTCTTGATGCCCGAGGCAGGAGAGAATGGCCTCCCCAGAGGAACAAAGGGTAGGCCAGAGATAGCCCTGCATCATGTTGCAACTGCAGCATCAGCTCAAAGGAAGGAGGGTGGGAGAGCAGGAGGAAGGAACTCACGATGCCCAGTGACCACATGTCCCCCTGGGAGGGTCTTTTCCTTGGACGTTCCATAGATGTAGTTGCAGAACTGGTTGGCCTGCTCCACAAAGTCGGGCTGCAGCTCGCTCTCCTCCATCTGCTCCAGGCGGTGCAGGTTCTTCCGACTGGTGGGGCACTCAAAGATGAAGCACTTCCGGGTGGGGAAGAAGAAGCGGATGCACTCGCGGGGCAGGTTTAAGCGCTGGATGTCGGGGGTGTCCCCTGCGCAGGAAGGAGGAGACAAGAGACAGGTGGACCCCACTGGACCCCCAAAGGAACCTCTTCCCTTGCCCTGAGGCTAAAGAGTCAGTGGGGAAGCAGCAGAAAACAAGTGGGATTGAGTCAGCCGAGGAGGCAGATTTAGTCAAGGGGTGCCGGCTGCAGGATTCCACCATTTTAGTGGACGCTCCTGCAAGTTCACTGTCGCCCAAAGAGTGAAGTTGGGAAGTAATTTAGTCATTAAGCCAGTCGACTTCTTAAGGACTATCTTCATGGTTACGCATGTGCTAATGGGTGGATCCTACTCAACACACACAAATCAAGCTTGCTAATGGGACCCTTTACTCTTTAATAGACAATGGTTCTTTCCTCCTACCCTGGACACTCCACAAGTCGATATACTCCACTTGCTCAACAACCACTTGCTCAACTACCAGATATACTACTACCAGATCATGTGAAGAGAGATACCGACGAGCTGGAATGTGTCCAGAGGGGGGCAACTAAAATGATCAGGGGTCTGGAGAACAAGCCCTGTGAGGAGCAGCTTAAAGAGCTGGGCATGTTTAGTCTGAAGAAGAGAAGGCTGAGAGGAGACATGATGAGGTCCGTGTATAAATATGTGGGAGGAAGTCATAGGGAGGAGGGAGCGAGCTTCCTTTCTGCTGCCCTGGAGACTAGGATACAATGTGTGACGATGTGTAACTTTTATTCTCATGTTTATGTGTTGTTTAGACAGTGGTTGATAAATGGTAAGTATGGAGGATTATGTTTTGTTGGAGATGGTGGCTTGGCATTAGCTGAGTTACCATAGCAACAGGGGCAGAGCCAACTGCCTCTTCAGCTGTTTTGAAAGTCAGTCAGTAAGCCGGTGAGCTACTGGGAAGACTGAGTCTCTGGGTGGAGATTCAGGGAATGTGTCTGTAGCCGGTGTGCTATAGGGAAAACTGAATCTCTGGGTGGAGATTCAGGGAATTAATTGGTGACCTATGGGGTTACAGAAAAGGACCCGGTAGTGATAAAACTACAGGGGGTTATTGATTCTGAGTTAAGAATCAAGGTTTGGCTGGGAGCCAATTCTGTTAATAAGCCTTTTAGCTTATTTGTTTTATTTAGGACAGTTGTCCAGAAGAGTTACATCTGCTTATAGAAACCTCTTGAAGTCTGTGCCTGAGATTACTCATGAAACCTTATTAATATAACCAATCAAGATTTGTGCCTCTTGTGAAGAAACAGTTAAACATGTTATACTCCTGTTAAAATAAACTTGTTACTGTTTTCCTCAAGCCTTGCCTGATACAGTTTCTCTCAAGGCAAACAGCCTGCATAAGAAGTAAACTCAAGCCAGGGACAGTAAACGCTACGCTATCAAATGAATAAAGCCTTCTGTAATTAATAGTCCCTTTATAAAATAGCTCCTAAGCTGATATTGATCGTTGCCCAGCTTTCCTCACACATTAGGTGGCAGTAAGCTTTAACCACACTCCTTCACACAATGGAACAATGGCTTCAAACTACAAGAAAGGAGATTCCACCTGAACATGAGGAAGAACTTCCTGACTGGGAAGAGCTGTTCAGTGGTGGAACTCTGTGCCCTGGAGAGTGGTGGAGGCTCCTTCTTTGGAAGCTTTTAAACAGAGGCTGGATGGCCATCTGTCAGGGGTGCTTTGAATGCAATTTTCCTGCTTCTTGGCAGAATGGGGTTGGACTGGATGGCCCAGGAGGTCTCTTCCCACTCTAGGATTCTAGGATTCTATGAAGATGCCAGCCACAGGTGGAGGTGAAATCAAAAAAGGAGAAAATGCTGCTAGAACACACAACACGCCTCTACCTTTCTTCAACTTCAGGGCGTTCTCCAGGTACTCGTCCTCGGTGATGGGCTTCCCATTCAGTTCCAGCTGCAGCGTGAAGTCCCTCAAGGCCCAGGCGAAGCTGGGGAAGAAGCGCAAGTATTCGGAGGAGTCCTCCAGGCCCCCGCCTGCGCCGCCCCCGGGAGAGGCCTTGGCTTTGATGCACTCCGTCAGCTCCGTCACATAGCTGGAGGGGGTCCGGTTCAGGAATCAAGGGCCCTGCAGACCCCACCACCCCTCCCTCCTCAAGAGCCCTCTGGCCACGTCAGAACAAGGAATGTACGGATGGCATGTGGGGATGGTGAAGCTTAAGTATTGGTCAAAACCTGCTTTTTACAGGGTGAATCTCTCTCTTTCCTCCCACTCACTGGAAGTGTAGCATCTATGTCCATACTTTCCCAGCTCCCTGGGTGCTCTTAGGGTCTGGTCTGCCCAGTAATGCCACGCGGGGCGGGGGGGGGGGGGGTTCTTCATCAGAGAAGAACCTTCTACCAATATTTACTCGCTTTGTGTTATGGCTGTTGAATAGATGCCGGTGTTGCTGGGCTTGCCTGGGCTTGAGGCCCTCAGCCACCCTTTGTCAAAGGATGGGCTAAGGCATGTCCCACTGGAGCGGCCAGGGTCACTACCGTGTTGGGATGGGTGGGGGTCTGCCCCATGGAAGGAAGGACGGAAGGAAGGATACTGGAGCTGGTCCATGGCGTTCTGGTCGATGGTGCCCAGGCTGTTGTAGACCAGAGTGCTGCTGAGGAGGACGGACAGGGCAAAGATCCAAGTGTCATTCTGCGTGTCACCCTGAAAGGAGAGAGGAAGACATAAAAGGGTGGCTGCTGGGCAAGGTACAGTTGATCAATCGATTAATTGCTGGCCCTTGAGGCTGCAAGGCACCCTCCCTGCCCCCCCCCCCTTTCTTGCATAAGAAAAGAAGCTTGGCCACACGCAGGCAGGGCTGGCGCAGAGGCCGTCCTGGAAGAGGGAGCCTGGGCCAGTTTGAAATACGAAGGAAGGCTGAAACTAAGACAAGTCAAACCCACATTTTGGACTTTAGGAGAGCTGACTTCCAAAAAATGAAGGAAATACTGAGCAGCATTCCATGGACACCGATACTAAAAGACAAGGGATTTATGGATGCATGGGAGTTTTTCAAAAGTGAAATACTCAAGGTGTAATTGCAAACAGTGCCAACAGAAAGAAAAAATAGGACAACTGCAAAGAAGCCAGAATGGATGTCTAAAGAACTTTTAACTGGGCTCATACTCAAAAGAGACATGCACAAGAAGTGGAAAAAGGGAGAAATCACCAAAGAAGAATTAAAACAAATAGCCAGCTCCTGTAGTGAAAAGATTCACAAGGCTAAAACACAAAACGAACGCAGGATTGCCAGAGACATTAAAAACAACAAAAGGGGCTTCTTTGCTTATGTCAGTAGAAAAAGAAAAAAACAAGGAGGTGATAGGACCTCTGTGAGAAGATCGGGCAATGCTGACAGAAAAGGGATAGACGGGGAAGAGGCAGAACTGCATAATGCCTTCTTTGCCTCAGGCTTCTCAGAAAAAGAAAGCCACCCTCAACCTCAGCAAGATGGAGTGGATGAGGGATTAGAGGACATCCAACCCCAAATTGGGAAACAAGGTGTCCAGGAATACCTGGCCACTGTAAATGAGTTGAAGTCCCCAGGGCCAGATCAACTACACCCAAGAGTACTGAAGGAACTAGCGGAAGTCATTTTGGACCTCTGGCAATCACCTTTGAGAGTTTTTGGATTATTGGAGAAGTTCCAGCAGATTGGAGGAGGGTTAATGTGGTCCCTCTCTATCTTCAAGAAGGGAAAAAAGGATGATCCAAACAATTACCAATGCCAGCCTCATATCAATACAAGGCAAAATTCTGGAAAAGATCATTAAAGAAGTGGTCTGCAAATACTTAGAAACAAATGCGGTCATCACTAATAGTCAACATGGATTTATCAAAAACAAGTCATGCCAGACTAATCTGATCTCTTTTTTCGATAGAGTTACAAGCTGGGTAGATGCGTGGAATGCCATGGCTGGAGCGTACTTACTTACTTAGGCGATCCCTCATTGGACGAGTAAGATGGTCTTCCAATATTCTTGTGGGTTTGTAGGTGGCTGTGGAGCCCTATTCTTGACCCGCATCTTCTCCCACAGTGAAGGCATTGGTTTCCAGGTGGAAGGTGGTCCTGGTCAGGGTTGGCTTGACGCGCCTTCCTCCTGGCGCGTTTCTCTCTTTCACCCTCCACTCGTGCCTCCTCAAATTCTGCAGCACTGCTGGTCACAGCTGACCTCCAGCTGCAGCGGTCAAGGGCCAGGGCTTCCCAGGTTTCGGTGTCTATGCCAGAGTTTTTAAGGTTGGCTTTGAGCCCATCTTTAAATCTCTTTTCCTGCCCACCAACGTTCTGTTTTCCGTTCTTAAGTTCAGAGTAGAGCAACTGCTTTGGGAGACGGTGGTCGGGCATCCGGACAACGTGGCCGGCCCAGCGGAGTTGATGGCAGAGGACCATGGCTTCAATGCTGGTGGTCTTTGTTTCTTCCAGCACGCTGACGTTTGTCCGCTTGTCTTCCCAAAAGATATGCAGGATTTTCCAGAGGCAGCGCTGATGGGATCGTTCCAGGAGTTGCATGTGACGTCTGTAGACAGTCCATGTCTCACAGGCATATAGCAGGGTTGGGATGTAGCGTACCTGGATTTCAGTAAGGCCTTCAACAAGGTCCCCCATGACCTTCTGGCAATGAAATTAGTCCAATGTGGGCTAGGCAAACCTACGGTGAGGTGGATCTGGAATTGGTTAAATGGATGAACCCAGAGGGTGATTCTCCCCAAACAAGTCCCAGTTTGTATGTTTCTTTGGGATTCCATCATTCGGCGATAACCAATAGGTTAGTTCATCCATATTCATTATTTCCAATACTTTACTTTGCCACTGGCCTTTGTTTACAGATAATGCTGATGGTTTGAGAAAATGTTGCTGCCAGGAAGAAGTTACTTTTCAAGGACGAAAGTATATCCGGGCAAAAGCAGGGAGCTGGTGCCTAGTTAGGACTCCCCAAGTTTCCCAGTCGTCTTGGAGCCATCTTGGAAAATGCATGGAGACATGGCTATTTTGACATGTGCACACACCTATCTGTGTGTCGCCTAGTATCTGCCTCCGCTCCAGGAGGACTTGAGCGTGCCAGGGTGTCCAGCGCAGAGGAAAGGCCCTCCTTGACCCAGCAAGGGACAACAATGGTGGGAGGTTTCAGAAACTTAAAAATCCCAGACGTTTTCTTGGAAGCAGAGCGTTTACTGTAAAAGCCTGTGCAGGAAGTGGAAACTCAATGCAGGAAGCAAGGCCGAGATAAACATGGGAGTGGAGCAGCAGCACAGAAAACGCCTCAATGTTGGAAACAGACAAGCGGTGAGCTGCTCCAAGGGCCTCTCGGTCAACAAGGCCGCAGCACAGCCAGCCCTGCAGAGCGGTCCGGGTGCCAGGGGCCAACCACAGAGGGCCCAGCTGCTTTGTAGAGGGAACTAGGGCCACCCGCCCACCTCCCGACCCACCTCAATGAACCCAGAGGGTGATTCTCCCCAAGGCTTCCTCCTCTTCATCCTGGAAAGAAGTGACGAGTGGAGTGCCATCAGCAGGGTTCCCTCCTGGGCCCGGTCCTGCTCAGGATCTCCATTCATGACTTAGATGAAGACTTAGAAGGCACGATCATCAAGTTTGCAGACGACACAAAATTGGGAGGGAGAACCAATACCCCAGAAGGCAGGAGCCGAATTCAAAACAATCTTGACAGATTAGAGAGATGATGGGCCAAAAACTCACACAATGAAGTCCAATGGGGACAAATGCAAGACACTCCACTTAGGGAGAAAAAAGGAAATGCAAAGAGACAGAATGGGGGACGATGAGGCCTGGCTCGAGAGCAGGACGTGTGAGAAAGATCTTGGAGTCCTCGTGGACAACAAGCTAAACATCAGCCAGGAATGTCATGCGACAGCTAAAAAAGCCAATGGGATGCTGGCCTGCATCAAGAGGGGCCTAGTGCCTGGATCCAGAGTAGATATGCTCTATTCTGCCTTGGTCAGACCATGTTACCATGAATCACACTGTGTCCCATTCTGGGCACCGCAATTGAAAGGAGATGTTGACAAACTAGAAGGAGTGCAGAGAAATGTGACTAAAATGATCAAGGGTCTGGAGAACAAGCCCTATGAGGAGCGGCTTAAAGAGCTGGGCATGTCTAGCCTGCAGAAGAGAAGGCTGAGAGGAGACATGATAGCCATGCATAGATATGTGAAGGGAATATGTCATAGGGAGGAGGGAGCATGCTTCCTTTCTGCTGCCCTGGAGACTAGGACGCAATGGAACAATGCCTTCAAACTACAGGGAAGAAAGGAGATTCCACCTGAACATTAGGAAGAACCTTCTGACTGTGAGAGCTGTTCAGCAGTGGAGCGCGGTGGAGGAGGCTTCTTCTTTGGAGTCTTTTAAACAGAGGCTGGATGGCCATCTGTCGGGGGTGCTTTGAATGAAATTGTCCTGCTTCTTGGCAGAATGGGGTTGGACTGGATGATGGCCCAGGAGGTCTCTTCCAACACTATGATTGTGCATTTTACAACCTTCTACCCAGAAGCCCTCACCAGCTTGTTCAATGCTCAGGGATTCTGGGAGCTGAAACCCAAAACACCGCCCTTCTCTAAATCAAGGGTGAAGCATTCCCTGCAAGAAGCTTGCCGGCATGGATGTGAGTCCGCTGAAGGGGCTGGGGGCCACCTGAGGACCCCCTCGCAGGAAGACAGACCTTGCCGGCCTAGGGTTTCCGAAAGGGTTCAAAGCACCCCCCCCCCGCAGCCCCCCTCACGGCCACCTTCTCCGTGTCGCCCAGGCCCTCCGTGTCCAGCAGCACCAGGGTTTGGTCCTTCCGCTCCGGATACGGGACGCACCACATCCAGATGCCCTTGGTGGTGGCCTGCACCGTGGAGCCCAGGGGGAAGCCTGCACGAAGAGGGAGATGTGTGAGTGATCGCTCCACGGGAGACTCTCAGGTTTTGAGAGGGAGCAGCCGGGGGGGGGGGGGGTGGGCAGGAAAGCCAAGGGGAAAGCCCCTCCAAGGCGGAGGAGGGAAAGCAGTTCCTCTGTGCCAATGCCCTCGGGGAAGGGGGCTCCCTCCGCACTGGGCAAGGCTTACTACGACAAAAAAGTCTGCTGGCTTTTGTATCGGATCCCACACTGGACCCTTCCCAAGTGCCAAGGACTGTGCAGTGTACTGGTTTGCGTGCAGATCCCAGTAGGGTGGCCTTTTGCAGCTGACAGGTGGTCATTTTGTCAGCGCCAATATATAACCAAATTTGGGAAAAAATGTTCTGGTTCGAAAATATTATTTCCTGTTTAAATGTGTGGTCCTTGCTTCGAAAGTAGTAGGCAGTTCTACTCCATTGTACGCACAGATGTGTGTGTGTGTGTATATATATATATATATACACACACACACACACACACACACATTTATTAGGTTTTGGAGATAAATTATAACAGTTCCAATGACAATATCTTTATACTTTCCTAAATTCAATCTTATAACATTTCTGTGGATTCCTGCTCTCTTCTCCTTTGCATATCTATGTTTACTCCCAGAGGCAGCCCTAGGTAATTTTCAATGGTAAGCAAACAGTATTTTGGTGCCCGCCCCCCCCCCCCAACCAATCACTGATCTATATTTTCTGTTCGTGGTGGGAGTTCTGTGTGCCATATTTGGTTCAATTCCATCCTTGGTGGAGTTCAGAATGCCCTTTGATTGTAGGTGAGCTATACATCCCAGTAACTACAACTCGCATATGTCAAGGTCTATTTTCCCCCAAGAGCACCTCAAGAGCGCCCCACCTGGGCAACATCAACTCTACTGCAAAGGCTTACTTTGCGTAATGGGTGAGCCGCCCCTGTTTACTCCCCGAATATTTCGACGTATCCCTTTCCCCTTTCCCTCTTCCTCTCTCCCAACAGGAACAGGTCTACCTCTGCTACTTAAGTTATTTGTTCAGTCATGGAAATTGGCCTTATCTATCTTTGTCTTGTGGAAGGCTTTCATGGCTGGAATCACTAGGTTCTTGTGGGTTTTTTCAGGCTATAGGGCCATGTTCTAGAGGCATTTCTCCTGACGTTTCGCCTGCATCTATTGCAAGCATCCTCAGAGGTGAGGTCACCTCTGACCTCACTACCTCTGAGGATGCTTGGCATAGATGCAGGCGAAACGTCAGGAGAAATGCCTCTAGAACATGGCCCTATAGCCTGAAAAAACCCACAAGAACTTAGATATCTTTATCTATCTGTCTATCTATCTATCTATCTATCTATCTATCTATCTATCTGTTGTTGTTGTTGTTGTAGTCTTTCTCGGCTCTCCTTGCAACTTGAGGTGGGTTACAACATAATTGCAACAGCAAGGTCAAGCAAAGCACTCTTGAAATACATCTGTCCAATCCGTATGGGTAAGAGGCGGGTTCAACTGCCAGGAGAGCGAAGCCCGAAGCTGTGCCCTCCCTCCTGGCCCAGAGGTGCCCCCTCCCTCCCTCCCTCCCTCCCTCCCGAGGGGACCCCGGGGCCACAAGGCTGCCATGCCAAGACCCCCCCCCCCGATCTGCTCACCGGTCCTCTTCCCGGCCAGGCGGTTCATGAGGTAGGACTTGCCCGTCCGGCTGAGGCCCACGATGGCCACCACCACCACGGGCTGGCGGATGCGCTGCAGGACCCCCAGGGCCTCCGGACAGGCCGACAGCCTCCCCCGATGGTTCTGGATCAGGCAGGTGGGCTTGGGCATCCTCTCGGGGGCCGACATGGCTCTGCTGCTAGATGCAAGGCCAAAGGGAGGAAAGGAAGGAAGGAGGGTCACCCGCGGTGGCCTCAGAGAAGCCTCCCCCAAGCCACCCGGCCCCATCTCCTCCAGCCAGCCAGGACAGGCTCCATTCAAGCCCTCCCAGCAGATGGCCACTGAGCAATTGGATCAATGAGTCCTGGAGTCAGAAGGGATCCCTGAGGGCTACCCAGCCCAAGCCCCTCCTGCCAGGCAGGAAAGGCACCATGCGAGCCCTCTCAACAGATAACCAGCCTGCCTCCCATTGGATCAATGCATCCCGGAGACGGAAGGGAGCCCCGAGGGCCACCCAGCCCCATCTCTTCCAGCCAGGCAGGAAAGGCACCATGCAAGCCCTCTCAACAGATGGCCTGCATGCCTCCCATTGGATCAATGCGTCTTGGAGTCGGAAGGGACCCCCGGGGGCCACCTGGACCAAGCCACTCTTGCCAGGCAGGAAAAGCCCCATGCAAGCCCTCCCAACAGATGGCAGCCACTGCTCCCATTGGATCAATGAGTCTTGGTTGGAAGGGACCCCCGAGGGCCACCCAGCCCCATCTCTTCCAGCCAGGCAGGAAAGGCACCATGCAAGCCCTCCCAACAGATAGCCAGCCTGCCTCCCATTGGATCACTGCGTCCTGGAGTGGGAAGGGACCCCCGGGGGCCACCCGGGCCAAGCCCCTCCTGCCAGGCAGGGAATGCTCCCCCCAAGCCTTCCCGGCAGGCAGGCAGCCGCTCAGCCTCCTCGTGAGAAGGGCCAGGGAGTGGGGGGCGGGAGAGAGCCGGGAGAGCCCACCAAGGCCGGGGGTGGGGGGGCGAGAGAGTCAGAGGCAGGCCTTTCCCAGGCAGCGGCGACTCCCGGGGGCTCTTCCTCCCTCCCGCGGAAGCGGACCCTCTTCCCCCCCCCCCCCCGTCCCCGCAGTTTGCCCCCGCGACCCGGGCTCCCTGCTTGCCCGCTCCAAGGCCCCCGCCCCTCCCCTCGGCCCCTCTCTCGAAGCGTTCCCAAGGGGAGGGTCTCGCCTCTCTCTCTCTCTCTCTCTCTCTCGCGCGCGCCTTCGGCTGGACGGCTCTCCTCCGACGGCAAGGCAAGCCGAAGCGAAAGCGAAGCCGGGAGGGGCTCTTTCCAGAGGCGGAGCCGGGAGTTCCCCGGAGGGAGGGAGGGAGGGAGGCAGGGAGGGAGGGGAACCCCCTCCGCCCCGCCAGAGCCCCCGGGAAGGCCGTCAGCCCCCCCCCCCGCCCGTCCCGTCCCTGAAATGGCGAGGGAGCCGCCCGCCCCGGGACTCTCTCCGGCCCCGCAAAAGGGGAGGGGGCGGCCAGCCAAGGCCTTTCACCTGAAGAACAGACAAGCATCCCGAGCTCTGAGGATGATCACCTGGGAAGGAAGGAATCCCACGGGAGCATTGCAGCATTGCACCCAAGTACCTGGGAGGAGTCCCTCTGGACCATGCTCTGACCTACCAGAAGCACTGCCTGAACATCAAAAAGGGGGTGCCAGAAACAATATCATACGAAAGCTGACTGGCACAACCTGGGGGTCACAACCAGACACAGTGAAGACATCTGCCCTTGCGCTGTGCTACTCTGCTGCTGAGTGCGAATGCCCAGTGTGGAACACACCTCACCACGCTCAAACAGTGGATGTGGCTCTTAATGAGACTTGCCGCATTATCACGGGGTGTTTGCGCCCTACACCACTGGAGAAATTACACTGCTTAGCCAGTATTGCACCACCTGACATCCGCCAGGAAGTAGCAGCCAATAGTGAAAGGACCAAGGCAGAGACATCTCCAGCTCATCCCCTGATTGGGTATCAGCCAGCACGTCAACAACTTAAATCTAGACATAGTTTTCTAGGATCTACAGAGACACTCGCTGGAACACCTCAGCAAGCGAGAGTCCAAAAGTGGCAGGCCCAAACCCAGCACCTCAATCCATGGCTGATACCAAATGAGAGACTCCCTCTGGAAGACGGGGCGACTTGGAAGGCGCTGAACAGACTGCGCTCTGGCCCCACGAGATGCAGAGCCAACCTCAAGAAATGGGGCCACAAAGTGGAGTCCACGACATGTGAGTGCGAAGAAGAGCAAACCACTGACCACCTGCTGCAATGCACCCTGAGCCCTTCTTCCACATGAGGCACCAGGGAGGACCTCCTTGCGGCAACACCAGAGGCACTCCAAGGGGCCAGAGACTGGTCAAAGGACATTTAATCAACTACCAAGTTTGCAAAATTGGTGGGTTTTTAAAATCTGTTTGTTTGTTTTGTTCTGTTAGAAATGTAATACAATGTTCTGGTTGCGGATGACACGATCAATAAATACCGCCCCGAGTTACAAGCATCCCCGGCTGACAAGCGGCTCCTAGTGAAGAGCGGGGCTAAGGCAACACGTCGGGAGAGGAACCTGATGTTCCTTAGAGGTCAAGGTTTCCCGGGAAGAGTAGGAAAGCTGGGTCTGGAAGCCCTGAGCGCTTCGCTGTCTCCACTTTGCTCCTTCGGGAATGCACCCTAACTCGAATGGCGAACCAGCCAGGAGCCCCTGCCTTGAAGCCGATCTGAGCTGCAGCAGGGAGTTCCACAGTTCTCCGTTGCCCGCTCGGGCCAACATCCAGGGCTGTAGCCAGAAAAAAAATTCGGGAGGGGTTGAAAATTTTGCAGGGGGGGTTGAAAATTTCATGGGGGGTTGAAACCTGCCTCCTATCTCATGTTGAAGCAAAGAGCACAGCAGGGGCAGAGCAGCCTTCAATAGCCTGTAGCTCCGCCCCTGTCAACCACCTCCACCAAGTCTGGCCTCCTTAATGAGAGCATTCAACCCCCCCCCCCCGGCCTGTAGTCAGGCTTTCGATTCGGGGGGGGGCTAAGTTTGTTTCGGGGGGGTGAGTCTGGGCCGCAGGGGGTCTACCCTAGCAAACCTTTTGTATTGTTACCCCAATAATACCCCCATCCATATGGGATATATAGAGTATGGTGATCAGATCATGATATGAATAAACATAACAGTTTAAATAATGCACCAGTAAGGCCTTCTTGCGAACCACCATGAGAATTTTGGGGAGGGGGGGGGCTGAAGCCCCTCGAGCCCCCCCCCCCCAGCTACATGTCTGCCCCCCCCCCCCAACTTGGTTGCTTCACTACATCGGCTATTGCTGCAAGTAATGACAGTGTGAATAAATTGCTAATATTTGCTTGAGATGATAGTGCTTACAGTTCTGGAGGGACTCTTAATGTTTTGCATCTCATAGACTTAGCAGCATGGGGATTGGGTTCACCAGTTAAAATTCATGAGTAAACCAGTTTTTTTAAAAATCTGAAACATTTCGGGGGGGGTTGAACCCCTAACCCCCCCCCCTCCCCGCTACAGGCCTGCCAACCTCAATGGGAATGTGGCCGCAGCAGCAGCTTCAACAAAGGACTCTTTTCCTGCCTTGCTTTCTTCCCCTCAACCGCACATTGTAACCAATCCCCCAATAAAGTATCAATTAATTGTAACCTTCTAACTCTCCAGAGTGACACATTGTGTCTGTTCACTGGCTCTGACTTTCTCAAGCGTGAACCTTTCCTTTCCCGAGCCGCGGCCAGCTGCGGGCTTGTCCGGGATGTTTTCCAGACGCCCCGGGGAGGCCGAAACTGCGCTCCTTTGAACCATGGATACCGAGACCCAGCAGGTCCCCGTATCCACGAGTCAATGGATCACTCCAAAATCAGAGCCATTCTTCTCCTGGGAAAATTCTAGGACTAATGGCCATCTCGCTTTTGCTCCGCTAGCCTCTCTGCCCCAGGAATGACCCTTTTTGCCCCGAAACTTAATATGGGGGCCCAGCTGGATCCCCGCTGCCACCACATCGCTGCTGCCACCTCGTTGATGTCTGGAGAGCCTGTTGGCCTGGGGAACCTGCTGCGGCCACCCCTTGGGACCTCCAGGAAGCCGACGGGCCATCCTGGTCCTTGATGAGATGGTTAGTTTTCGCCATTTTCCAACAAGGATCTCGACCTCCAACACTGGCAGTCATCTCACAAGGACTCAATGGACTCTGGGACACCTTCCCCAAATTGCCCCCATGGATTCTATTGTTATTATTATTATTATTATTATTATTATTATTATTAAACTTTATTTGTACCCCGCTAGCATCTCCCGAAGGACTCGATGCGGCTTACAAAGGCCAAGGCCTCAACACACAATATAACAATACAAAACCTAAGGCAAATTAAAAACAATTAAAGCAATATAAACAACAAGCGATAAACAATACACTAAGACACAATAAAACGGGCCCGCCCAGAGTAATGGGTACAGGGTTAAAAGTGCTGAAGTGTCCGGTGGAATATAAGGCTTCTAGGGCAAGTGCGGTGTGCAGCAATCTTAGTTCTAGTAAAGTGCTTCTGGGACTTGGTAGTGGAGATTTCCTAATCTGGGAAGGCACATCGGAACGGCCAGGTCTTCAAGTTCTTTCTGAAGACTGCCAATGTAGGGGCCTGTCTAAGATCTTTGGGGAGGGTGTTCCGGAGTCGGGGAGCCACCACAGAAAAGGCCCTGTCTCGCGTCCCCACAAAACATGCTTGCGACGCAGGCGGGATCACGAGCAGGGCCTCTCCAGATGAATGCGTGGGTTCACAGATGGAGATGCGGTCACGCAGGTAGGATGGCCCCAAACCGTTCAGGGCTTTGTAGGTAAGCACCTGCACCTTAAATTGGGCTCGGAAGATAAACGGCAGCCAGTGGAGCTCCTTGAACAGAAGGGTTGACCTCTCTCTGTAAGGGGTCCCAGTTAACAGCCTGGCCGCTGCTCGTTGGACCAGTTGGAATTTCCGAGCCGTTTTCAAGGGCAGCCCCACGTAGAACACATTGCAGTAGTCCAATCTGGAGGTGACCAAGGCATGGACCACCCCGGCCAGATCAGCCTTCGCGAGGTACGGTCGCAGTTGGCACATGAGTCTCAATTGTGCAAAAGCCCTCCCGGACACCGCCGACGTCTGCGCCTCAAGTGTAAGCGATGAGTCCAAGAGGACTCTCAAACTACAGACCTCTGGCTTCAGGGGGAGTGTAACCCCGTCCAGCACAGGTTGCCACCCTATACCCCGGTCAGGTTTACGATCGACCAGGAGGACCTCTGTCTTGTTGGGATTGATCTTCAGCTTGTTCGTCCTCATCCAGATAGACACAGCGGCCAGGCACTCGTCCAGCACCCGAGGGGGCTCCTTGGAATTAGGCAGAAATGAGTAGTAGAGTTGTGTGTCATCTGCGTAGAGGTGGCACCCAACTCCAAAACTCCGGATGACCTCTCCCAACGGTTTCATGTAGATGTTAAAAAGCATGGGGGACAGAATAGAGCCTTGCGGGACCCCACAGGTCAAAGGCCAGGGATCTGAGCAGGCGTCTCCCAGCTTCACCATCTGGGTTCGACCTTCCAGGAAGGACCAAAGCCACAACAAAACCGTGCCCCCGAGACCCATCCCAGAGAGACGACCCAGAAGGATACCATGATCGATGGTATCGAAAGCAGCTGAGATGTCCAAGAGAACCAACAAGGTCACACTCCCCCTGTCCAGGTCTCTGCGGAGGTCATCCACCAAGGTGACCAAGGCTGTCTCGGTACCGTGACCAGTCCTGAAACCAGAGTGTGAATGATCTAGGTAGTTGATGTCATCCAGAAAGCCCTGGAGCTGGGAGGCGACCACCCGCTCCAGCACCTTACCCAAAAAAGGGAGGCTGGAGATCGGTCTGTAATTGTTCAGCACCGTAGAATCAAGGGAAGCCTTTTTAATTTTCCCAGAACTTTGACCAATTTTTAAGGACTTTTGAAAACTTTTTGGAACTTTTTTCTTCTTTCAAGCCCCATGGACTCCCTTTTATGATTTAAGGATTTTATGATTTCATGGCTTTAGACTCTGGTGGGTGGGATGGGTCAATACGAATTTCCTTTTCCCTTTTCCCCGTGTATACCTTATGAACCCCATTTATGTGTCTATGTATAAAAATATGGGAAGCCACCCTTTCGTGACCCCAGCAAGCAAACGTCTTAGGAAATTCCTCTTCATTTCCTGAGTTGACTTTCCCATTGTTTAAAAAGGACTTAACAAAGACTTCTTGCATGGACAGAAACTATGATGCCCCGGGCCTTGGAGCATGGCCACCCAGAAGGAGCATCCTATGGTGACACAATCACTCATCATAAAGGGACATCCTGATCTGGATGCCCCATCCGCCTTGCCCGTTGTCTTTGCACCCTTGGCTGAAACCAATGCACAGATAACATCAATTGACTCGATATCCTGAATCAGAGATTACTAAGGGCTTGGCACCAGCCACTTTTGTATATTTCACCCTCACAAGACAATACCAGGCTGGCTTGAGGAATCTCCGGATTATCGCCGGCCATCGGACAAGCCATTAAGTCACATTTAATCCACTCATTTTTCTCTCGGTTCTTTGTTTCCCACTTGCACCACCTCCACACTCCTCATTGGCTGAGGAGCCAAAGCGGCGCTGGCTTCCTTATTGCCTGAGGCGCACCTAAGCGGGCAGCGCCTCCCCTCCAGTTGATGACACCGACCAATCAGAGTAAAGCCAGCAAGGGGGTGGGGGTGGGAAGTTTGAATTGGACAGTTCTGCTTCTCTATAAAAACATACTGTTTTGCCTTGTATGATATGTCTGCTTAACGAATGATCGCGGTATGACATCCTTTCCAGCCGGATTGCAATAAAACAACTTGGTGGCGTTTCTTCAACTTAGTGAGCCCTTTCATTAGGAAAAATCAGGGGGAAATCTTGGGTGCTTCTTTCTGTCTCGCCAGGGCAACGGACTCTCTTTGATGAGTCTGATTGGTCTCTGCCTCCTAGCAAAGACCCCTAAATTCTTGCTCAACATTATGAATATGGGTAACCTACGGATGTGAGAGCTGGACTTTAGGGAAGGCTGAGCGAAGGAAGATCGATGCTTTTGAGCTGTGGTGTTGGAGGAAAGTGCTGAGAGTGCCTTGGACTGCGAGAAGATCCAACCAGTCCATCCTCCAGGAAAGAAAGCCCGACTGCTCACTGGAGGGAAGGAGACGAGAGGGAAAGAAGAAGTCCTTTGGCCACATCATGAGGAGGGAGCAAAGCCTAGAGAAGACAATTATGCTGGGGAAAGCGGAAGGTAAAAGGAAGAGGGGGCGACCAAGGGCAAGATGGATGGATGGCATCCTTGAAGGGACTGGACTGACCTTGAAGGAGCTGGGGGTGGTGACGGCTGACAGGGAGCTCTGGCGTGAGCTGGTCCATGAGGTCACGAAGAGTCGGAGACGACTGAACGAATGAACAACAACAACAACAAACTGCAACTTCCATATGCCAGGGATAATCCCCCCCCCCCCCCAAAAAAAACCATGCCAGTATTTACACTTGGTCATAGAATCATAGAATCAAAGAGTTGGAAGAGACCTCCTGGTGCCACAGCCACGCCATCATCCAGTCCATCATCCAGTCCAACCCCATTCTGCCAAGAAGCAGGAATATTACATTCAAATCACCCCTGACAGATGACCATCCAGCCTCTGTTTAAAAACTTCTGTTTAAAAGCCTCCAAAGAAGGAGCCTCCACCACACTCTGGGGCAGAGAGTTCCAGTGCTGAACGGTTCTCACAGTCAGGAAGTTCTTCCTCGTGTTCAGATGGAATCTTGTAGTTTGAAGCCATTCCTCCACTGCGTCCTAGTCTCCAGGGAAGCAGAAAACAAGCTTGCTCCCTCCTCCTCCCTGTGGCTTCCTCTCACATATTTATACATGGCTACCATGTCTCCTCTCAGCCTTCTCTTCTTCAGGCTAAACATGCCCAGCTCCTTAAGCCACTCCTCATAGGGCTTGTTCTCCAGACCCTTGATCATTTTAGTCGCCCTCCTCTGGACACATTCCAGCTTAGAGTCAATCTCTCTCTTGAATTGTGGTGCCCAGAAGTGGACACAATATTCCAGGTAAAGTGGTCTAACCAAAGCAGAATAGAGCATGGGGAGCAGGACTTCCTTAGATCTAGACACTAGGCTCCTCTTGATGCCTGAGGCCAAAATCCCATTGGCTTTTTTTGCCGCCACATCACATTCCTGGCTCATGTTTAACTTCCTGTCCACGAGGACTCCAAGATCTTTTTCACACGTACTGCTCTCGAGCCAGGCATTGTCCCCCATTCTGTATCTTTGCATTTCGTTTTTCCTGCCAAAGTGGAGTCTCTTGCATTTGTCACTGTTGAACTTCATTTTGTTAGTTTTGTCCCATCATCTCTCTAATCTGTCAAGATTGTTTTGAATTCGGCTCATGCCTTCTGGAGTATTGGCTCTCCCTCCCACTTTAGTGTCATCTGCAAACTTGATGATCCTGCCTTCTAGCCCTTCATCCAAGTCATGAATGAAGATCCTGACCAGGACCGGGCCCAGGGGGGAACCCTGCTTGTGGCCCTCCGCTCGTCACTTCTTTCCAGGATGAAGAGGAGGAATCCTTGGGGAGAATCACCCTCTGGGTTCGTCCATTTAACCAATTACAGATCCACCTCACCGTGGTTTTGCCTTGCCCACATTGAAGATTGGGACCACATTGGCCCTTCTTCTCCAATCTGCTGGAACTTCTCTCGTTCTCCAAGAACTCTCAAAGATGATTGCCAATGGTTCCGAAATGACTTCCGCTAGTTCCTTCAGTACTCTTGGGTGTAGTTGATCTGGCCCTGAAAGGGGACTTGAACTCATTAAGAGCGGCCAGGTATTCCTGGACGACTTCTTTCCCAATTTGGGGTTGGATGTCCTCCAATCCCTCATCCACTCCATCTTGCTGAGGTTGAAGATGACCTTCTTTTTGTGAGAAGACCGAGGCAAAGAAAGCATTAAGTAGTTCTGCCTTTTCCCTATCATCCCCTGTCAGCATTGCCCCATCTTCTCCTCGAAGAGGCCCCATCGCCTCCTTGTTTTTCCTTTTTCTACTGACATAAGAAAAGAAGCCCTTTTTATTGTTTTTAATGTCCCTGGCAAGCCTGAGCTCGTTTTGTGCTTTAGCCTTGCGGACCTTTTCCCTACATGTTGGGTTTGTGTGCCAAGTTTGGTCCAAATCCAATGTCAACTGGGTTGAGTGCTCTTGGGATGCAGGTGAACTATGTTGCCCTTGAAGCGGAATTCAGTCCCATCCAACAAAGACACAACAACTTTGCAGAGTTGCAAAAGGAAAAACAGAAAACCTTACTCTTTTCAGCAGTCAAAACATAAACTTGCAGTGTTACATTAACGACAGTTCTTAAGGAGTAACAAACTTACATAGTCATTGGCAAGACCCAAAACACATGGCATCTTCATCTTTTGCAAAGGAGAGATAACTCAAAGCGAAAGCAAAACCAACAGCAGGAGCAGAAACTAACACAGCCACACCTCACCAGATGTGTTCCAAACTGAATTGCTTAGCTGTTGGTCTAGATTAGCTCCTGCATGTTATGATCAGCAGCATAGGTTTTTCTTTAACACACACAACCTTGGCGTTGGTCTTCAGTACACCCCAACAAACTACAGCCCCCCCCCCAAATTAAGGTCATTCCCCCCAAGCCCCCACAGTATGTTCAGTTGGTCACGGGGCTTCTCTGTGCCCTTTCCATTGTCAGTGGGGGTGACTGTTTCTCTGGATGTACAACTCCCAGATTCCGAGGGCAATCACCCTCCAAACTTTGCCCGTATTCATGGTGAAGAGCACGATTTTAGGGGGCCCTGCCAAGGCCGAGGCCAGCAAGATCCAAAAGGAGGTTTTGCTAAGCCTGGCGAGACAATAAGCACCAATGAGAGTTTCCCCATCTATCTATACACATAATAAAAGTGAAAAAGTGTGTATGTGTATGTGCTGGAGGTGTCCACTTACCCAGACAGTCTCCCATCTCCATAAACAGGCTATAGTTCCAAGTGCTGAGAAGCCCCCAAATTGCAGGTTATAGTGAGTGTCGTGAACATGTAACCCAATCCCTGCCAATGTCCTCCCCAAACACCAAACACCCAAGGAATGCTTTCATTCAGGGACCATTTCATCCTAGATGTTCTGCTTTTTCTCCAGAATGGACATCCCAGGGTTCCTTTCTCTCTCCAAATTTGCATGACCCCATCTACTGCCTCCCACTTAACCCTTTCCTACCCATTCCTATGTCACACAGCAAACAGGAATTGATCAGCAACTGAACAAGAGGTCTGGGAAGAATTCACCATGATTTAGAGGAGTTGTAGTTCACCTACATCCAGAGAGCACTGCGAACCCAACTAACGATGGATCTGGACCACACTTGACCCACCTGTGTGGGAGTTGTAGTTCACCCTGCATCCAGAGAGATTACCAAACTTCCTAAAACAAACAATGCCTTTCTCAAGTGACTTGGGCATCGCCGGGTCCCCAAGCTAGTTGTCTTGAAGAAAGTTCGTGGGTAGAGAGCAAGTCCTTGAAGAGAGTGAAGTCCAGGAATGTAGCAGAATTCAAAAAGCCACCAAAGGGAGTCTATGGAGTTCCAGTGGGTCAAGACGCAAAGCCCTGCAGCGCTGGGATGGAAGCCGGTCCCATGCTCCTTGGAAAACTCGAGAGAGGCAGAGACCCCAAGGTCTAGCCATTCCCAAAGTTTCATGGGGTCCTCATTGTTGTTAAGGCCTTGGCAAATTGACCAAGACTTAACCCCTATTGTGCAGTCTGGTACCTTTGACCTTTGCAGAACTATAAGTCACCATCCCTTGTTGGGGGGGGGGGTCATGCTCGGCTTCATTGGGAGTGGATCCTTAGGTGGCTGTAGAGCCCAATTCTTGATCGGCATCTTCTTCCGCAGTGTGGGCATCGGTTTCCAGGTGGAAGGCAGTCCTGGTCAAGATTGGCTTGACGCGCCTTCCTCTTGGCATGTCTCTCTCTCTTGCCCTCCATTCATGCCTCTTCAAATTCCACAGCACTGCTGGTCACAGCTGACCGCCAACTGGAGTGCTCAAGGGCCAGAGCTTCCCAGTTCTCGGTGTCTATGCCAGAGATTTTAAGGTTGGCTTTGAGCCCATCTTTCAATCTCTTTTCCTGTCCTCCAACATTCCGTTTTCCGTTCTTGATTGCGGAGTAGAGCAGCTGCTTTGGGAGACGGTGGTCAGGCATCCGGACAACGTGGCCGATCCAGCGGAGTTGATGGTGGAGGACCATCGCTTCAGTGCTGGTGGTCTTTGCTTCTTCCAGCATGCTGACGTTTGTCCACTTGTCTTCCCAAGAGATTTGCAGGATTTTCCGGAGGCAGTGCTGCATGAGGCAGAAGCTGCATGTGACGTCTGTAGACAGTCCACGTCTCGCAGGCGTAGAGCAGGGTTGGGAGGCAATTTGAGGATGGATGTCCCAGTCCTCAAACACTCTCTGCTTCATTCGGAAAAATGCTGCACTCGCAGAGCTCAGGCAGTGTTGAATTTCGGTGTCGATGTTGACTTTGGTGGAGAGGTGGCTGCCAAGGGAACGGAAATGGTCCACATTTTCGAATGTTACACCATTAAGTTGTATCTCTGGCCTTGGAGAGGGATTAGCCGGTGACTGCTGGAAGAGCACTTTGTTTTCTCAATGTTCAATGACAGGCCGAGCTTCTCATATGCTTCTGCAAAGGTGTTTTTATATACATACCTATACTAAATGGGGATATGGGGCATATACAGAGTTCATATAGGGAAGAGGGGGAAAAGATCTGTCTCGGTTTCCCAGAGTTCATATAGGAAGGCACAAAGTTCATCAAAAGCACTGAGCAGCTGAAGTTCATTCATAAAACAGGAGGTTCGTTCATTTTTTAAAAAAGGAATCCAATTCATAGAAATGATCAGATCAGCCTGATGCTGGCCTGGGGTGTAGGAGTGACACACAAATACTTTTCTGGGGTCTGCAGGCACCATTCGAGGCGACACACACACACAAAAAGAAGGGGAGCACAGACACCGTTGCCACGCAGGACCATGGGACCACAAAAAGACTCTTGGGTTCAGGGCCGTAGCCAGAAAAAAATTTCGGGGAGGGTTGAAAATTTCGGGGGGGGGGGGTGTGTGTGAAAATTTCGGGTGGGGGGTTGAAAATTTGGTGGGTGTGGGTTGAAACCTGCCTCCTATCTCACACTGAAGCAAAGAGCACATCTGCAGGGGGCAGAGCAGCCTTCAATAGCCTGCAGCTCCGCCCCTGTCAACCACCTCCACCAAGTCTGGTCTCCTTAATGAGAGCATTCAACACCCACCCATGCCCCAACTTGGTTCCTTCGCTACATCGGCTCTTCCTGCAAGTAATTACAGTGTGAATAAATTGTCAATATTTACTTGAGATAGTGCTTGCAGTTCTGGAGGGACTCTTAATTTTTTGCATCTCATAGACTTAGCATGGGGATTGGGTTAACCAGTTAAAATTCATGAGTAAACCAGGCTTTTTTTTTTAACCTGAAACATTTGGGGGGGGGGGTTGAACCCCTAAACTCCCAGCTACAGGCCTGCTTGGGTTCCCACACGGGAATATTGGGTGGGAAAGATTGGCCTTTTGTGACAGGGTTCCCAGTAAATAGAGCAGTTACCTTTTGTTATAAATATATGAAATACAGGGCATAAATCTTGACTAAATGTTCACACCATCTAATACGTTGTGGTTCTTAGTTCTTCTGCAGATTGGCCAAAACTTAACTCTTATCATATCATTCGAGCCTGGTGTCCTTGGCAAAAGTTTGAATTCCCTGATTATAAACTTATCTTTTATTTGGAGGGGGGGCATGTTCAACAACATTCAGTTAGGAAATGTTGGGTCTGTGTGCATCTCCACCTATGAACCGACGAACGCATCTCCACCTATGAACCGACGAGGACGTTAAGATCGTCCGGGGAGGCCCTGCTCTCGGTCCCGCCTGCGTCGCAGGCGCGGCTGGCGGGGACGAGGGACAGGGCCTTCTCGGTGGTGGCCCCTCGGCTATGGAATGCCCTACCCGTAGACATCAGGCAGGCCCCTTCGTTGCTGGAGTTCCGGAGGAAGGTCAAGACGTGGCTCTATGAACAGGCGTTCGGTCAACAAGGCAACTGAACTCATGAAGACGGTATAAATGAACAAAGGAATGGTAGAAGGATTATGAGAACGGAATCTGATTTTACTGAGGCGTTGATGACCACGTTGTTTTGTCTTGTATTGTCTGTCGTGTATGTTGTGTTTTAATCTAATTGTTATTGTTATATAAATTGCATTGTAAACCGCACTGAGTCGCCGATTTAGGCTGAAAAATGCGGTATAAAAATAAAGCAAATAAATAATAAATAAAATAAGTGTGGTCCAGATCTGTTATAGAGGGGGTTCAGAGTGCTCTGGATGAACTACAACTCCCACATGGGTGGGTCATTCCCTCCCCAACCTCTCCAGTATTTTATATTGGCCAGCAGGGTTCTGTGAGCTACATGTGTTCTAGATCAGCCATTGGGGGCTTCAGAATGCTCTCTGGGTGCAGGTTAAACTACAACTCACCCAACACTTACAGTACATTGTGTTGGTCACCGGGATTCTGTGTGCCATGTTTGGTCCAGATCCGTCATTGGTGGGGTTCAGAGTGCTCTGGATACAGGGTGAACTACAATTCCCATGTTGGTCGGTTGGTCCCCCACAAACACCTCCAGTATGTTCTGTTGGTCACCAGGGATCCTTGTGCCATGTTTGGTCCACATCCATCATTGGTGGGGTTCAGAATGCTCTGGATGCAGGGTGAACTACAACTCCCACATGGATGGGTCAGTTCCCCAAACCCCTCCAATATGTTCTGTTGGTCATGGGGGTTTTGTGTCCCAAGTTTGGTCCAGGCCTGTCATTTGTGGGGCTTGCGTGAAAGTACTGCAAATCCCATAATTAGTGGCAAGTATGGTCCAGATCCATCATTGGTTGGGTTCAAAGTGTTCTCTGAATGTAAGTGAACTACAACTCCTACAAATGATGGTGAACTCTTCTTCAGTTGCTGATGAATTCCTGTTTGCTGTATGCCATAGGAACGGGTAGGAAAGGGTTAAGGAAGGTTCTGACCTATAAAACCCTGTACGGTTCCGGTCCAGTGTATCTGTCCGAACGTATCTCCCTTTACGTCCCACCCCGGAGCTTGAGATCAGCTGGGGAGGCCCTGCTCTCGGCCCCACCACTGTCACAAGTGAGGCTGGTGGGGACGAGGAGCAGGGCTTTCTCAGTGGTGGCCCCTCACCTGTGGAACTCACTCCCGGGGGAAATCAGGACATCATCATCCCTCCTCTCCTTCAGGAGGAGGGTGAAGACGTGGCTTTGGGACCAGGCCTTCGGGCAATCTGGCAATTAAATCAGATGAATACGACCAGCAGGATGGAAGAAGTGGAATTGAGAATGAGATCTATGAGTTAGTGAACGCTGACCATGTGGGGGGATGAATTGGGTTTGTATGGGGTTTTTTTATTGATTTTATTGATTTTAGTGGTATTATGTATGAATTGTTAACTATGAATTTGTAATAATTTTGTATTGATTGCTTTGTGACGCGGGCATCAAATGGTGCCTTGCTTTTGTAAGCCGCCCTGAGTCCCCCCCGGGGTGAGAAGGGCGGGGTATAAGAACCTGTAATAAATAATAAATAAATAAATAAGGGGCAGTGGGCGGGGTCATGAAAATTCCACGGCAATGGAAAGAGTAAGGAACCCTGGGCTGTGCATTCTGGAGGAAAAAGAGAACATCTAGGATGAAATTGCCCCTGAATGAAAGCCTTCACCTGGGTGGTGGGCAGCATGGTGCGTGGGGAGGGAATTGGCAGGGGTTGGGAAGCATGTTCATGGCGCCCGCTTTAACCTCCAGTGTCCTTGGAGGGAGGGCTTTGGGTGCTCTTTTTTTTTTTTTAATAAACTTTATTGACAATTTCGGTACAGTTATAAAAAGACGTTAAAGACTACAATCAGAATCCTTATAGGTTGGGGATTGGGGTGTGGGAAAGAGTGTGCGGGGAGGGACAAAGGGAAGGGGCAACTGTGGGTTGAGACGCCAAGGGAGAGAGGGGGAGTATGGGGGGGGGGGGAGACCATAAAAACATGACACAAGAGGATGGGGTAGGTTACAAGTGCTTCCAGGTTGAGCAGACATTTGGTTGTTCTTATATACACAGATTATGACTGATAACATTCTTATCAGATTCTATTCTAATACATTGACAGGCTGCCGCTTCAATTATTCGTGGGATTCATCTTTCTTTATCCAGGTACTCCAAAAAGTTGTTCCATTCTGTATGCTTCTTTTTCTCTCCATTAACTGTTAGTCTCTGAGTCAGGAGGTCCATGTTCATTACATCATATATCTTTAAAATCCATTGTTGAATTGTAGGGATCTCTTGAGTTTTCCAGCATCGGGCCAGTTGGATTCTGGCCGCTGTCGAGAGGTGGAAAAGGATCTTACTGTCATTGCTATCCAGTTCAGAATCAGTTAGTCCCAATAGAAAATACTCAGGTTTTAAGGGGAATTTCTTTTTTAATATCTTTTCAGATTCTTTGTGAATTGCTCGCCAAAAGGCGTTCACCTTTTTACACCCCCACCACATTTGGGTGCTCTTCAGCCCTGTGAATTATAGCAGTTTGTGGAGGTCGGACGCTGTCGGTGTAAGTGGACACCTCCGCCACATACACACATAGGCATTTTCCCTTTTATCACGTGTATAGAGGAGTATTATTCTAGGATAGATTACTAGTCTTACTGTATTATTATTTTATACTAGCTGTAGCCGCCATGCATTGCTGTGGACAACCTTCCCTCCCTCTTTCTCTCTCGCCTTCCTTCCTTCTCTCCTTCTTTCCTTCCTTTTCTCCATTCCTTCCTCTCTACCCCCTTTTCTTTTCTTTTCCTTCTTTCTCTCCTTTCTTCCTTCTCTTCCTCTCTTTCCTTCCTTCCTTTGTTCTTTGCTTCCATCCCTCCTTTTCTCTTTCCTGCTTTCTTTCCTGCACTCTCTTTCTTTCTTTCTTTCTTTCTTTCTTTCTTTCTTTCTTTCTCTCCCTCTTTCCTTCCTTCCCTTCTCTACCTCTTGCCTGGGCACTGTCAGGAAGGGAGCCTCACAGCCCTCAGCCTTGCTGGGCCAGGTGTGGGGCAGGCGGGAGGCGCTTTTTGAGGCAGGCCTCACTCACCCGGAGCCTCCCCTTCTTTTTCCTGCGATGGCTGTGGGGCGCCTTCTCGCCCGTTTGCCGCTTGGGCAGGCTGGCAGGGTCACGTGAAAGGTGCCCTGCGGCTGCGGCAGGAGGAAGGGGCCAGTGCTGGGTGAGCAAGACCCACCTCAAAAAATGCCTCCCACCCCTACCGGGCCCAGCAAGGCTGAGGACTGCAAAGCTGCCTTCACGTTGGTACCTGGGCAAGAGAAGGTGGTGCCTGACAAACTGCACCCGCATGGAGCAGCCACCCATCTGCCTCACCGGGGAAAAAGGAGGAGGGGTCTCTGTTTGGTGGGGCTGGGAGGTAAGGAGGGCCCACGTGAGCCCCCGGCGTGGCGGAGGAGGGGTAGGCCCAAAAGCACAGCTCGCTGCTGTGGCACCAGTCCTCCTTGGCAGAGGTGGCTTCAGCAAGGCTGCGTGGAAGTACAGCCCCCAGGACCCCATCGCATTGAGTTAAAAGTGGGGCCAAACGGCATCAGTTCTACTGTGTGTAGAACATCAGTTCTACTGTGTGCCTTCTGGGCCATCATGCAGTCCAACCCCATTCTGCCAAGAAGCAGGAATATTGCATTCAAATCACCCCTGGCAGATGGCCATCCAGCCTCTGCTTCAAAGCTTCCAAAGAAGGAGCCTCCACCACACTCCCTCCGGGGCAGAGAGTTCCACTGCTGAACGGCTCTCACAGTCAGGAAGTTCTTCCTCATGTTCAGGTGGAATCTCCTTTCTTGTAGTTTGAAGCCATTTTTGGCAAGGCACCAGTCCTCCTTGGCAGAGATGGCTTCAGCAAGGCTGCGTGGAAGTACAGCCCCCAGGACCCCATCGCATTGAGTTAAAAGTGGGGCCAAACGGCATCAGTTCTACTGTGTGTAGAACATCAGTTCTACTGTGTGCCTTCTGGGCCATCATGCAGTCCAACCCCATTCTGCCAAGAAACAGGAATATTGCATTCAAATCACTCCTGGCAGATGGCCATCCAGCCTCTGCTTAAAAGCTTCCAAAGAAGGAGCCCCCACCACAGTCCCTCCAGGGCAGAGAGTTCCACTGCTGAACGGCTCTCACAGTCAGGAAGTTCTTCCTCATGTTCAGATGGAATCTCCTTTCTTGTAGTTTGAAGCCATTTTTGGCAAGGCACCAGTCCTCCTTGGCAGAGATGGCTTCAGCAAGGCTGCATGAAAGTACAGCCCCCAGGACCCCATCGCATTGAGTTAAAAGTGGGGCCAAACGGCATCAGTTCTACTGTGTGTGCCTGACCCACAGCCTGAACCCATGGCTAAGCCTCACTCAGTGCCAGCAGGGATTGCCAGCTTGTAACAGATAGTTGGTGCATTGTTTTTTCCTTCGCATGGGGGAGGGGAGATGTGCTCTTATGTATTCTTAGTTGGGGGGGGGGTAAGAGGTTTTTTGGGTTTTGTTTGAGTGAAGGACATAGATGGCTTTAGTTGGTGTCTTGTGTCCAAATTTGGGGTCAATTTGCCCAGCGGTCTTTTGAGTTCTGTTAATCCCACAAATGAACATGACATTTTTATTTAGATAGAAGCATGCAGGCTGTCCCCAAGCTGCAAACATCCCAACTTACGGACAGCTCCACTTTTAGAGCTGTAGCAAACTAGGATTTTGCGAGAGCAAACTAAGCCAGCATGAGCAATGCTCCGCCTCTTTCTCCGCCTATTTCCCTTTGCTAGGGCAGCGTTGCGAGCATACGCTCATGCCGCAGCAAACTACAAGAAGCTTGCGCTCGGGCTCGCTCCGAAGCCCCGCCTTTTCCCCCCGAGGCTGCTCTCTCTCTTGCTAGCGTGCCTTTTTTCCATTGCAGAGGGCAGGGATGCGAGCTTACGCTCACAGTCGAATTCTGCCAACTGCGAGAGTACACTCGCATCGCTTCCCTAGCAAGGGAAAACAGGCACACTAGCAAGAGAGAGAGCAGCCTTGGGGAAAAAAAGGCAGGGCTTCAGAGTGAGCTCAAACACAAGCTCGCTCTCGCTTCCAATAGTTTGCTACGGCTCTTAGCATCCTGGCTGCCGAACATTGGACCATTTGAAGCTTCCGAGCAGTCTTCAAAGGCAGCCCCACGTAGAGAGCGTTGCAGTAGTCTAAATGGGATGTGACTAGAGCCATGATGGCGAACCTATGACACGTGTGTCAGCACTGACACGCGTAGCCATTTTCGATGACACACAGCTGCATGCGGCCGCATACAGAGAAGATGGGGCGCATCCCCAGAAGGACATTTCATCCTCGGCTCCGACACCAGCATTTTTCTATAATGCCGAGATATACGGCATTATAGAAAAAGCAGGTAACTTAAATCATTAGTTTTTGGTCTATTAAATACAGTTATATATTACAATAATATATTTTTCTTATTAAACTATAAATATCATGAAATTATGGGTTTTTCTCGAAGTGACAACCCACTCGAGTTATGCTGAGTTTTTTGGTGAGTATTGACACACCAAACTCAAAAGGTTGCCCATCATTGGTCTAGAGCATGGACTACTGTGGCCAAGTCAGACTTCCCAAGGTACACAAGTTTTGGGTTGTTGTAGGTTTTTCTGGGCTCTATGGCCATGTTCTGGAGGCAATTTTTCTCCTGACGTTTCGCCTGCATCTATGGCAAGCATCCTCAGAGGTCGTGAGGTCTGTTGGAAGTAGGAAAAATGGGTTTATATATCTGTGGAATGACCAGGGTGGGACAAAGGACTCTTGTCTGCTGGAGCTAGGGGTGAATGCTTCAACTGACCACCTTGATTAGCATTCAATGGCTTGGAAGCGCCTGGGAGGAATCTTTTGTTGAGAGTGATTTGATGTGCCTGTTTGTCTCCTCTCTCTTGTTGTGCTGTTGTAATTTTAGACTTCTTTTAATACTGGTAGCCAGATTTTGTTCATTTTCATGGTCTCTTCCTTTCTGTTGAAATTGTCCACATGCTTCTTGTGTATTTCAGTGGCTTCTCTGTGTAGTCCGACATGGTGGTTGTTGGTGTGGTCCAGCACTTCTGTGTTCTCAAATAATATGCTGTGTCCAGGTTGGTTCATCGTGTGCTCTGCTCTGGCTGACTTCTCTGGTTGAAGGAATCTGCAGTGCCTTCCATGTTCCTTGATGCGTGTCTGGGCAATGCTGCTGCGTTTGGGGGTCCCCACATAGACTTCTTGTCCACAGCTGGATGGTACACAATGGTAGACTCCTGCAGAGGTGAGAGGATCCCTCTTGTCCTTGGCTGAACGGAGCATTGGTTGGATGTTCTTGGTGGGTCTGGAGATAGTTCGTATGTTGTGTTTCCTCCTCAGCTTCTTCCCTCTGCGGTCAGTGGTTCCCTGGATGTCTGGCAAGGACACTTTCCCTCTGGGTGGGTCTACACTAGTTTTAATTGTGCGAATGCTCCCCTGGTCACAATAAGAAGAAGGTCCCGAAAGGTTCCCGGCCTATTTCTTTAAATATAGGCGGAGACGAAGCTCGCCCCCTCCCACCGAGAAGGGGCGGGGCTTCAGGGTCCGAGTCCCCGCCCCTCCCTCCCTCCCTCCCCCCTCCCTCCCAGGCGGCGGAGGGAAAGCGAAACCGAAAGCGGGGGAAGGGGCCGAAGCTTCTTTGGGGAGTGGGGGGGCTCTCTTGCCGGCTTCCCTCCGGCCTCGCCCCGCGGCAGGTGAGTGCTCCCGGCTGGGGACCTTGGGGGGGGGGGGGTGGAGGGGGAGGGGTTGGTGCCCCCTCGAGGAACTCCCCCCATGTGCTTCTGTGCCCCCCCCCGAGAGAGACGCCGCTCCCCCCTTTAGGCATCCTGTGCCCCCCCCTCCGCCCCAGAATGGCTGTCAGGTTGCCCACCCTCGACCCCCAGGCAATCAGAAGGGGAGGCAGGGGAGGGGGCCCTCCGTCAAGCCCAGCCCCCCCCCCGGCATGGGTGAAGGAGGAAGAGCCCTGGCCCCTCGGACAGCGTGTCCCCCAGCCCCCCCTGAACGTGGAGCCCGTCCAGAACCACAACAGCACGCTGGAAGGAGATGGTCGTGCCCCCCCCCCCCCCCCCCCCACTCTCTCTGCCCATTGGATTCCTTGGCTCTCTGAAGGCGGCTGGGTCCCTCCATGAGTATCAGAGTGGTCGCCCTGGTAAAGGGGGGGGGGTCTCGCCCCTCCCTCAAGGGGTCTCCATACTGCAGAGAAAGGGACCGGACCCTTATGTACCCCCCCCCCCAAAGACGGGGGGGGCTCCCATCTGCTCTACAGAACTCCAGGGACCAAGCTTGACCCCACTCGGGGCTTCCGCTCACCACAGCAAGATCACTCACAGACCTGGCTGGGGGCGCAAGGTATGGTTGACCCCCCCCCCCCCCCCCGTGTCCCCAGCTAGGTCTGTGCATGACCCACAAGGAAATGCAACACCTCACAACACAAAGCGCCACCGAGGAAGGGAGGGTGGCTTGGGAACACCCCCCCCCCTCATTGCTTGCTTCCTCAACTCCCCTCCCCTCCCCTCCAGGAGGATGTCGGAGCCCCTCTGCCTGGTGAGCCCCCGCCTCGGCCTGAACCCCACAACCCTGGCCCGCCTGAGGGCCCTCCCCGGACCCCTCCTCCTGCTGGGCATCTGGGGGCCCCGCGGCACTGGCAAGTCCTTCCTCCTGGACCAGCTGGCAGGACATGGCACAGGTGAGCCCACCTTCCAGGTGGGGAGGGGTACTTTGGGTCTCTGGGGGGGGTGAGTCCTTCATTGCCCCTCCCTCCCTCTCTTCCTTTTGCCCCACACAGGCTTTGGCCCCACACCAGGCCTCTGGCTACGATGGCTGCCCCACCCGACCCGGCCGGGCACGACGCTGGTCCTGCTGGACTCGGAAGGCCTTCGGGAACAAAGCGAGGTGGGGGTGAGGCTCAAGGGGGGTCCACTTGGGGGGGGGGAAGAGGGGACTTTCCTTCAGAGCGATGGGAGCTGTGGCCCCAAACATCCAGAGGCACCTGGGCAGGGATGGGAGTGGCGGTGGAAACCGTTGTGTTAGTCGTCCACGCTGCCTGTTGCGGTTGTGCAGTCCTTACCTGTCATCTTTCTGGGCAAAGTTCAAGGTATTGGTTTGTCATACCTTGCCTCGAGCCACAACAATAATAATATTGTTGTACCTGCCAGCAGGCGAAACAGGTAATATTGTTATTGTTGTTGTGCATTATTAATAATACAAAACAATAATAATATTGTTGTACTTGCCAGCAGGTGAGGCAGGTATTATTATTATTATTGTTGTTGTGTATTATTAATAATACATAACAAGAATAATATTGTTGTACTTGTCAGTCGGCATGTCAACCGGCAAGGCAGGTAATATTATTGTTGTTGTGTATTATTAATAATACAAAACAACAATAATATTGTTGTACCTGGCAGCAGGTGAGGTAGGTATTATTATTATTATTATTATTGTGTATTATTAATTAGTATTAATAATAATATTGTTGTACCTGCCAGCAGGCAAGGCAGGTAATATTATTGTTGTTGTGCATTATTAATAATACAAAACAATGATAATATTGTTGTACTTGCCAGCAGGTGAGGCAGGTATTATTATTATTGTTGTTGTTGTGTATTATTAATAATACATAACAAGAATAGTATTGTTGTACTTGTCAGTCGGCATGTCAACCAGCAAGGCAGGTAATATTATTGTTGTTGTGTATTATTAATAATACAAAACAACAATAATATTGTTGTACCTGGCAGCAGGTGAGGTAGGTATTATTATTATTATTATTATTATTGTGTATTATTAATTAGTATTAATAATAATATTGTTGTAGTTGACAGCAGGCGAGGCAGGTAATATTGTTGTTGTGTGTTATTAATAATACACAACAACAATAATATTGTTGTACTCGCAGCTGGCAAGGCAGGTAATATTATTGTTGTGTGTTATTAATAATACACAACAACAATAATATTGTTGTACTCACAGCTGGCAAGGCAGGTAATATTGTTGTTGTGTGTTATTAATAATACACAACAACAATAATATTGTTGTACTCGCAGCTGGCAAGGCAGGTAATATTGTTGTTGTGTGTTATTAATAATACACAACAACAATAATATTGTACTCGCAGCTGGCGAGGCAGGTAATATTGTTGTTGTGTGTTATAAATAATACACAACAACAATAATATTGTTGTACTCGCAGCTGGCGAGGCAGGTAATATTGTTGTTGTGTGTTATAAATAATACACAACAACAATAATATTGTTGTACTCGCAGCTGGCGAGGCAGGTAATATTGTTGTTGTGTGTTATAAATAATACACAACAACAATAATATTGTTGTACTCACAGCTGGCAAGGCAGGTAATATTGTTGTTGTTGTGTTATTAATAATACACAACAACAATAATATTGTTGTACTCGCAGCTGGCAAGGCAGGTAATATTGTTGTTGTGTGTTATTAATAATACACAACAACAATAATATTGTTGTACTCGCAGCTGGCAAGGCAGGTAATATTGTTGTTGTGTGTTATAAATAATACACAACAACAATAATATTGTTATTATTAATAATTCACAACAACAATAATATTGTTGTACCTGCCAGCAGTGTATTATTGTTATTGTTATTGTTATATCTTTCCTGCCCCACCTTCCCTCTAATTTTGCTCAAGGTGGCAGGCATGACCACCCCCTGCTATCCTCACAACAACCTTGTGAGGTCGGCCAAGCTGAGGGATGACCGCCTGGCGCAGCAGCATCCAAGGGGTTGTGGGGCCGTGTGTGTCCCTGGCCTCTAAGTTGGGGTCTCTGTCGCCCTTTACTTCCCTTGAGAACCCCCAAATCTGCCTCTGTAGGCACCGTGCCCTTCTGTTAGCCCTTGCCTTGGCACCCTGGTGGCCCCTTGACCGGCCTTTGCCCCTTGACCTTTCCCCTTGTTGCAGGGCGGTGAGGACCCCTCCTCAGGGCTCTTCTGCCTCAGCGTCCTGCTCTGCACCGTCTTCGTTTTCAACTCCCGAGGAGCGGAGGAGCCCCAGCGGGAACTGGACCGGCTCTCGTATCCTTCCCAGGAGAGGCATCTTTCCTTCAGGAAGACCCCTCCCCTCTGCATGGGCCTTTCCCCTCAAAGCCTTTGGGGAGGCCCACCCTTCAGAGACGGCACCCCTTTCCTTGACCAGTGCCTCCAGCGGCTGCCTCGAGGGCCTTCTCCGCAGGGTCCGCGTCCTGGAGGACTGTCCCCAGGAGAACATCTTCCTCCTGAGCAGCGTCCTCCCGGATTTCGTGTGGTGCCTCCGCGACGCGGGCCCCGACCACCTTTGGGACGAGCTTCTCCAGGCCACCGGCCACGACATGGACACCCTGCTCTCCTCCTCGGACTGTGCGTATGGTAGCACCCAATGGGTTATTATTTATTTATTTATTTATTTATTTATTTATTGTGTCATGCAACCGAACAGTTGTATTACATTTTTGACATCACAAACAAACAAACATACAAAAGACAGAGTTTGAAAGCTTGGTAGTTGATTAAATGTCAGTTGACCAGTATCTGGCCACTTGGAGTGCCTCTGGTGTTGCCGCAAGAAGAAGGTCCTCCATGGTGCATGTGGCAGGGCTCAGGGGGCATTGCAGCAGGTGGTCAGTGGTTTGCTCTTCTCCGCACTTGCATGTCGTGGATTCCACTTTGTGGCCCCATTTCTGAGGGTTGGCTCTGCATCTCGTGGTGCCAGAGCGCAGTCTGTTCAGCGCCTTCCAAGTCTGTGTGCCCAGGGGGGAGTCTCTCATTTGGTATCAGCCATGGATTGAGGTTCTGGGTTTTAGCCTGCCACTTTTGGACTCTTGCTTGCTGAGGTGTTTCAGCTAGTGTCTCTGTAGATCTTAGAAAACTATTTCTAGATTTAAGTCGTTGACATGCTGGCTGATACCCAAACAAGGGATGAGCTGGAGATGTCTCTGCCTTGGTCCTTTCACTATTGGCTGCTACTTCCTGGCGGATGTCAGGTGGTGCAATACCGGCTAGACAGTGTAGTTTCTCCAGTGGTGTAGGGCGCAGACACCCCGTGATAATGCGGCATGTCTCATTAAGAGCCACATCCACTGTTTTAGCGTGGTGAGATGTGTTCCACACTGGGCATGCATACTCAGCAGCAGAGTAGCATAGCGCAAGGGTGGATGTCTTCACTGTGTCTGGTTGTGATTCCCAGGTTGTGCCAGTAAGCATTCGTATGATTGTTTCTAGCACCCACGTTTTGTTTGATATTCAGGCAGTGCTTCTTGTAGGTCAGGACACGGTCCAGAGTGACTCCCAGGTATTTGGGTGTGCTGCAATGCTCCAGTGGGATTCCTTCCCAGGTAATAATCCTCAGAGCTCGGGATGCTTGTCTGTTCTTGAGATGAAAAGCACATGTCTGTGTTTTAGATGGATTAGTGATCAGCTGGTTTTCCCTGTAATAGACAGTAAGGGCACCTACAGTTTCGGAGAGATTCTGTTCTACCATCTCAAAGCTCCCTGCTTGAGCAGTGATGGCAGGATCATCAGCATAGATGAAGCTCTCTGTCCCTTCTGGCAGTGGCTGGTCATTTGTGTGGATGTTGAACATGGATGGAGCAAGCACGCTCCCCTGAGGCAGGCCGTTCTTCTGTTTCCGCCATCTGCTTCTCTGGCCCTGGAACTCAACAAAGAAGCTCCTGTTTTGTAGCAGGTTTCCTATGAGGCGGGTGAGGTGGTCGTCCTTTGTGATATTATACATTTTTCTCAGGAGGAGGCAGTGGTGGTTCACAGTCTCATAATCCGCTGACAAGTCTATGAAGACGGCTCCTGTGATCTGCTGCCTTTCAAAGCCATCTTCTATGTGCTGAGTCAGGTTCAGCACTTGCGATGTGTAGCTTTTGCCTTTCCTGAAGCCAGCTTGCTGTGGGATCAGACAGGGGCCCATTTCTGTAATTCTATGCAAAATAAGTCTCTCCAGAACTTTGTAGAGGTGGCACAACAGATTAGTCTGTAGCTTTTTGGGTCATTACGGTCTTTGCCTGGCTTCAAGATGGCGATGACTCTTGCTTTCCTCCAGATTTTGGGGATCTGACAGAATGCAGTGCAGTTGTTCATCATCTCCGAGGGGTCTTGTTGGAGGATTTCATGGCCAGAATCATTGGGAGGCTGTTCCGTGGTTTCTGGGCTGTATGGCCAATGTGCTCTAGCAGCACTTTCTCCTGAGGTTTCGCCTGCTTTGCCCCCAGATTCAGAGGAGTCCCCCGGGCGCCGCATCCAGAGGCTCTTCCCGTCCCAGAAGGCCTTCTGCTTCCGCCCCCCGGACCTCGACGAGAGTGAAAAGGATCTCTTCCCATCGGAGTGGATCCACCCTGTTTTCCAGAAGCAGATGGGAGACTTTCGGGACTACGTTCTGAGCAGAGAGCCCAAGGCGGGAATCAGCGGGGAAGGTGGGTCTGCCTTTGCGATGGAGCTCAGCCACTCCTCTTTTTTGGGGTGGGGGGCATTCTTCCATCAGAGATAGCGCTGCATGAGGAGGCTGACCCTTTGTTCCTCGTCTCTCAGTCTTGTGCTCCAGGCTGCAACGCTTCGTGGGCGCTTTGTCCCGGGACCGGCCCATCCTTCTGAGTGAAACCTTCCAAAGTTGGGAAGCGGAAGCACCAGAATCCTGCTGGGTATGGCGGGGCGCAACGGAGGGGTGCGGGGTGGCCCCTCCCATGCAACCGGCCCTCTTAGAATACAATAACAGAGGAGAAGAACTTGCGTTGTCATTGTACATCGTACAACAAAATTAAATGCTACTCCCAATACACGTGATAGACGTAGCATTACAAAAACAAAACATCCATCCTTCCACTTTCTTTTTAAAATTTTTTTTAATATTATACACACACAGAAATACGAATATTTTGTTGAAATGTACATAGAAAGTGGGAGAACACTAAGTTTATAGGAAAGTAGGAAAATATTAAGAATAAGTAGAGATAAGAAAAAAAAATGAAAAGAGAAAAAAAGATATATATATATATATTAAAGTTGAAGTCCTTTGGCCACATCATGAGGAGACAGGAAAGCCTAGAGAAGACAATGATGCTGGGGAAAGTGGAAGGCAAAAGGAAGAGGGGCCAACCAAGGGCAAGATGGATGGATGGCATCCTTGAAGTGACTGGACTGACCTTGAGGGAGCTGGGGGTGGTAACGGCCGACAGGGAGCTCTGGCGTAGGCTGGTCCATGAGGTCACGAAGAGTCGGAGACGACTGAACGTATGAACAACAACAACAATATATATTATACAAAAATATCTTAAAATAGAATATATATATATATATATATATATATATCACATACAAAAATAACTAAAAATTAGAAAAAATAGAAAAAAAGCTTTAAAAAAGTCCTTTGACTTCCATTCTGTGTCTTCACCTATATTACATAACTAGCCGTCCCCTGCCACGCATTGCTGTGGCCCACTCTGGTGGTCCTGGGGGTTCTGTGTGGGAGGTTTGGCCCAATTCTATCATTGGTGGGGTTTGGAATGCTCTGTGATTGTAGGTGAACTATAAATCCCAGCAACTACAACTCCCAAATGTCAAGATCCTATATTCCCCAAACTCCACCAGTGTTCACATTTGGGCATATTAACAATTTGTGCCAAGTTTGGTCAAGATCCATCATTGTTTGAGTCCACAGTGATCTCTGGGTGTAGGTGAACTACAACTCCAAAACTCAAGGTCAATGCCCACCAAACCCTTCCAGTATTTTCTGTTGGTCGTGGGAGTTCTGTGTGCCAAGTTTGGTTCAATTCCATCGTTGGTGGGGTTCAGAACACTCTTTGATTGTAGGTGAACTATAAATCCCAGCAACTACAACTCCCAAATGACAAAATCAATTTTTTTGAGTGAAGGACATACATTGGGTTGTTAGGTGCCTTGTGTCCAAATTTGGTGTCAATTCGTCCAGTGGCTTTTGAGTTATGTTAATCCCACAAACGAACATGACATTTTTATTTATCTATTATTATTATTATTATTATTAATTAATTTTTCATTTCCCTCTAAAAACTCCTTTTTAATCATAGACAAAGAAAAAACAGAGATAAATGTATTAAAGATAATAGAATCATAAACTGATTGGGGGGGGCAACATCCTTCCACATTCTGATCACTATTGCACAACCCCTCATGCCACATCAATGTGAAACCAAGCAAGTTCTCCTGTTTTCTGCAACAGGAAGAGGAAGCAGAGGAGCGTTTCCTGGCCCCCGAGGCCCCCAGGGAAGTCCTAGTGGAGGAAGAGGTCCCCAGGGGCTCCGAAGCCCACATCTGGGGGGCCCAGGTAGGAAATCTGGGGAGAAGGGCAGGGGGCAGCTGGATCCTGTGCCTCTTGCGCCAATGGAATGGGCCTTGACCGTCCAGCAGCCAAGCAGTGGCAAGGGTCAGGCTCTCCGGGGCAAGGCTGGAGAGAGATGGCCACCTCTTTGGATGGAAAGATCTGCCTTGTTTTGCAGGAAGAGGAATGGCGGGAGGAAGAAGAAGTAAACAAGTGGAGGGACCCCGGTCCAGGCGAGGCTGCAGAAGAGGTAGGGAGGTCTCTCTGTCTTCCTTCCTTCCTTCCTTCCTTCCTTCCTTCCCAATTTCCTTCTTTCTCATAAACACAGGGGGCTTTGGAACCGATCCATCGATCCACTGGCCCCTCAATCCCTCCCTCCCTCCCGGCCTATCTCTCCTCCAATGGACGGCAGCCAGGTTGCTCACTGGAGTGGGGTACAGGGAGCATGGGGCCCCCCAGTTATGCCAGCTCCACTGGCTGCCGGTCTACTGCCGAGCACAATTCAAAGTGCTGGCTTTTGCCCATAGAGCCCTAAATGGACCCGATCCAGCTTACTTGTCCGAATGTATCTCCCTCTACGAACTATCAAGGATGTTACGATCCTCCGGGGAGGCCCTGCTCTCAGTCCCACCACCTTTGCAAGTGTGGCTGGAGGTGACAAGAAATGGGGCCTTCTCAATGGTGGCTACACGGCTGTGGAACTCCCTCCCCGACGAAATCAGATCCCCCCCCCCCCCACCTGGCCTTTTATAGAAAACTTAAAAACCTGGGATCAAGCATTTGAGCAGAATATGTAGCAAATGAGGAAAAAAGTGGTTTCATGTGGCCAGCAATGAACTGACCTTTGACTATAATTCTGAACTGGCAGAACTCCTTTAAATTGAGCATTTACAACTATTTTCATTTGCTGTTTCAATTGTAATTGTGTATAATAATGTATTGTTTGCCTGTTGTAAAGCCGCCCTGAGTTCCCCTCCCTCCGGGGGTGAGAAGGGCGAGGTGTAAATGCACAAAATGGATAAATGCATAAATATATATTATCTTTATATCCTGCCTTTCTCCCCACGGGGACTCAAGGCAGCTGAGCTCTCTGTCAGTGTATGTTGAAGTATGTAATGTGTTTTAAATGTAATTTCATGCAGTAGAAATATGGATGTCACAAGATTGTATTGCTGTGATGTATGTTTATGTTGGAGGCTGTGAGAAAGTAGCCCTGAGACACTCTCTGTGCAGAGTTGTGAGAAGATTAGGGAGTGCCTGGTCTCTGCCAAGCAGCTGCAGAATTGTTTACACTTTGACTTCCTTTGTCCTGCGTCCTGTGTGCGTCGTGTCTGCTCGCTTACTGTAATGGATGTGTTTTGGAACTGCTCTAAGTAAATGGAACCTGCTTTGTAACCAGACGTCTCCAGAATCCATGTTTTCTTCTAAGCCTGTGCAAAACTTCCGCTCACGCTAACACTCTCTCCACGCTTCTTCCCTTGCCTTCGCTGGAGGCCTCCCATCACGTCGCGTCAGAAGGCGGACGGGGTGAGGCGCGGAGGGGTGCGTGTAGGGCATAACCAACCCTTCCCACCCCCTTCCCTCCCCCACTTCAGCTGGACGTCCAGCCCCCGCTGGTCCCAAGGGCGGCCTTCCCAGCCATGGAGGCCCCGATGTGCCTGATAGAGAACAGTCCTGGACAGCCGCTCCAGATCAATGCGCAGGCCCTGGGCATCCTGCAGCGCATCCATCAGCCGGTGGTGGTGGTGGCCATCGTAGGGCTCTACCGGACGGGGAAGTCCTACCTGATGAACCGCTTGGCCGGGAGGGGCGCCAGAGGTGAGCGAGGAAGGGCAGGGGCCTGGGCCGGACCATTGGTGGGGGTCCTTCCTGCCTCCGCCCCAAGAGGCGCCTTTCTCCGACTGTCTGGATGGGGCTGCCTGCCCTCCTCTTGTGTCCCTCACTCCTGACCCTGAGAAGCCTCCTTGGGGGGGCGGCTGACCTCTGCTTGCCCTCTGACCCCTCTGGCAGGCTTCTCCCTGGGGGCCACGGTGCAGGCCAACACCAAGGGCATCTGGATGTGGTGCCTCCCCCACCCGCTGAGGGCTGACCAGGCGCTGGTGCTGCTGGACACAGAGGGCCTGGGGGACGTGGAGAAGGTCAGCCGGGATGGGCCCCGCAGGAGGGATTTCCTTCAAGGAAGCCATAGGGAGGGGGCTCCTGGCCGAGCATCTCTCCGGACTGGCTTTGAGTGTCCGCCCCTCTCCTCCTTTGCAGAGCAACACCGAGAACGACTCCTGGATCTTCGCCCTCTCCGTCCTCCTGAGCAGCACCTTTGTCTACAACAGCATGGGCACCATCAACCACTATGCACTGGAGCAGATGCAGTATCCTTCCAGGGAGCCTCTGGGTCTGGGTTGGGTGGCCCTTGGGGCCCCTTCCAGGGCTCATGGAGAAGTACATGGGGGGGGGTGACCTTGGCCCTCCATTTGCAGGAGAAGGCACTCCCTTAGCTGTTGCTCCCAGCTTTGTGACGGAATTATCACGGCACATCAAGATGAAGGCCTCGGACAGGGAGAGCCACGACCTGGCCAGCGCCTTCCCCGCCTTCATTTGGGCCGTGCGCGACTTCACTCTGCAGCTGTGCCTGGAGGACGGGACCCCCATCACGGAGGACCAGTACCTGGAGCGGGCGCTGGAGAGGAGGGCAGGTGGGGCCGGCGGGGACTGGAGGCGGGGGCCAGGCTGGGTGGGAGCCTTTTTGGTGAGACAGGTTGCTGGAGGAGTGCTTCCTTCAGTGCTCAACTCTAGCCTCTGGCATTTTGGAGCATGCCTCCCATCTGCCATGCCTGTTGCTCTAATGTTAAGGGCCCATCTGAGCAGCGTTTGCTCCTTTCTGTGGCCCGGCTGCCCAGCTGGAGTCCCGAGGAGGGTGCGATTGTTGCACCCCAGAGTAGGAACAGGACCCTCTAATCATTAATGACACCACACCTTGCATGAAAAAAGAGTCATCTTTATTTGAAGAATAATTGCCAATAAAAGAGATGAATATAAAGTTGATAAAAGTCCCAAAAGCAAAAAAACCAAATAATATCAAAGATCCCAAAAGCTTCCTGTTTAAATCCAGACGCAAAGAAATATCAAATGCCTTCCATAAAAACCATTGACATAGTCACTGCTAATCCACTTGAAAAGCCAGGAAACTAGATCACAAGAATATCCAAAAGGCTTGACTTGAAAATCCAACAATGCCTGGTCTGAAGGAAATTCCCTAAGAGCTCCATTTAAGCCCAAGAAACTGATTTCTACTCCCCCCAGTCTTTGACCTTAACTGCCGAATTCTCTCTGACCTGCGTAAACATTGGGCCTCTCTATGGTTCTGGCTGATTTCCAGACGGCGGCTGGTCTTATCTATCTCTTCGTTAAATGCAGGTGTGAAGCTATCTTGCAGACTCGAGCCTGGAGAAGGGAGCAAACTTTCCTGCAAACTCGAGCCTGGAATGTTCTCATGAGAACTTAGCCTTTCCCCTGACCCTTCTCGATCAGAGTCCTCGTGGACAACAAGTTAAACATGAGCCAACAATGTGATGTGGCGGCAAAAAAAGCCAATGGGATTTTGGCCTGCATCAATAGGAGCATAGTGTCTAGGTCCAGGGAAGTCATGCTCCCCATGCTCTATTCTGCTTTGGTTAGACCACATCTGGAATATTGTGTCCAATTCTGGGCACCAAAATTCAAGAGAGATATTGACAAGCTGGAATGTGTCCAGAGGAGGGCGACTAAAATGATCAAGGGTCTGGAGAACAAGCCCTATGAGGAGCGGCTTAAGGAACTGGGCATGTTTAGCCTGAAGAAGAGAAGGCTGAGAGGAGATATGATGAGGGCCATGTATACATATGTGAGAGGAAGCCACAGGGAGGAGGGAGCAAGCTTGTTTTCTGCTTCCCTGGAGACTAGGACGCGGAACAATGGCTTCAAACTACAAGAGAGGAGATTCCATCTGAACATTAGGAAGAACTTCCTGACTGTGAGAGCCGTTCAGCAGTGGAACTCTCTGCCCCGGAGGGAGTGTGGTGGAGGCTCCTTCTTTGGAAGCTTTTAAGCAGAGGCTTGATGGCCATCTGTCAGGGGTGATTTGAATGCAATATTCCTGCTTCTTGGCAGAAGGGGGTTGGACTGGATGGCCCATGAGGTCTCTTCCAACTCTTTGATTCTAGGATTCTATGAGAGTCTGTAGTAACCTTATTGTCCAAAGTGTCTCTATTTTGCACCTCATCCTCATTGACATTCAAGAGAGGCACAGGAACATTAGAAGGGGGAAACACTATAACAGATTCAGAGTAAAACACTGATGTGCCTGCGTTTATGTCTCCGCAGAGGCCCCTGAGAGCCAGGACCTGCCCAAGCGGTGCATCCGGGAGCTCTTCCCCAACCGCAAGTGCTTTGTCTTTGACCGGCCGGCTTCGCGGCAGGACCTGGCACACCTGGAGGATCTCCCCGAGTCGCAGCTGAGCCAGGAGTTCTTGCAGCAGGCACAGCGCTTCTGCCGCCACATTCAGGAGAGCGCCAGGACCAAGGCCGTCCAGGGGGGGCACCTGGTGAACGGAACGTGTGAGTGGGCTTCTTGGGGGACACGGTGGGGGCTGGCTCTCATTTAGACGGGATTAGCGCCAGAGCTGTGTATCTCCTTTCCCCCTTGCCCAGTGCTGGCGTCCCTGGCGGAGAGCTACGTGGGAGCCATCCGCAACAAGGAGGTGCCCTGCATCGAGAACGCGGTCCTGGCCCTGGCACAGTTGGAGAATAGGGCCGCTGTGCATGAGGCGGTGCAGCGCTACGACGAAATGGAGGAGCTGATGCGCCCGATGCTGCCCACGGAGGATGTGGCGAGGCTGCTGGTGGCCCATGGCTATTGCGAGGAGGAGGCCCTCCGGGTCTTCATGGGCCGGGCCTTCAGGGACGAGGGCCAGCACTTCCAGAGGCAGCTGGCGGTACATATGGGAGGCTGGCGAGGTGGGGGTGGCGGCTGTAGGGGCCCCATGGGGGTCTTAGGAAGCGTGCCCCACCTCTCTCTCTGCCTTTGCCGACAGGACCAGTTGCAGGCGAAGCTAGGGGCGCTCTGCCGGCGGAACGAGGGGGCCTCTCTGGACCGCTGCCACGCTGTCCTGATGGAGTTGTACCAGGAGGTGGAGGACAACGTTGTGCGCGGGCACTACCTGCAGCCGGGGGGCTACCAGCAGTTCTTGATTGACCGGCAGAGTGTGGTGGAGCGCTTCCACCAGGCAAAGCACAAGGGGCTCATGGTAGGTGGGGTAGCCGGGGGCCCCTCCCTCCCTCCCTCCCTCGCGGGCTCTATCTGTGAACACTGAGCCCCCTTCCCTGTTCCCTCAGGCTGCCAAGGCCCTGCAGGACTTCCTGGCCTCCAAGGAGGAGGCTGCGCAGTCCATCCTGCAGGCGGACCAGACCCTCCAGAAGAAAGAGAAGGAGCTGGAAGGTGAGTGAGTGTCCCTGGGGGCCATGTCACCTGCTCTGCGTGCGCCCCTCTGGAGGACTGGCCGGGAGAGGAAGGGCCTTGCTGGGAGGACAGGTGGCACCTCCCAGTCCTGTTTGCTTCCAATTCCAGCGGAGAAAGTCCGGGCGGAGGCTGCGCAGAGGGAGGCGCAGCTGCAGAGGGAGATGCAAGAACGGGCCGAGCAAATGGCCCGGGAGAAGGAGAGGAGCTTTGAGGAGCACAAGAAGCAGCTGATGGCCAAGATGGAGCAGGAGAGGAGGACCCTCCTGGCCGAGCAGGAGCGGCTGCTGCAGCAACGGCTCCAGGTAGACCCTCCAAAGGCTCCAGGTAGACCCCCCAAAGGCTCCAGGTAGACCCCCCAAAGGCTCCAGGTAGACCCCCCCAAAGGCTCCAGGTAGACCCCCCAAAAGCTCCAGGTAGACCCCCCCAAAGGCTCCAGGTAGACCCCCCAAAGGCTCCAGGTAGACCCCCCAAAGGCTCCAGGTAGACCCCCCAAAGGCTCCAGGTAGACCCCCCCAAAGGCTCCAGGTAGACCCCCCCAAAGGCTCCAGGTAGACCCCCCCCAAAGGCTCCAGGTAGACCCCCCCAAAGGCTCCAGGTAGACCCTCCAAAGGCTCCAGGTAGACCCCCCAAAGGCTCCAGGTAGACCCCCCAAGGGCTCCAGGTAGACTCCCCAAAGGCTCCAGGTAGACCCCCCAAAAGCTCCAGGTAGACCCCCCCAAAGGCTCCAGGTAGACCCCCCAAAGGCTCCAGGTAGACCCCCCAAAGGCTCCAGGTAGACCCCCCAAAGGCTCCAGGTAGACCCCCCCAAAGGCTCCAGGTAGACCCCCCCAAAGGCTCCAGGTAGACCCCCCCCAAAGGCTCCAGGTAGACCCTCCAAAGGCTCCAGGTAGACCCCCCAAAGGCTCCAGGTAGACCCCCCAAGGGCTCCAGGTAGACTCCCCAAAGGCTCCAGGTAGACCCCCCAAAAGCTCCAGGTAGACCCCCCCAAAGGCTCCAGGTAGACCCCCCAAAGGCTCCAGGTAGACCCCCCAAAGGCTCCAGGTAGACCCCCCAAAGGCTCCAGGTAGACCCCCCCAAAGGCTCCAGGTAGACCCCCCAAAGGCTCCAGGTAGACCCCCCCCAAAGGCTCCAGGTAGACCCCCCCAAAGGCTCCAGGTAGACCCCCCAAAGGTTCCAGGTAGACCCCCCCAAAGGCTCCAGGTAGACCCCCCAAAGGCTCCAGGTAGACCCCCCCCAAAGGCTCCGTGCTCCATCCAAGAGGCTGAAAGGCCACCGTCCAAGGGACAGAAACTATGTCCGGACCCCCAAAGCACAGGGGAGTTGCTGTGGAAGGGATGGAGGGGAGGGGCTCCGCTTCCCGCATGCCAACTCACCGTAGATTTATTATGTCACACAATTTCTGTTCCTGGGTTCCTGGCGTCTGAAAGGTGTGGAATGGGGGTCTCTGATGGATGGGGGGGGGGAATAGCACCCCCAGGGCCGTTCCCCTCCCACCCCTTCCCTGACACCTCCTTTCCCGCCCGCCCGCCTCGCAGGAGCAGCGCCGCCTCCAGCAGGAGGGCTTCCACAGGGAGGTCTCCCGAATGCAGGGCGAGATCCAAGGCCTGAGGCACCAGATCCAGAACCAGAGGAGTGGCGGAGGCGGAGGCGGGATCTGCACCATCTGTTGAGGATCCATCAAGGGCAGCCGGTCGACCGCCTTGGCCTCGCTCCAGGCTCCTCTCGGACTTGGCGCCAACTTCTCTTTTAAGCCGCTGCTTTTATCAGTGCCAACCAGACCTGTGTGTGCCAAGTATTTATTATATTGCTTGAAAGGCTTGTTGTCACGATAAACTGCTTTAAAGCAAGACGATATTGCGCGATTTCTGGCTCAAAGGGACCGGCATGAAACCCGGTGGGAGACTGGGGCGAGTCACATCCTCTCAGCCTCGGAGGAAGATCAAGGAAGGAAGCCTCCCTCCCCTTCCAAGAAGGACCAGGCACACCAACCACCATCCTCTCCCACTGTTTCAGTGGGACTTATTTATTTATTTATTTATTTATGTATTGACTTTGCTTCTATACGGCTGTATCTCAAGCCCGAAGGCGACTCACAGCGGTTCACAAACAGTAAAAACAGTAGAAACAGCCGTGGTTCCATACAACATAGAACAATTGGCTTAACACATTATCCATAAATTACCAATACGCAATTACAATGCACAATTATTACAAAAAACAACAACCGCACCCAATCTTCTCATCATCCAAGCGTAGTCCAGGTTCGTCGCCCATTGTTCCATTCCTATGTTCCATTACCAGATTGCACTAAATTACTCAAACGCCTGCACAAACATCCAGGTCTTCACCTTTTTGCGGAATACCATTAGAGATGGTGCAAGTCTAATGTCCGTAGGAAGGGCGTTCCACAGCCGAGGAGCCACCACCTGGAAGGCCCTATCTCTCGTCCCCGCCAGCCGAGCTTGAGAAGCAGGCGGGATCGAGAGCAGGGTCTCCCCGGAAGATCTCAAAGTCCTGGTGGGTTCCTAGGCAGAGATGCGGTCAGATAGGTAGACTTGCCTTGAGGGGGGAGCTTCGGAGGGAAGCGCAGCCGGGGATCCGTGACGCAACCAGACCCAGAACCGAAATGGGATGTGTGTGAGGCGCCTGTGTCCGGAGGCTGCCCATAAAAGGTCATTTATGAGGCTGAGGAGGCCCTCGTCCCTTTCTCCCTGAGCCAGCCCTGACCTCTCTGACCACTCTGGGCTTTCCCAGCCCCTCCTTCACCTGGACTTCCCCAGAAACCCTGTGGGAAAACACCTCAGCAACAAGGCGAGCATTGCCTGGAACCAGATCCTCCCCATGAAACAGCATCACAGGGTTGACATTAATGGACTTGGCGCACATTGATATTTACTCAAAATAATAATAATAATAATAATAATAGTAATAGTAATAATAATCTTTATTTATACCCCACTACCATCTCCCCAATGAGGACTCGGAGCGCCTACATGGAGCCAAGGACAGGACAACATTTTACAGCAAAATACAATCAAAACATAAACAACCAGCAACATAATCAAAATTACATAGAAGAAAAAAATATATAAACACAGTAACAAAATAACATTCCAATAAACACAATCACGATAACAGTGGGCAGGCCGCATGTACAGGATGAAATGATTAAAAGACTCTAATGAGATAAAAATAGGAGCAGGTTATTTGCAGAGAGCTCATAAAAACACAGGGTTGTGAAACTAATCTTCCCATTTGGAGGGCGTGTACTCCAGTAGCAGAAGCGTTGACGGGAGCAGTAGTGTCATGTGCACCTACTCACCTAAGGCACAGCGGAAGAGCCAGGTTTTAAGGTCCTTTTTTAATGTTTCTAGAGAAGGGGCTTTCCTGATCTCTCCAGGTAATGAGTTCCAGAGTTGGGGGGCCACAGAGGAGAAGGCTCTCTCCCTTGTGCCCACAAGGCGAGCTTGTGAGATTGGTTGGGGCAAAAGGAGGGCCTCCTCTGAAAATCGAAGGGCCCGGGTTGGTACATTTAGGGCTTTGTAGGTGATAACCTGCCCCTTGAATTGGGCCCAGAAACTAAACAGCAGCCAGTGGAGCTCATTAAACAAGGTAGTAGACCGCTCCTTATAACTAGCCCCAGTTATGAATCTGGCTGCCGAACGTTGGACAAGTTGGGTTGTTGTAAGTTTTTTCGGGCTATATGGCCATGGTCTAGAGGCATTCTCTCCTGACGTTTCGCCTGCATCTGTGGCAAGCATCCTCAGAGGTAGTGAGGTTGAACAAGTTGTAGTTTCCGGGCCGTCTTCAAGGGTAGCACTAGCAGACTACAGGCAGCCCTCAAGTTACGAACGAGAGATTCTGTAGGTTTTCTCTTAAGTTGAATTTGTATGTAAGTCGGAACAGGGGCATTTTGAAATATAACTCCAGCCAAATACACACGCACACACGGGTTTGCATTGCATAGGGAAGGACTGAGATCCCCGTGATGTTTCCTTTGTTGCCTATGATTCCACCTCATTTTCTGTCCCTGTGATCATGATTTTGAGAAGTTTGGCATGTTGTGGAAACAAGGCTGGAGACACAGCTTCATTGGAGAGCCCTTTCCCCACTCCCGATATTAATAACTCTTCCAGGAGTGGATTTCCCTTCCTTCCTTCCTTCCTTCCTTCCTTCCTTCCTTCCTTCCTTCCATCCTTCCTTCCTTCCTTCCTTCCGTCCTTCCTTCTTCCCTTCCTTCCTTCCTTCCTTCCGTCCTTCCTTCTTCCCTTCCTTCCTTCCTTCCTTACGTCCTTCCTTCTTCCCTTCCTTCCTTCCTTCCTTCCTTCCTTCCTTCTTCCCTTCCTTCCTTCCTTCCTTCCTTCTTTCTGTCCTTCCTTCCTTCCTTCCTTCCTTCCTTCCTTCCTTACTTCCTTCCGTCCTTCCGTCCTTCCTTCTTCCCTTCCTTCCTTCCTTCCTTCCTTGTTTATTGTTTTCGTTTTTGGTTTTATTTTGCTGTAATTTGTTGTTTGGGCTTGGCCTCATGTAAGCCGCCCCGAGTCCCCATCGGGGAGATGGTGGCGGGGTATAAATAAAGATTATTATTATTATTATTATTATTATTATTATTATTCCTCATTATTCCTTCCGTGGGGAAGATGCCTCTCACTTGCGGTTGTCTCAGCCCTGTTTGCAACTAGGAGTCATTTATAAGTCTGGTGTTTGTAACGCGGGGATGACCTCTATTTATATAAAATGATAAAATAACAAAACTAATAATATATAATGGAATAATAAAAATCTATATAAATAAAAATGTCATGTTTGTTTGTGGGATTAACAGAACTCAAAAACCACTCGACGAATTGACACCAAATTTGGACACAAGACACCTAACAACCCAATGTATGTCCTTCACTCAAAAAAATTGATTTTGTCATTTGGGAGTTGTAGTTGCTGGGATTTATAGTTCACCTACAATCAAAGAGCATTCTGAATCCCACCAACGATAGAATTGAGTCAAACTTGGCAAACAGTTCTCCCACAGCCAACAGAAAATACTGGAAGGGTTTGGTGGGCAGTGTCCTTTGGTTTTGGAGTTGTAGTTCACCTGCGTCCAGAGATCACTGTGGACTCAAACAATGATGGATCTGGACCAAACTCTACACGAACACTCAGTATGCCCAAATGTGAACACTGGTGGAGTTTGGGGGAAATAGAATCTTGACATTTGGGAGTTGTAGTTGCTGGGATTTATAGTTCCTCTACAACCACAGAGCATTCTGAACCCCACCAACAGTTGAATTGGGCCAAACCTCCCACACAGAACTCCCATGTGGGCCACAGCAACACGTGGCAGAGGGCGGCTAGTGTGTGTGTGTGTGTGTGTGTGTGTGTGTGTGTATATATAAATATAAATAATATGCTAATAGTGTGTAATACTAATATAAAATCCTATAGGGTTCCTCCCCTCCCTTCCTGTTGCCTCGGTCCCGTTCTTAACTAGGAGCCGTTCGTAAGCCGGGGTGTTTGCAACTCGGGGGCTCTCTTTAAGGACCCCTCCCTCCCTCCCTTGGCGGGGCCTTAAAGAGTGGCGGGGCGGGAGCTTCCCCCGACATTTCAGGGAAGGGAAAGGAGTGGGGCGGGGGGGGGGGGAGTTCCAGCAGGGCGAAGGAGATGCTGGGAGTGGCAGTCCTCCCTCCCTCCCCCTCCCCTTCCCCCCCCCCCTCTTCCGGGAAACTCCCGGCTCTGCCTCTGGAAAGAGCCGCGCGGACTCGCTTTCGTTTTCACTTTCGCTTGGCTTCGCTTCGGAGGAGAGAGAGAGAGAGAGGTGAGACCCCCCCCCCTTCAGACCCCCGCCCCGCTTTGAGAGAGAGAGAGAGAGAGAGAGAGAGAGAAGCCGGGGGAGGGGCGTGCCCCGTGGGAGCCCCTCAAACTGCAGGGAAAGAGGGAGGAAGAACTTTCGGAGATCAGTGGAGTTTGGGAAATGCCGCCCCCCCTCGCCCCCCCCCCGAAGCCTGCCTCCTTCTGGGGGGGGCCCTCATCCCAGGGAGGGGTTGGGTGGCCTTGGCGGGCCCTCCCACTCCCTGGCCCTTCTCATGAGGAGTCTGGGGGGCCGCTTGCCGGGAAGGTTTTTTTTGGGGGGGGGGGTGCATTCCCAGCCCGGCAGGAGGGGCTTGGCTTGGGTGGCCCTCGCGGGGGGGGGGGTCCCTTCCCACTCCAGGACGCATTGATCCAGTGGGAGGCTCGGCGACCATCTACTGGGAGGGCTTGCATTACGCCTTTCCTGCCTGGCAGGAGGGGCTTGGGCCCGGTGGCCCTTGGGGGTCTCTTCCAACTCTGGGGTGCTATGATTATTATACTATTCCCAAGCAGAAACTGGGTGCCCGCCTGTGGGGAGGAGGGTTTTGATGGGGTTGGGTGGGAAGATTTGGGGCCGGGTGACCTTTTGAGAGGGAGGGGTTCTCTGAGCCCCCCCCCCCCCCCCGTGACGCTCCTTCCTTTCCTCCCTTTGGCTTGAATGGTGCCTTTCCTGCCTGGCAGGAGGGGCTTGGCCCGGGTGGCCCTCAGGGGTCCCTTCCCACTCCAGGACACAGTGATCCAATGGGAGGTGCGGTGGCCATCTATTGGGAGGGCTTGAATGGCGCCTTTCCTGCCTGGCTGGAGGGGCTACACCTGGGTGGCCCTCGGGGGTCTCTTCCCACTCCAGGATGCATTGATCCAATGGGAGGCGTGGCACTGGTGGCCATCTGTTAGGAGGGCTTGAATGGCACCTTTCCTGCCTGGCTGGAGGAGATGGGGCTGGGTGGCCCTTGGGGGTCCCTTCTGACTCCAGGACACAGTGATCCAATGGGAGGCGCGGTGGCCATCTGTTGGGAGGGCTTGCATGGTGCCTTTCCTGCCTGGCTGGAGGTGCTACGCCTGGGTGGCCCTCGAGGGTCCCTTCCCACTCCAGGACGCATTGATCCAATTGGAATTGCGGTTGCCATCTGTTGGGAGGACTTGAATGGTGCCTTTCCTGCCTGGCTGGAGGAACTGGGGCCAGGTGGCCTTTGGTGGTGGGTTCTCTGAGCCCCCCCCAGGTGACCCTCCTTCCTTTCCTCCCTTTGGCCTTGTGTCCGGCGGCAGAGCCATGTCGTCCCCGGTGAGGATGCCGAAGCCCACCTGCCTGATCCAGAACCATCGGGGGAGGCTGTCCACCTGCCCGGAGGCCCTGGGGGTCCTGCAGCGCATCCGCCAGCCCGTGGTGGTGGTCTCCATCGTGGGCCTCTACCGGACGGGCAAGTCCTACCTCATGAACCGCCTGGCCGGGAAGAGGACCGGTGAGCAGATCGAGGGGAGGGGAGGGGTCTTGGCATGGCACCCTTGTGGCCCTGGGGTCCCCTTGACAGGGAGGAGGGGGCCCCTCTGGGTCCGGAGGGAAGGCACAGCTTCAGGCCTCGCTCTCCTGGCAGTTGAACCCCCATCTTATCCCTATGGATTGGGTGTAAGTATTTCAATATTTATTTATTTATTATTTACTGTATTCGTATACCGCCTTTCTCGGCCAATCGCCAACTCAAGGCGGTCAAGCAAAATAGCCCTTTGCTTGACCTCGCTGTTGCAATTATGTTGTGACCCGCCTCGAGTCGCAAGGAGAGCCGAGTACGACAACAACAACTCTCATATAAGAAAAATATATGGCCAATTTTCATGACCGAACCAATAAAATAGCATAAGTAGCAGAGGTAGGTGTGTTCCCGTTGGGAGAGAGGAAGGGGGAAAGGGTATGAGTAGCGGATGAGTAAGTGTCGAAATGCACAGAAGAGCAGAGCAGGAATCCACGGAAAAGTTATAAGGTTGAATATAGGAAAGTACAAATATACCGAAACAAATTGCAATTGTAACTGTTATAATTTATCTGCACAACCAAATAAATTTATATATATGTACTAGCTGTACCCGCCACGCGTTGTTGTGGCCAACCTTCCCTCCCTCTGTCTCTCCTTCCTTCCCTCTTTCCTTCCTTTCTTCTTTTTCTTTCCCTATTTCTCTTCTTTCTTCCATCTCTACCTGTTTCTTTCCTCCCTTTCTTTGCTCTTTGGTTACATCCTTCCTTCTCTCCTTCCTTCCTTCCTTCCTTCCTTCCTTCCCTCCCTCCTTCCTTCCTTCCCTCCTTCCTTCCCTCCCTCCTTCCTTCCCTCCTTCCTTCCTCCCTCCCCTCCCTCCTTCTTTCCTTCCTTCCTTCTTTTTTTCCTCCCTCTCTTCCTTTCTTCCTCCTTTCCTTCCTCCCTTCTTTCCTTCCTTCTTTCCTTCCTTCCTTCTCTCCTTCCTTCCCTCCTTCCTTCCTTCCTTTTTTCCTTCCTTCCTTCTTTTTTTCCTCCCTCTCTTCCTTTCTTCCTCCTTTCCTTCCTTCCTTCTTTCCTTCCTTCTTTCCTTCCTTCTTTCCTTCCTTCCTTCTCTCCTTCCTTCTCTCCTTCCTTCCCTCCTTCCTTCCTTCTTTCCTTCCTTCCTTCTTTTTTTCCTCCCTCTCTTCCTTTCTTCCTCCTTTCCTTCCTCCCTTCTTTCCTTCCTTCTTTCCTTCCTTCCTTCCCTCCTTCCTTCCTTCCTTCCTTCTTTTTTTCCTCCCTCTCTTCCTTTCTTCCTCCTTTCCTTCCTTCCTTCTTTCCTTCCTTCTTTCCTTCCTTCCTTCCTTCCCTCCTTCCTTCCTTCCTTCCTTCCTTCTTTTTTTCCTCCCTCTCTTCCTTTCTTCCTCCTTTCCTTCCTCCCTTCTTTCCTTCCTTCTCTCCTTCCTTCCCTCCTTCCTTCCTTCTTTTTTTCCTCCCTCTCTTCCTTTCTTCCTCCTTTCCTTCCTCCCTTCTTTCCTTCCTTCTTTCCTTCCTTCCTTCTCTCCTTCCTTCCCTCCCTCCTTCCTTCCTTCCTTCCTTCCTTCCTTCTTTTTTTCCTCCCTCTCTTCCTTTCTTCCTCCTTTCCTTCCTCCCTTCTTTCCTTCCTTCTTTCCTTCCTTCCTTCTCTCCTTCCTTCCCTCCTTCCTTCCTTCCTTCCTTCCTTCTTTTTTTCCTCCCTCTCTTCCTTTCTTCCTCCCTTCCTTCCTTCCTTCCTTCCTTCTCTCTTTCCTTCATTCCTTCCTTCCTTCCCTCCCTATCTTTCGTTCCTTCTCTCCTTCCGTCTCTTTTTCCTTTCACTTTTTATTTTATTCTCTCCTTCCTTGCTTTCTCTAACTTTCTTTCTTTACTTCTTTCCCTCCCTCCTTCTCTCCTTCCTTCCTTCCTTCCTTCCCTCCTTCCTTCCCTATCTTTCGTTCCTTCTCTCCTTCTGTCTCTTTTTTCCTTTCACTTTTTTAATTTTATTCTCTCCTTCCTTGCTTTCTCTAACTTTCTTTCTTTACTTCTTTCCCTCCCTCCTTCTCTCCTTCCTTCCTTCTCTCCTTCCTTCCTTCCTTCCTTCATTCCTTCCTTCCTCCCCTCCTTCCTTCCCTATCTTTCGTTCCTTCTCTCCTTCCGTCTCTTTTTTCCTTTCACTTTTTTAATTTTATTCTCTCCTTCCTTGCTTTCTCTAACTTTCTTTCTTTACTTCTTTCCCTCCCTCCTTCTCTCCTTCCTTCCTTCTCTCCTTCCTTCCTTCCTTCCTTCCTTCCCTCCTTCCTTCCGTATCTTTCGTTCCTTCTCTCCTTCTGTCTCTTTTTTCCTTTCACTTTTTAAAATTTTATTCTCTCCTTCCTTGCTTTCTCTAACTTTCTTTCTTTACTTCTTTCCCTCCCTCCTTCTCTCCTTCCTTCCTTCTCTCCTTCCTTCCTTCCTTCCTTCCTTCCTTCCCTCCTTCCTTCCCTATCTTTCGTTCCTTCTCTCCTTCTGTCTCTTTTTTCCTTTCACTTTTTTAATTTTATTCTCTCCTTCCTTGCTTTCTCTAACTTTCTTTCTTTACTTCTTTCCCTCCCTCCTTCTCTCCTTCCTTCCTTCTCTCCTTCCTTCCTTCCTTCCTTCCTTCCTCCCCTCCTTCCTTCCCTATCTTTCGTTCCTTCTCTCCTTCTGTCTCTTTTTTCCTTTCACTTTTTTAATTTTATTCTCTCCTTCCTTGCTTTCTCTAACTTTCTTTCTTTACTTCTTTCCCTCCCTCCTTCTCTCCTTCCTTCCTTCTCTCCTTCCTTCCTTCCTTCCTTCATTCCTTCCTTCCTCCCCTCCTTCCTTCCCTATCTTTCGTTCCTTCTCTCCTTCCGTCTCTTTTTTCCTTTCACTTTTTAAATTTTATTCTCTCCTTCCTTGCTTTCTCTAACTTTCTTTCTTTACTTCTTTCCCTCCCTCCTTCTCTCCTTCCTTCCTTCTCTCCTTCCTTCCTTCCTTCCTTCCTTCCTTCCTTCCCTCCTTCCTTCCCTATCTTTCGTTCCTTCTCTCCTTCTGTCTCTTTTTTCCTTTCACTTTTTTAATTTTATTCTCTCCTTCCTTGCTTTCTCTAACTTTCTTTCTTTACTTCTTTCCCTCCCTCCTTCTCTCCTTCCTTCCTTCTCTCCTTCCTTCCTTCCTTCCTTCATTCCTTCCTTCCTCCCCTCCTTCCTTCCCTATCTTTCGTTCCTTCTCTCCTTCCGTCTCTTTTTTCCTTTCACTTTTTTAATTTTATTCTCTCCTTCCTTGCTTTCTCTAACTTTCTTTCTTTACTTCTTTCCCTCCCTCCTTCTCTCCTTCCTTCCTTCTCTCCTTCCTTCCTTCCTTCCTTCCTTCCTTCCTTCCTCCCCTCCTTCCTTCCCTATCTTTCGTTCCTTCTCTCCTTCCGTCTCTTTTTTCCTTTCACTTTTTTAATTTTATTCTCTCCTTCCTTGCTTTCTCTAACTTTCTTTCTTTACTTCTTTCCCTCCCTCCTTCTCTCCTTCCTTCCTTCTCTCCTTCCTTCCTTCCTTCCTTCCTTCCTTCCTTCCCTCCCTCCTTCCTTCCCTATCTTTCGTTCCTTCTCTCCTTCCGTCTCTTTTTTCCTTTCACTTTTTAAATTTTATTCTCTCCTTCCTTGCTTTCTCTAACTTTCTTTCTTTACTTCTTTCCCTCCCTCCTTCTCTCCTTCCTTCCTTCTCTCCTTCCTTCCTTCCTTCCTTCCTCCCCTCCTTCCTTCCCTATCTTTCGTTCCTTCTCTCCTTCTGTCTCTTTTTTCCTTTCACTTTTTTAATTTTATTCTCTTCTTCCTTGCTTTCTCTAACTTTCTTTCTTTACTTCTTTCCCTCCCTCCTTCTCTCCTTCCTTCCTTCTCTCCTTCCTTCCTTCCTTCCTTCATTCCTTCCTTCCTCCCCTCCTTCCTTCCCTATCTTTCGTTCCTTCTCTCCTTCCGTCTCTTTTTTCCTTTCACTTTTTTAATTTTATTCTCTTCTTCCTTGCTTTCTCTAACTTTCTTTCTTTACTTCTTTCCCTCCCTCCTTCTCTCCTTCCTTCCTTCTCTCCTTCCTTCCTTCCTTCCTTCATTCCTTCCTTCCTCCCCTCCTTCCTTCCCTATCTTTCGTTCCTTCTCTCCTTCCGTCTCTTTTTTCCTTTCACTTTTTTAATTTTATTCTCTCCTTCCTTGCTTTCTCTAACTTTCTTTCTTTACTTCTTTCCCTCCCTCCTTCTCTCCTTCCTTCCTTCTCTCCTTCCTTCCTTCCTTCCTTCCTTCCTTCCCTCCTTCCTTCCCTATCTTTCGTTCCTTCTCTCCTTCCGTCTCTTTTTTCCTTTCACTTTTTTAATTTTATTCTCTCCTTCCTTGCTTTCTCTAACTTTCTTTCTTTACTTCTTTCCCTCCCTCCTTCTCTCCTTCCTTCCTTCTCTCCTTCCTTCCTTCCTTCCTTCCTTCCTTCCTTCCTTCCCTCCTTCCTTCCCTATCTTTCGTTCCTTCTCTCCTTCTGTCTCTTTTTTCCTTTCACTTTTTTAATTTTATTCTCTCCTTCCTTGCTTTCTCTAACTTTCTTTCTTTACTTCTTTCCCTCCCTCCTTCTCTCCTTCCTTCCTTCTCTCCTTCCTTCCTTCCTTCCTTCATTCCTTCCTTCCTCCCCTCCTTCCTTCCCTATCTTTTGTTCCTTCTCTCCTTCCGTCTCTTTTTTCCTTTCACTTTTTTAATTTTATTCTCTCCTTCCTTGCTTTCTCTAACTTTCTTTCTTTACTTCTTTCCCTCCCTCCTTCTCTCCTTCCTTCCTTCTCTCCTTCCTTCCTTCCTTCCTTCCTTCCTTCCCTCCTTCCTTCCCTATCTTTCGTTCCTTCTCTCCTTCCGTCTCTTTTTTCCTTTCACTTTTTAAAATTTTATTCTCTCCTTCCTTGCTTTCTCTAACTTTCTTTCTTTACTTCTTTCCCTCCCTCCTTCTCTCCTTCCTTCCTTCTCTCCTTCCTTCCTTCCTTCCTTCATTCCTTCCTTCCTCCCCTCCTTCCTTCCCTATCTTTCGTTCCTTCTCTCCTTCCGTCTCTTTTTTCCTTTCACTTTTTAAATTTTATTCTCTCCTTCCTTGCTTTCTCTAACTTTCTTTCTTTACTTCTTTCCCTCCCTCCTTCTCTCCTTCCTTCCTTCTCTCCTTCCTTCCTTCCTTCCTTCCTTCCTTCCCTCCTTCCTTCCCTATCTTTCGTTCCTTCTCTCCTTCTGTCTCTTTTTTCCTTTCACTTTTTTAATTTTATTCTCTCCTTCCTTGCTTTCTCTAACTTTCTTTCTTTACTTCTTTCCCTCCCTCCTTCTCTCCTTCCTTCCTTCTCTCCTTCCTTCCTTCCTTCCTTCCTTCATTCCTTCCTTCCTCCCCTCCTTCCTTCCCTATCTTTCGTTCCTTCTCTCCTTCCGTCTCTTTTTTCCTTTCACTTTTTTAATTTTATTCTCTCCTTCCTTGCTTTCTCTAACTTTCTTTCTTTACTTCTTTCCCTCCCTCCTTCTCTCCTTCCTTCTCTCCTTCCTTCCTTCCTTCCTTCCTTCCCTCCTTCCTTCCCTATCTTTCGTTCCTTCTCTCCTTCCGTCTCTTTTTTCCTTTCACTTTTTAAAATTTTATTCTCTCCTTCCTTGCTTTCTCTAACTTTCTTTCTTTACTTCTTTCCCTCCCTCCTTCACTCCTTCCTTCCTTCCCCCTTTCCCTCCTTCGTTCCTTCCCTCTTTCCCTCCTTCTCTCGTTGACTCTCCCTTCCATTTAATATTGTTTTAAAGAAGGAAAGAAGGAGGGACAGGAAGGAAGGAAAAAGGAAGGGAAGGAGGGAAAGAAGGAAAAGAAAGAAGGAGGAACAGGAAGGAAGGAAGGAGGGAAAGAAAGGCGGGGGGATGAAGAAAGGAGGGAGGGAAGGAAATGAAGGGGAAGGAAACTATGCTCCTCTTGATGCAGGCCAAAATCCCATTGGCTTTTTTTTGTGGCGGCAAAAAAAGCCAGTGGGATTTTGGCCTCAGGCATCAAGAGGAGCCTAGTGTCTAGATCTAAGGAAGTAATGCTCCCCATGCTCTATTCCGCTTTGGTTAGACCACTTTACCTGGAATATTGTGTCCAGTTCTGGGCACCACCATTCAAGACAGATATTGACTCTAAGCTGGAATGTGTCCAGAGGAGGGTGACTAAAATGATCAAGGGTCTGGAGAACAAGCCCTATGAGGAGCGGCTTAAGGAGCTGGGCATGTTTAGCCTGAGGAAGAGAAGGATGAGAAGAGATATGATGAGAGCCATGTATAAATATGTGAGAGGAAGCCACAGGGAAGAGAGAGCAAGCTTCCTTTCTGCTTCCCTGGAGACTAGGACGCAATGGAGCCATGGCTTCAAACTACAAGAGAGGAGATTCCACCTGAACATGAGGAAGGACTTCCTGACTGTGAGGGCTGTTCAGCAGTGGAACTCTCTGCCCCGGAGTGTGGTGGAGGCTCCTTCTTTGGAAGCTTTTAAATAGGGGCTGGATGGCCATCTGTCAGGGGTGCTTTGAATGCAATATTCCTGCTTCTTGGCAGAATGGGGTTGGACTGGATGATGGCCCAGGAGGTCTCTTCCAACTCTTTGATTCTAGGATTCTATGACTGTGAGAGCCGTTCAGCAGTGGAACTCTCTGCCCCGGAGGGAGTGTGGTGGAGGCTCCTTCTTTGGAAGCTTTGAAGCAGAGGCTGGCTGGCCATCTGTCAGGGGTGCTTTGAATGCAATATTCCTGCTTCTTGGCAGAATGGGGTTGGACTGGATGATGGCCCAGGAGGTCTCTTCCAACTCTTTGATTCTAGGATTCTATGATTCTATGAAGAAAGGGAAAGAGGAGGAAAGGGAGGGAGGGAGGAAGGAAAAGAAGGAAAGGAGGGACAGGAAGGAAGGGAAGGAGGGAAAGAAGGAAATAGAAGGAAGGAAGAAAAGGAAAGAATGGGAGGGAGGGAGGAAAGGGAGGAAAGAAGGGAAGGGAGTGAGGGAGAGAAGGAAGGTCCTTCACTCAAGCACCGTCGACCTTCCTCGCCTCCTCCTCCTCCTCTTCCTCCTCCTCCCCTTCTTCCTTGCCTGGGGGCTCCGCTGCTGCCACTCATCCTCCTCTTCCTCTTCCAACAGGGAAAGGAGAAGGAGGAGGAGGAGGAGGAGACAGCCCCATTGACATAGCAGGGAAAGAGAAGGGACTCCATGCGGCAAGCCTCCATCTCTACTCCACTCTCGCTTGTGTGTGTGTGTGTGTGTGGTTGTGCATGCGCGCCAGGCTTTATTGGCCGGCTGTTTCCTCGCGAGGAGGAGTGGGCGTGGCCATGGGTCTCTTTGTGGGCATGCAGTTTCACCTTTGTGGACATGCACTTTAGAAGTCCTTTCTGCTTCTTGTTTCTGTTGCTTTTTTGATTGAAGGACATACATTGGGTTGTTAGGGGTATCATAGAATCATAGAATCAAAGAGTTGGAAGAGACCTCATGGGCCATCCAGTCCACCCCCATTCTGCCAAGAAGCAGGAATATTGTATTCAAATCACCCCTGGCAGATGGCCATCCAGCCTCTGTTTAAAAGCTTCCAAAGAAGGAGACTCCACCACACTCCGGGGCAGAGAGTTCCACTGCTGAACGGCTCTCACAGTCATAGAATCAAAGTTGGAAGAGACCTCATGGGCCATCCAGTCCACCCCCATTTTGCCAAGAAGCAGGAATATTGCATTCAAATCACCCCTGACAAATGGCCATCTAGCCTCTGCTTAAAAGCTTCCAAAGAAGGAGCCTCCACCACACTCTGGGGCAGAGAGTTCCACTGCTGAACGGCTGTCACAGTCAGGAAGTTCTTCCTCATGTTCAGATGGAATCTCCTCTCTTGTAGTTTGAAGCCGTTGTTCCATGGCGTCCTAGTCTCCAGGGAAGCAGAAAGAAAGCTTGCTCCCTCCTCCCTGTGGCTTCCTCTCACATATTTATACATGGCCCTCATCATATCTCCTCTCATCCTTCTCTTCTTCAGGCTCAACATGCCCAGCTCCTTAAACCGCTCCTCATAGGGCTTGTTCTCCAGACCCTTGATCATTTTAGTCGCCCTCCTCTGGACACATTCCAGCTTGTCAATATCTCTCTTGAATTGTGGTGCCCAGAATCGTGTCCAAATTTGGTGTCAATTGCCCCAGTCGTTTTTGAGTTCTGTTAATCCCACAAACGAACATGACATTTTTAATTATATAGATATGTATATATAATGGAGTGGAACTACTACTTTCTAAGCAAGGACCACACATTTAAACAGGAAATAACACTTTCAAACCAGGAACAGAACATTTTTTTCAAATTTTGTTACATAGTGTAATAATAATAAGCCAGTCAAGGGGGTCCCAGTGGAGATGGGCACACTGGGTGCAGCGCCTGAACACCTTGGCCTGCACTTGAAAACAATTGGCGCTGACAAAATGACCACCTGCCAGCTGCAAAAGGCTACCTTAATTGGATCTGCATGCAAATCGATACACACTGCACAGTCCTAGGCACTTGGGAAGCGTCCGATGTGGGGTCCAATACAAAAGCCAGCAGAGTGACCTTGTTGGCTGTGGACTACTCATGTTGTGCATCAAATAACAAGTGTAATTAGTCACAGTAGTGAAGCCTTGCCCAGTGCAGGGGGTGGGGTGGGGGTCTCCTTCCTCAAGGGCCTTTGCCAGAGAGGAACTGCCTTCTTACCTTGGCTTGCCTGCCCATGACAACCCCTCCAGGAACCCCCTGGCCGCTCCCCATCAGAGCTGAGAGTCTCCCATTGAGCGATCACTCATAGAATCCTAGAATCAAAGAGTGGGAAGAGACCTCCTGGGCCATCATCCAGTCCAACCCCATTCTGCCAAGAAGCAGGAATATTGCATTCAAATCACCCCTGACAGATGGCCACCCAGCCTCTGCTTCAAAGCTTCCAAAGAAGGAGCCTCCACCACACTCCCTCCGGGGCAGAGAGTTCCACTGCTGAACGGCTCTCACAGTCAGGAAGTTCTTCCTCATGTTCAGGTGGAAACACACACTCACACAGCTCCCTCTTCATGCAGGCTTCTCCCTGGGTTCCACGGTGCAAGCCAACACCAAGGGCATCTGGATGTGGTGCGTCCCGTATCCTGACCGGAAGGACCAGACTCTGGTGCTGCTGGACACGGAGGGCCTGGGCGACGCGGAGAAGGTGGCCGTGAGGGGGGGGGGTGAGAATTGGGGGGCTTCAGGGGGGCCACTTTGAATCCTTTCGGAAATCCCAGGCCACCAAGGTCTGGCTCCCTGTGAGGAGGGGGTCCTCAGGTGGTTCCCAGCCCCTTCAGTGGAGTTTATTTATTTATTTATTTGTTTACAGCTTTTCTCTTCCGCCCTTCTCCTCACCCCATAGCAGGGGACTCAGCGCGGATTACAATGTACACATATACGGCAAACATTCAATGCCAATTTTTGACATACAAACATTTACATACATACACAGAGGTTATTTAACTTTTTTCTGGTCGCCAGGGGAGCTGTCGCTTTCATCGTCCATCAGCAACACTGATGAAGTATTTCCGCATTCCCCGCATGCTTCCCCACTGGAATGCTTTGCTGGAGTCTTCTTTATGGCCTCATAAATTAGTTAATTTAACCTCCCCACACTTTAAGGTGGGACCTAATTTTCCTACTTGACAGATGCAACTGTCTTTCGGGTTGCAAAGGTCGACAACAGGCTACACACAATTTATTTATTATTTATTTAATAGTTTTGTATCCCGGCCTTCTCACCTCTCTTGAGGGACTCAGACCGGTTTCCAACCATAATATCACATACAGTCAATAAAACATCATAATTCATATTACAGTAAAACATTAAAACAGCCATTACAATCAATAACTATAATGGTCAGTTGTCACACTAAAATTGTTGCTCCTCATCCTCCATCCATATCTCAGGGTGTTGGCTCACTCGTCGAATGCCTGTCTCCATAACCAAGTCTTCACCTGCTTCCTAAATGTCAGGATAGAAGGGGTGGTTCTGATCTCCGGTGGGAGAGAGTTCCAGAGTTGAGGGGCCACCACCGAGAAGGCCCTGTCCCTCGTCCCCACCAGATGCGCTTGTGAGGCCGGTGGGACCGAGAGCAGGGCCCCTCCAGACGATCTTAGTAATCTTGATGGTTCGTAGGGGAGAATACGTTCGGAGAGGTAAACTGGGCCGGAGTCGTTTAGGGCTTTATAGGTTAACACCAGCACTTTGAATTGTGCTCGGAAGCGAATTGGCAGCCAGTGGAGCTGGTGTACCAGTGGAGTGGTGTGCTCCCTGGACCCAGCACCCGTTAGTAGTCTGGCTGCCGAGCGTTGGACTAGCTGCAGCTTCCGGGCAGTCTTCAGGGGCAACCCCACGTAGAGAGCGTTGCAGTAGTCTAAACGGGATGTAACCAAAGCGTGGACCACCGTGGCCAAGTCAGACTTCCCAAGGTACACACAATCGATTGGAAACCCACTCCAACCCGGGCTGACTTCGAACTCATGACCTTTTGGTCAGAGTGATCTTCATGCAGCTGACACTCAGCCACAATCCCGGTGCATCCATGCTGGCAGGCTGCTTGCAGGAAATACTTTGCTCTTGATTTAGAGAAGGGCGGTGTTTGGGTTTCAGCTCCCAGGATCCCTGAGCATTGAACAAGCTGGTGAGGGCTTCTGGGCCTGATGTGGAGGGTTGTAAAGAAGGGCCTCTGCTCTGTTCCAGCCCAGCCTGGACATGGCCAGGCTTCTTTTGTTACGCAATGAAGAGGGGGAGGGGGGGGAGCCTTGCAACCTCAAGGGCCAGCAATGCCTCGGCTACACCTTGCCCAGCTGCCACCCCTTTATACCTGCCTGCCTCCCTCTCTCCTCTCAGGGCGACACGCAGAATGACACCTGGATCTTTGCCCTGGCCGTCCTCCTCAGCAGCACCCTGGTCTACAACAGCATGGGCACCATCGACCAGAATGCCATGGACCAGCTCCAGTATCCTTCCTTCTGCCCCTCCTTCCGTGGGGCAGACCCCCACCCACCCCAACACGGTACTGGCCCTGGCCACTCCAGTGGGACATGCCTTAGCCCATCCTTGGACAAAGGGAGGCTGAGGGCCACAAGCCCAGCAACAACCACATCTGTTCAACACCCGTAGCACAAAGTGAGCAAATATTGGTAGAAGGTTGTTCTCTGATGGAGAATTGGCCATCACTGGGCAGACCAGACTCAAAGAGCACCCAAGGGAATGGGCACATATGCATATAGGTGGCACCTAGAAAAAGGTACTGGGAACATATGTGCATAGATCCCAAACTTCCAGTGTCAGGATGCGTCCGTTCCAGCTACAGTCAACAAGCTGACCGTCCACTCCATGACAGTTTGGGGAGTGAAAGACTGGCCCCTGATAAGGGCCACCTGGACCAGGAGGGAGAAACCTGGGAGATCTTGCATACTCTGTGAGAATGGAATGTAACCATTAGGATAGACAACAAGGGGGCAGGGGTGGGGTCATGGGTAAACTGAAGGAAATACTACAGGATTGGCGGGAATGAGTTAGACCTAGCTTTCACTTGGCCTTGGCAAGAAGGTATCATCCAAGGAACTCTCCTTGTGAGCGTTCTTTTATTCTAGAATCTGCCAGGAGTTCACATCCAATGACTGGGAGGAAAGGGAGAAATTCAGATTTTGACCCCCACCCACCCATCCCACCCCCGGGCTGTCCACGCGTTCCTTGTTCTGACATGGCCGGAGGGCCCTTGAGGAGGAAGGGGTGGTGGGGTCAGCAGTGCCCTTGATTCCTGAACTGGGGCCCCTCCAGCTACGTGACGGAGCTGACGGAGCGCATCAAAGCCAAGGCCTCTCCCGGGGGCGGCGCAGGCGGGAGCCTGGAGGACTCCTCCGAATACTTGCGCTTCTTCCCCAGCTTCGCCTGGACCTTAAGGGACTTCACGCTGCAGCTGGAACTGAACGGGAAGCCCATCACCGAGGACGAGTACCTGGAGAACGCCCTGAAGTTGAAGAAAGGTAGAGGCGTGTTACCAGCATTTCCTCCTTTTTCCGTTTCAACTCCCTCTGTGGCCTTCATCTTCAGAGGATCGGGTGGTAGTCGAGCAAGTGCAGTATATCTACCTGTGGAGTGTCCAGGGTGGGAGGAAAGAACACAGGAGTAAAAGGTCCCAATCAGGGCCGTAGCCAGAAAAAAATTTCGGGAGGGGTTGAAATTTCGGGGGGGGGGGGTTGAAAATTTCACGGGGGGGGGGGGGGGTTGAAACCTGCCTCCTAGCTCACGCTGAAGCAAAGAGCACAGCAGGGGGCAGAGCAGCCTTCCATAGCCTGCAACTCTGCCCTTGTCAACCACCTCCACCAAGTCTGGCCTCCTTAATGAGAGCATTCCCCAACTTGGTTGCTTCACTACTGTTCTGTCGCGCGCTGGGCCTGTAAATAATTGTCTTTAGAACAGGATGTGCAACCTTTGCCCAGTGGGAAGCCAGGGGGCCTCAAGAGAAGTTTCCACCACAAACAGTCTTTAGATGGCTTGAGAAGTACAACAAAGTCTTTTATTAATGAACAATCAAACAGAAACGTCTCTTGTCTTCAGTAAAGTTAAGCAAATGATTCCAAGCTTTTAGGCAACGGGTGAATTCCTAATCTTGCCCACGAAGGACAGGCAACTGTCTTCAACAACTTCTTCTTTAAAGGAAAATCCCCTTTTTAACTTCTCCCAGGCTGACTGTAATCTAACCCTTACTGATGTGGGCTCCACTACCAGGTCGAACTGCGCCGAGTGGACCTACCAGCAAGGCAGTAGATGTTCTCCAGCTGAAGTTCTTTGGTCTTTAGGGCTGTTTTCCTGGAAATTCTTTGGAGACTCTTAAGACCTTTCTCCCCCGGAAGGTCTTAAGGGTTGAAGCTTTTGTACAGGGGAAGCTTGGCCACATCCTATACATAAGCTTACCTTGCTGAGACTAACTAAAAATGGCTCCCTTCCCTTCCCAATTGCCCTGAGCAAGGGGCGGGACCAAAACTTAACAATGATGGACAGGGGACTTGCCCTATGACTGCAACCAAAGGAAGCCACCTATCTGCAGAGTCCCTGAAACCTAGGACTGCAAGCAAACATTTAATACAAAGCAAATAAAGTTGGAGCTCCTGGTACAGCTGTACCAGAACAACTACTTCGGCTATTGCTGCAAGTAAGGACAGTGTGAATAAATTGCTAATATTTGCTTGAGATAGTGCTTGCAGTTCTGGAGGGACTCTTGATTTTTTGCATCTCATAGACTTAGCACGGGAATTTGGTTAACCAGTTAAAATTCATGAATAAACAAGGTTTTTTTTAAAAAAATCTGAAACATTTCGGGGGGGGGGTTTGAACCCCTAAACCCCCCCCCCCCTCGCTATGGGCCTGGGTCCCATTACTTACTTAGGCTATCCCTCATTGTCCAAGTAGGATAGTCTTCCATGATCAATGTACTGGGGGTGGGTACATAGGTGACTGTGGGTCCCATTAGCAAGCTTGATTTGTGTGTTTTGAGTAGGATCCACCCATTAGCATGTGCATAACCATGGGGATAGTCCTTAAGAAGTCTACTGGCTTAATGCCTAAATCTGCTTCCCAAGTTCACTCTTTGGGCGACAGTGAACTTGCAATGGTGAAATCTTGCAGTCGGCACCCCTTGACTAAATCTGCCTCCTCGGCCGACTCAACCCCTCTCTTTTCTGCTGCTTCCCAACTGACCTTTTTGGCCTCGGGACACAGGAAGGGGGTCCTTGAGGGTCCAGTGGAGGCCACCTCTCTCTGTCTCCTCCTTCCTGCGCAGGGGACACCCCCGACGTCCGGCTGTTCAACCTGCCCCGCAAGTGCATCCGCTTCTTCTTCCCCACCCGGAAGTGCTTCATCTTTGACCGCCCCACCAGTCGGAAGAACCTGCACCGCCTGGAGCAGATGGAGGAGAGCGAGTTGGAGCCTGACTTTGTGGAGCAGGCCAACCAGTTCTACAACTACATCTTCTGGACCTCCAAGGAGAAGACCCTCCCGGGGGGACATGTGGTCACTGGGCACCGTGAGTCCCTCCCTCCTGCCCTCCCACCTTCCTTTGAGTGATGCAGGGCTATCTCTGGCCTCCCCTTTGTCCCTCTGGGGAGGCCATCCTCCTCTGTCTTGGGCACCAGGTCCAACTGGTGGAGCTAGGGATCCCTACCTCCTCCCTCGGGCTGCAGAGGACAGAGCCCTGCCTCAACGCTGCAATGGGCACCATCACCTGATGCCTGCCTTGTGTCACCGCCTTCCTCCTCGCAGTGCTGGCCAAGTTGGTGGAGACCTACGTGGAGACCATCAGCAGCGGGAAGGTGCCCTGCATGGAGAGCGCGGTGCTGGCCTTGGCGGAGATGGAGAACGCGGCCGCTGTGGAGGAGGCTGTGGCCTGCTATGGGAAGCTAATGGGGCAGAGGCTGAGCCTGCCCACGGAGAGCGTCCCAGAGCTGCTGGGAATCCATGCCAAGTGTGAGAAGGAGGCCCTCCAGGTGTTCATGGCGCGTGCCTTCAAGGATGACGAGCAACGCTTCCAGATCAAATTCATGGTAGGTTCCCCCACGAGACGAGGCCTTTGGTAAAGCCTGACAGTGGGGGGGGGGGGGGGTCGGGTCTCTCACTGGAAGGGAAGGGAGCCCTAGCACAGAAGGGTCACCAGTCTCACTGGCCGCACTCCCAGCCCCACAGGACTGGTGTTTTCATTGGAGTTTTAAAAAGGAAAAAAAGCAGTAAAATAAAGCAGCAGCAAAATGTTGCGGTTTAGCAGAGCAGAAGCTTCCAGACACAGCAGCAACAGAGCAAATGAGCTCTAGCAATTCAAGGAGCAAAGGCAGGCTTTCAAAGTTACAAAAGTCCCTCTTATGAGGCAGAACTAAATATGAAAAAATTCAGGGTCTTGCTCTCTGTCTCGAACTGTGTGGAGACATCTTGCATGCTCTCCTCTCTGGAGAAGAGTAAGAAGACTGGGTGTGGATTTCCATGCAGCCAGAGACTTAGGAAAGGAGGCATGTCCCTGAGAGTTGTCCGTCGTGTCCTTTCTCTGTATCTCCTTTCCTGCCAGAAAACCCTGGATGACCGGAAGGAGGAATACTGCCGAAGGAATGAGCAAGAGTCCATTAAACGCTGCCAGGCTCTGCTGGCCACTCTCTGTGTGGAGCTGGAGGAGAAGGTGCACAGCGGAGTCTACTCCCGGCCCAACGGACACCAGCAGTTTGTGGACGACCTGAAGGCCGTTGAGGAAAGATACCGCCGGGAGCCTAAGAAGGGGGTGATGGTAAGGAAGGGAGAGAGGGGTGGAGGGGGAGGGGTGGGCCATGGAAGGAAGTCATGCTGGGCCACCCTGGCAATTCACACAGGTTTGCAGCTTGGGAGTGACCCTGGACTCATTGCTGAGCCTAGAACCCCAGGTATTAGCGGTGGCTAGGCGAGCTTTTGCACAATTAAAACTCATGTGCCAGTTGCACCCATACCTTTGGAAGTCAGACTTGGCCACAGTCTTGGCTCCCATTACATCCCAAATAGATTACTGCAATGCACTCTATGTGGGGTTGCCTTTGAAGACTGTTCAGAAGCTCCAACTAGTCCAATGGATTGCTACTGGGTTGCTCACCGGAGTGGCTACCGAGAGCATACAACCCCTCTGCTATGCCAGCTCCACTCGTTGCCAGCCTGCTACCGAGCACAATTCAATGTGCTTGCTTTAGCCTATAAAGCCCTGAGCAGTTCTGGCCCAGCTGACCTGTCCGAACGTATCTTCTGCTATGAACCATCACAAAGTCTCAGATTGTTGGGAGAGGCCCTGCTCTCAGTCCCACCATCCTCGCAAACGCGACTGGTGGAGACGAGAGACAGGGCCTTCTCCGCGGTGGCCCCTCGCCTGTCGAACTCTCTTCTCGGTGACATTGGCCCCTTCCCTCTTGTCTTGTAGAATGAAACTCAAACCTGGCTCTGGGACCAAGCGTTTGAACTGTAGAGGCAGCGATTTAGAATGAGACTCGGTTTGTGTGAACAACCATGGACTGACCTGGGCTATGATTTCAAACCTGTGTGATTTAAACAGCGTTTTTAGTTATTTTAAAGCATTAGCAAATTGTTTTAATTGCTTTTATCGTTTATTACTGTTGTTGGCATTGAACGAATGCCTGTTGTGAAGCTGCCCTGTGTCCCCCTCCCTCCCTCCAGGGGTGAGAAGGACGAGAGACAAATATGCAAAATAAATAAATAAATTTTGGGCCAGTTCCGTAAAGTCACGTTGGCAGGCATAAAAATAAGTGAATATGCAAAGAAAGCACACTCCAAACCAAAAACTTCTTAGAACCTGTAACACACATGTGAGTGGCAACTTGTAGGTCTCATCAGAGGAACTGTCATGTCAGTGTCCATGTTTGCGGGCCAGAATTGGTCACATGGCACTGATGTTGCAGATTCCCAAGTGTGTGGATGGCCTTCCAAATTCTGAAGCTGAGGGAAGTGTCCTTATGTGGGTAGCCCAAGGGTGGGGGGTGGGTGCCCCTATGAGCCCCTCAGCCATATCCTGAGGACACCAGAATCCCTCCACTGGTGCTGGGAGAGAGGTCCTTGGGGCAGACCCTTTGGCAGCGTCCAGTCCGGGCCCTTCCTGGTGACCCTCCTGAGCTCTGCTTCCTCCATCCAGGCAGAGGAAGCCCTGAAGCAGTTCCTGGAGGGCAAGGAGGCCGTCGGCAGAGCCATTCTCCAAAGCGACACGGCCCTCACCGAGAAGGAGAAGCAAATGGAAGGTGAGCCTCCTCCCCATCCGGAGAAAGGAGTGGGGAGCAGAGCCCCTGCTTTCTGCTCTGGCCACAAGGCTCATCCAGTCCCTCTGAGAGGAAAGGCAGAAGCGAGATGGACGGTCATGGGTCAGGTTTCCGTGCCGGACACTAGAGCCTCAGGAGAGTCACCGTTGAGCTTCTGCCCTTTCCAGGAAAGCCTCCCAGTTCTGAACACACCCCAAATCCATCTCCACCAAGTCCCGACGGAGAGTGTGGAACAGTTCCATACTTAAATGTCACCGAGCATCTGCTCTTAAATGCTACCAAGTGACCACTGTGTGGGGGGTAGAGTGGGGGTCTTCGGAGATTGACTATCCTTTCCTTTCCTCCTTTCTCCCTCTTTGCTGGACAGAGGCCCGGGCGCAAGTGGAGGCAGCCCAGAGGGAGCAGGAGATCCAGCGGCAGAGGCAGACTGAGCTGGAGCAGAAGATGCAAGACCGGGAGCGGAGCTACGAGGAGAACGTCCAGCAGCTGATGGCCAAGATGGAGCAGGATCGGGAGCAGCTCCTGGAGGAGCAGAAGAAGATGATGGACAGCCGGCTGGCGGTAAGCCACCCTGGGGTCCCAGGGATACCCCCCCCCCCCCGTTGTCCCACTATAGGAGCCCCTTTGGTCTGTGAAACAGGCCTTTGGACAGAAATGGTCCCCACTCTTCATTGGTCCGCCTCTCTCTCTGTTGCAGGAGCAAGAGGCGCTGCTGAACGAGGGCTTCCAGAAGGAGGCCCGGCAGATGAGGGAGGAGGTCCAGCGCCTGAGGGAGGAGAGCGACAGGGTCAAGAAGCCCTCCTTTCTAGAAAGAGCCCTGGGGGGGCTGGTGACATTCGGCACCCTCATTTTGCCAGGGATTGCTGGCAAGGCAGTTGGGGTCGTCACAAACCTGTTCAGGCGCTTGTGATCAGGGCCTCCCAGCACCGCCCCTCCCCTCGAGGCCTCTTCCGCTGCTGCCTTTGGCCCGCTCTGGCCTGTCCATGTTCCTCTTTGGACCCAATGCGCTACTAGTTAGAGAAGGATGTTGTGCTTCCCTCAAAGGGCCTTGACACACCTTTCGCAAGTGCACTCACTCAGCCACGCTTCCTTGGGGGATGCACCTGGGAATGGCGCTCCATGAGCAAGGCCCATTACCTCTGTCCATTGTGAAGTTGGACTTGTGTGTGTGTGTGTGTGTGTGTGTGTATAATGCTGGCCCTATGGGCCCGAAGGAAGCGGCTGCAGGAGGCAACCTTGCCACCGCTTCATGCATTGCCAGGTGGGTCAACACTCGAGTGGTGGGAGCTGAGATCACTCTCCCACAGGATGTATAGACAGACAGACAGAGATTGATAGGTATGTGCTTAGGTAGATAGGCACATGCGTACACTTGTGAATGGTCTGCTATGCAGTGGTCTTTGATTGTACCCAGAACTCCTCATGTATTTGGTGCAGATTCTGCTCTTTTGTTGTGTTTGATGTTGCTTTTCTGATCACGAGCTGCTCTTTCTTCTCTCGATCCTTCGTGCCTCTCTTATCCATTATTTGAACATATTCTACAGTATTCATGCAGATAGGTGCTTATCAATGCAGTATTCATATTATATTGGTGCTTGCACGTTTATTTCTGAGCCCTGACTAACAGTGAGTGATAGGGGGAGGCCTACCTGTCCATCTCTTCACCTGCCCGCCTATCTGTTAATCTCTGCCTGTCTGAGGGCGGCTTTTAAGCCCTGGTTTGGAGTTCTGCTTGTTTTGACCACACGCTGTGTGCTTACCTTGGACCAGACATGATTCTTTGCTAAATAAAAGTATCTGTTGCTGCCTTTCACAAGAACTGGCTTTAGAAATTTTTATTGGGTCAGTATTGTTAATGGCGTCTCCGCACAGCAAGGCAAGGAAATACATCAATCACAGTCTCCTTTAGGCTATCAGCTAATTTATTATACAACTATTTACATTAGAAGCTAAGCAGATCGTAAAACTTGCTTCGTCCTCCATCGGCAGCTACATTGTGAACAAGAACATGTTATCAGCACTAGTCCACACCTCCTGCATTCCAGAGTGACGTATGACGTAGGACGCGCTATGCTGCGTCCATTGCTCCCTGTACTAAGATTTATGACCTCTCGAGGAATGCTGATTCTCTTCATGGTACAATTAACCCTTTCCACACAGGAATTCTCTTGGCACATGGCATTGCATTTTAAACATACAAACAAACTTTGAAAACTACATTACACATTTTCAAAACACATCAACAAGTATCTGTGGGTGGGGGGAAGGTGAGTGGAGGGGATGGTGATGGTGGTGATGTTGATGCATTGGGGGGGGGGGGGGGGGACAGGGAGAGACTTCCTGTGCCAGAAGGGAACTCCGTGGTGGATGTGGTTAATTTCCTGGCGAGGAGGAAACCTGCGTGACACCCAAGGGCCCTCCAAAAGTGGCCATTTCTGTTGTCGCCACAGCATCCAGACCCCCCCCCCCCCGCCTTCTACCCATGAACCTAAGAATAATAACAACAACAACATTAATTACTGCATTTCTTGCCCACCTCCTTGTGGCTCAAGGCGGGAGGGAGATGAGGTGGGCGTCCCTGCCTCCAGCTCCTCTGTGGTGGGGAGATAAGTCCAAAGGCTCAGCCCCCCCCCCCCCCAGCCTGGCTCATCACTTTCGCTTTTGAAGGTCTTTTCTTTCCAAGGGGCTCCTTTCTGGGAAAGGGAGGCTGGCAGGGCGTTTCCTCCTTCTCCACCGGAGGGGGGGGGCTGCCCCCTCCCCACCCCTCCCGGGCTCCTTCTTTGCTCCCCCACCCCCGTCTCTCACTCTGCCTCTGGGTGCCCGAGAGGAAGGACCCGGTGCCAAAGAAAGAAAGAAAGAAAGAAAGAGAGGTAAGTGGCAGGTGGGTGGGGCGGGGGGGGGGGGTGCCTTCCAAAAAGCAAAAGCTGGGAAGAACGGGGCTCGAGGTCGGGGACCGTGGGTGCCGGAATCCCACCAGGAAGGATAGAAATACAATAATGACCAATAAGTATAACCATAATGTTGGGGGGGGGGGGTACAATGACTACCTGGAGAAGTCCCCCTTGGAGTGACGGGGGGGGGGGAGTTGGAAGGGCAACTCTCCTACGTCTCTAGACCTCACCCCCCCCCCTCCCCACCGAAAAGGAAGGCACCTGTCCCTGGGGCCCCTGTTTCCCCATCCTCCTCTGGGTCTGCCTTTCTGTGGTCCTCCTGAAGGCACCTGAGGACCCTGGCAGGGATCCAAGAGGGCTCCAGGCAGCTTGGACTGACCTTGCCGCCCTCCCCTTTTCCAGGTTCCCTTCCAGAATGGCTACTCCTGGGGAGGCCCACATGGCCCATCCGCTCTGCCTCATTGAGAACCGCCCGGACGGGAAGCTAATCTTGCAAGAGGAGGCCCTTGCAGTCCTGCAGCGCATCCGGCAGCCGGTGGTGGTGGTGGCCATCGTGGGGCCCTACCGGACCGGGAAGTCCTACCTCATGAACCGCCTGGCGGGCCAGCGGAAGGGTGAGCGAATGCAGGGGGGCGGTGGGGGGCAAGGGCACGACCCAGGCTCAGGCCCAGGTGCCGCCCTGGAAGGGGCCATGGCCTCCAATACGCTGGAGCCGTGCCTTGGGGCGGATCCCAGCCTCACTGGCCGTGGTGTCCCCTCCTCTCCATTCCAGGCTTCTCCCTGGGTTCCACGGTGCAGGCCAACACCAAGGGCATCTGGATGTGGTGCCACCCTCACCCCCACCAGAGTGACCGCACCTTGGTTCTGCTGGACACGGAGGGACTGGAGGACACAGGGAAGGTGAGTCGTGGGGGGAGCGGGTGAAGGGAGGGCTGGGAGTGGGGCCAGGCAGTTCCACCCCAAGCCTGCCACATGGGTCTGCTTCATGGTGAGAGCCGTGACCACTCTGTGTGTTTGGGTGGCCATGGCACAGAATGGTAGCAGAAGGCTCTTGCCAAGCCAAACCTTCCAAAGGCGGGCTGTGACATGTGCCCCCCTTCAATGGCAATGAATGAGGCAGAGGGAGGGACCCCTACAGTGTGGGGAGGGGGCTCAGGGAGACTTGCTTCTTCTCTTCCAGGGCAACACACAGAACGACGCCTGGATCTTTGCGCTGGCCATCCTGCTGAGCACCACCTTGGTCTACAACAGCAAGGGCACCATTGACCAGAACGCCCTGGATCAGCTCCAGTATCCTTCCCTTGGGGGCAAATTTGCAGGGGGGGGGGTGGTGGAAGCGGATGGAGGAAGTGACACCCAGTTCGCTTTGGGATCCTGGCTGGGAGGGGTGCCCGTTGGTCATTGGAAAGGAGGGTTTGGCACAGGAGAGATGCCCTGGGGACACATCCAGGGGAGGATCGGGGGCATTGGGGCCTCTTCCACGAACAAGGAGTGAAAGCGAGACGTCAGCAAGCCTACCTGGAAAGACAGACCCTTCCTACACAACCAGGCCCATAACTGTGGTGCAGTCAGGAAATACAGGCTACTGTGTTTCACTGCATCATAGTCACACCCCCCCCCCCATTTTTTAATCAAAGAAGAGGGTGCACTATAACATTATGGAAAAAATACTTTGTCTACCTACCTACTTATCTATCTATTTAGACACGTTGCTTCCAAAGGGAGAGAGGGGAGCATACAGTCTCAAACAACCAGTTTATAAACTACAAATGGAGTTCTCTGGCGCTCCACTCTTCTCTCCTCCCTCCCTCCTCCTTTCTCCTCCTCCTGAGGTCTTGTACTCTGTGTTCCTTTTCAAGAACAAAGAAAATATCCTTACGGACTTCAGCCCCTTGTATACCTTAAAGCAGGGGTCCTCAAACTACGGCCCAGGGGCCGAATACGGCCCTCCAAGGTCATTTACCCAGCCCTCGCTCAGGGTCAACCGAAGTCTGAAACTACTTGAAAGCACACAACAACAACAACAACAACAATCCTATCTCTTCAGCCAAAAAGCAGGCCCACACTTCCCATTGAGATACTAATAAGTATATATTTATTAACATTGTTCTTCATTTTAATTATTGTATTGTTTCAAAGTGTTCTTTGCACTACAAATAAGGTATGTGCAGTGTGCATAGGAATTCATTCATGTTCTTTTCAAATTATAATCTGGCCCTCCAATAATTTCAGGGACTATGACCTGGCCCTCTGTTTAAAAAGTTTGAGGACCACTGCCTTAAAGTGAGTCCCCAAATGCCTCAGAGTTAGTGTGTATGTGACTCAGAAGAAGAAAGGGACAAGGGTGCAAAAACATGCCAAACAGGAAACGAGTAGCAAGCGTTCCTTTGACTGTGAACCCTTGCTTCAGGTGAGTGGGCGGGTTGTCTTCTTCTGACAGGAAATGGCTCTCAACCCAAACTCTAGAGCTATCTTTTTGCTGCCAACTAGCCATTAATCAACACACAACGCCAACGTAGCCTGGGAGCCCTTTTCCTTAGCTGTGCCCAGCTACGTTTCTGAGCTGACCCAAAAGATCAGAGTAACCTCTTCCAGGGATCCAAGCCAAGAGGACGAGGATTCCTCAGAGTTTGCCCGCTACTTCCCGGCCTTCATTTGGGCCGTGAGGGACTTCACGCTCGACCTGGAGATCAATGGGCGCCCGGTCAGCGAGGACGGCTACCTGGAGAATGCCCTGAAGCTGCAGAAAGGTGACTTCTGGGCAGAAAGTGACAGCAATGGGGTCTGATGGAGCCTTGGAATGGGGGCGGGAGGGTAGATATAGAGGTGAAAGTGAGGGAACACACCCTCAAGGGAGTAGATGCTTTGTGCATGCTCAGAAACATTCTTGTGTCATGCTCAAAGGGGAGTCCTAATGGAGACCTGAACAGTCTTGCAAGGGGAGAGGAGGGTGGGTCCCAGGCAAAGTTTCTGGAATTTATCAATATTACCTGTCCTTCCTCTGCAGGTGACACAGAGCAGGTCAGAAGGTGCAACCTGCCCAGGTTGTGCATCCGCAAGTTCTTTCCTTCCCGGAAGTGCTTCACTTTCGACCGCCCAGCAAGCAGGAAGAACTTGCGGCGTCTGGAGGAGCTGCAGGAGGAAGATTTGGAAGAGGAGTTCCAGGAATCAGTGACCCGTTTCTGTGACCACGTCTGGGAGACCGCCAAGCGCAAGACGGTCCCTGGGGGCCAAGCCGTGACGGGAGCCAGTAAGCCAGGCTCTAGGGGTGGCCGGGGGAGGGGGAGTTGGGACTCGTGCTCATGCCCTTCAAGCCGCCCCAGTCCTGGCCCGTGGCCTTGGTTGCATTTTGAAGAGGTCTCCTCCGTGCTCTGTTGTGCTTGAGAGGGGAAAACCAGGTCCCAGTTCTCAAAATGAATCATTAAAGCTGGGCTGCCTTTAGAGCCCGACTTTGTGGAGCAGCCCGACCAGTTCTGCAACTACATCTATGGGACGTCCAAGGAGAAGACCCTCCCGGGGGGCATGTGTTCACTGGGCACCGTGAGTCCGTCCTGCCCTCCCACCCTCCTTCCTCTGAGCTGATGCCACAGTTGCACTGTGATGCTGGTCAATCTCTGGCCTCTCCCTTCTTCTTCTGAGGAGACCATCCTACTCTGCCTCTGGGCACCGGGTCCCACTGGCAGTTTGTGAGGCCAAAGGCCAAATGAGGTGGGGACCCATGCCTCCTCCCTCTGGCTGCTAGGACAGACCCCTGCCGTCTTCCTCCTTGCAGTGCTGGCCAAGTTGGCGGAGACCTACGTGGAGACCATCTGCAGTGGTAAGGTGCCCTGCCTGGAGAATGCGGTGCTGGCCTTGGCAGAGATGGAGAACATGGCTGCCATGGAGGAGGCTTTGGCTCACTATGGGAGGTTGATGGGGGAGAGGCTGAACCTGCCCACAGAGAGTGTTCCAGACCTGCTGAGGGTCCATGCCGAATGTGAGAAGGAGGCCCTCAAGGTGTTCATGGCACGTGCCTTCAAGAATGATGAGAGCCACTTCCAGGCTAAACTTATGGTAGGTTACCCCACAAGATGAGGCCATTGGTAAGCCCTGATAGTTGGGGGGGGGGGTCTCTCATGGGGAAGGAAGGGAGCCCCAGCACAGAAGGGTCACTAGTCCCACTGGCAGCACTCCCAGGTACACAGGTGTCTTCATTGTAGTTTTTTTTAAAAAAAGGAAAAAGCAGTAAAATAAAGCAGCAGCAAAATGTAGCAGTTTAGCAGAGCAGAAGCTTCCAAACACAGCAGCAACAGAGCAAAGGAAGTTTAGTAATGCAATGAACACAGACAGGCTTTCAGGGTTACAAAATTGTGTCTTATTGGACAGAATTGAATTTATATATAGGAAGGTTCAGGGTTTCGCTCTCAATCTCTAAGAGTTTGGAGACAACTTGCATAGTGCCCCCTTCTTCTCTGGAGAACAGTAGGAGGGCTGGGCAGATTTCCATGTGGCTGAAATTTCCATGTGGCAGATTTCTATGTGGCTGTGAAAGGAGGCATGTTCCTGAGAGTTATCCGTCGTGTCCTTCCCCTGTGCCTCCTTTCCTGCCAGAAAACCCTGCTTGACCAGAAGGAGGGATACTGCCAAAGGAATGAGCAGGAGTCCACTCAGTGCTGCCAGGCCCTGCTGGCCTCTCTCTCTGTGGAGCTGGAGGAGAAGGTGCGCAGCGGGGTCTACTTCCAGCCCAACGGACACGGGCAGTTTGTGGCCGACCTGAAGGACGTTGAGGGAAGATACCGCCAGAAGCCAAAGAAGGGGGTGATGGTAAGAAAGAAAAGGAGGAAGGAAGGGGGGAAGGCTGGGCCATGGGAGGAAGTCATGCAGGGCCACTCTAGTAATTGGGTTGTTGCAAGTTTTTTGGGCTGTATGGCCATGTTCTAGAAGCATTCTCTCATGATGTTTCACCTGCATCTATGGCAGGCATCCTCAGAGGTTGTGAGGTCAACCCAGAGATTCTGGCCATGAAAGCCTTAGACAATACTCTGGTGATTCTTGGCCAGATCAGTAAAGTTATGTACACAGGCATAAAAACAAGTGAATATGCAAAGAAAGCTCATCCCAAACCAAAGATTTCTTAGAACCTCTAACACAAACGCCAATGGCAATGTGTGGGTCTCAGTAGAGGGTCGTGTCCATGTTTTAAGGCCAGAATGAGTCTTCTTGCACTGAAGTTGCAGATTCCCAAAGTATGTGGACAGCCCTCCAAATTTCGAAGCCGAGGGAAGTGTCTTTGTGTTGGTAGCCCCAGAATCCCCTCACTGGTGCCAGGAGAGGGGGCAGATCCTTTGGCCCTTCTTGGTGCCCTCCTGAGCAATGCTTCTCTCATCCAGGCAGAGGCGTCCCTGAAGCAGTTCCTGCAGGGCAAGGAGGCCGTCGGCAGAGCCATTCTCCAAAGCGACACAGCCCTCAGCGAGAAGGAGAAGCAAATGGAAGGTGAGCCCCACTCCATGCCCAGAAAGAGGAATTGGTCATGGGGCTCCCCCTTCAGAAGTCCAGAGCCGTGTCAAGTAACCATTTTGTGAGGGGTGGGGGTCTGAGAGGTTCACCCTCCTTTCCATTCCTCCCTTCCCCCCCATTCATTGGACAGAGGCCCAGGCGCAGGCAGAGGCAACCAAGAGGGAGCAGGAGGTCCAGCGGCAGAGGCAGGCTGAGCTGGAGCAGAAGGTGCAGGACCAGCATCGGAGCTACGAGGAGAACGTCCAGCAGCTGAAGACCAAGATGGAGCAGCATCGGGAGAGGCTCCTGGAGGAGCAGAAGAAGATGATGGAGAGCAAGCTGGCGGTAAGCCTCCTTTGGGTCCCAGTGACTCCTCCCTCACCAGACTCCCTTGGCCCTGTCCCTTGCACACCTCAGTTGGGGACCCCCTTGCAGCCTCCCACTCACCTGGCCAGTGAGACACCTATCCCCCCCCCCTTCCGCTATGGGAGACCCTTCACTCTGCTGGCCTTTGGACAGAAATGGAGTCCCTGCTTTTCATTGGTCTGCTTCTCTCTCTTCCTGCAGGAGCAAGAGGCGCTGCTGAACGAGGGGTACCGGAAGGAGGCTGAGCAGATGATGAAGGAGATCCAGCGCCTGAGGGAGGAGAGCGCCAAAATCAAGGATCCCTCCTGGTCGAAAAAAGTCCTGAAGGGGCTGGTGACAGGCCTCAACCTCATTTTGCCAGGGATCACCAGCAAGGCGATTAGGGCCATCTCAGAGCAGTTCAGGAACCTGTGATCAGGACCTCCAAGCACCGCCCCCCCCCCCTCGAGGCCTCTTCCACTGCTGCCTTTGGCCCGCTCTGGCCTATCTGTGTGCCTCTTTGGACCCAATGCGCTATTAGTTAGAGTAGGATGTTGTGCTTCCCTCCCAGGGCCTTGCCACATGTTTTGCAGGCGCACTCACTCAGCCACGCTTCCTTGGGGGATGCATTGGGGAATGGTGCTCCATGAGCAAGGCCCATTCACTCGGTCCATTGTGAAGTTGGACTTGTGTGTGTGTGTGTGTGTGTGTGTGTGTGTAATGCTGACCCCATGGGCCCGAAGGAAGCAGCTGCAGGAAGCAACCTTGCCACCGCTTCATGCATTGCCAGGCAACACTCTAGAGTGGTGGGGGCCTACATCACTCTCCCACAGGATCACTCTCCCAGAGGATGCCTAGACAGACAGACAGAGATTGATCGATATGTGGTTAGGTAGATAGGCACATGCGTACACTTGAGAATGGTCTGCAGTGGCTTTTGCTTGTACCTAGAACTCCTCATGTATTTGATGCAGATTCTGCTCTTTTGTTGTGTTTAATGGTGCTTTTCCAGCCATGAGCTGCTTTTTCTTCTTTTGATCCTTCGTGCCTCTCTTATCCATTCTTTGAGCACACCGTACAGTATTCATGCAGATTGGTGCTATCAATACAGGATTCACGCTTACATTGGTGCTGGTAACAGTGGTTCTGCATCCCAACTATTTCTGGTCCCTGACTGACAATGAGTGATAGAGGGAGGCTGCCCTGTCCATCTCTTCACCTGTCTGCCTCTCTGTCAATATCTACCTGTCAGAGGGATGGTTTTAAGCCTCGGTTTGGAAGATGCATGTTTTGACCATGTGCTGTATGCTTATGTAGAGATGTATTTATTATAAAGTGTTATTTATAATTTGTTTAAACTGTATTTATAATGTTTATTATAAAGTGTTATCTATAATGTGTTTGAATCTGTATTTAGGGATTACATTTGTTGCCAGGGCCTAGCTGAGAGAGATAGGTTGCCATGGTGACAAGACAAGGCAGCAGAGGAGGTGGGCGGAGCTAAAGGAGTAAAAGATTTGAAAGTGGCAGTTAAGCTCCAGTCAGTGGCCGGAGAGCTGCTGAGAAAACACTGAATCTTTTGGGTGGAGATTCAGGGAATGTGTCTGTAGCCAGTGTGCTATAGGGAAAAACTGAATCTCTTGGAGATTCAGGGAATCAATTGGTGACCAAAGTGGTTGCAGAGAAGGACCCGGTACAGGGGGTTGTTGATTCTGAATTAAGAATCAAGGTTTGGCTGGGTTTAAGCCTGTTGTGCCAGCTGTGAAACCTTATGAAGTGTTTGCCTGAGTTTACTCATGAAACCTTACTAATGTAACCAGTCAAGATTCGTGCCTCTTGTGAAGAAACAATCAAATCTGATATACCTTGCTTGTTCTAATAAAATTGTTACTGTTCTCCTCAAGCCTTGCCTGATACAGTTTCTTCTAAGTTGAACATCCTGCAATAATAAAGTCAGCCAGAAACAGTCCCTTTATAAAATAGTTCCTAGGCTGATATTGATCGTTGCCCGGCTTCCCTCATAGATAAGGTGGCAGTGGGTGCTTTACCACGTGCACCTTCACAATTGGTGGTATTCGGTGGGATTAGTGCTTCTTTACATAATTTGGTGGCAGACGACGGGATACGTGTAACAACTAATCGAGTGCCTTAAGTTTAATTTAGGAATAAGTTGTGAGGTAAAAGTTGTTGAAAACATGGCTACCAGGCGGCAGAGAAAGCTGGCTGAGGAAAGAGAGGGAGACCAAGGGGAAAGCTCGAGCTCTGAGTCAGAGACAGAGCCAGTGCCTATGACAGAAATGGCTTATAAATACAAACTGGAAATGGAGGAAAAACGATTAGAGATGAGACGGTTAGAACTAGAGATGGAGGCAAAACAAAGAGAAAGAGAATTTGAGGAAAGACAAAGAGAAAGAGAGAGAGAACAGGAGTTAGAATTGAAGAGAATGGAGTTTGAGCTAGAAAAACAAAGGTTGGCTTTGGCACAAACATCCAGTGTTGTCCAGGAAGGGAGATCTGGAGTGGATACCCCAGATTTGACAAAGAAATTCCCAAAATTTACAAAAGGAGATGACCCAGAGAAATTCCTTATATCTTTTGAGAGATGTTGTCAAGATTTTGGGTTAGCTAGAGACAAATGGATGATATACCTAAGGCCTCAGATAAATGAGAAGCTTTTACAGATTTATGGACAGATGCCGGAGGAGTCTTGTAGAGACTATGATCTGTTTAAGAAACAGGTTCAACAGGAATATAGATTGACTCCTGAATATTATAGATTTAAGTTCAGGACGTTGAAGAAAGATAAAACACAAAGTTTTGCTCAGGTGGCCTCTAGATTGTCTCAACTGTTCGATAGTTGGATAAAGACGTCTGAGGTAGAAGATTATCAACAGCTGAGGGAACTTTTGAAATTGGAACAATTTTTCCAATTAGTTCCTTATGAAATTCGTTGGGTGATTCAAGATCGCAAGCCATCCACGATTGTAGAGGCAGCGGGTATGGCGGATCAAATAACAACCTTGAAAGAAGGATTTAAAAGGGAAGATCTGCCAGGGGACAAAAGAACAGACAGGCAACCATTTTATTCACAACAAACGCGCCCACAACAAGAAAAGGGTGCTGACTTAGAAAACACCATCTATAGGAGGCAGAGTGTAACAAGACAAACTGCTCCTGAGGTAAAAAGACGATGCTTTCAATGTGGAGAATGGAATCATTTAAAATATCAGTGTCCCTTGTTAAGGAATGAGAAAACAACCCTCTTTATAAATAAAATGAAAGAAACACCAAAGGCAGAACCGGTTACTGTGGCAAAGGAGAGTTCAAGCTCAGAGCCTGGAGAGAAACAATGTTTGTTCATCCTGTCAGGCAGCCCATCTAAGGACTATTTAGAAACCATTTCTATTGATCACAAAGACAGGAAAGGACTCCGAGATACAGGTTCCGAAATATGCATAGTACATCCCGAAATAATACCTCAGAGATTTCAGCAGCCAACCTCTGAAGTAAGATTAAAAGGCTTAGGTCCTGCGATTCCGACACCCGTGGTGACCTTGCCAATAGAATATAAAGGATGGAAGGGTGTGTGGGATTTTGCAGTCAGTCCTGACATACCATATCAATGTTTAATTGGAAATGATTTGGCTGAAGAGATTAAATACTGTAAGATGGCGTATGGGGAGAAAGAATGTAACAATGAAAGCCCTGAACAGAAAGCCCTGTGTTTTGCCATCCGACAAGATGGGGATGAGAGCCCAGAAGCCAGTGCTACAGTTGCTAAGGTTGTTAAGAAGACAGGAGGAGTTGAGGAAATTCAACAGGAACAAAGAGCAGAAGAACAACCCTATAGATTTATTGCTGGAGATGGTGTTCCAAATATAAAGTCAGAAGTGTACAGCCAGGAGAGACCATGCAAACGAGGAACAAGCCCTGCAGCAGAGCCGATTCCAGTGGCTGATTATTTGAGAGCCAGTGAAGAGAGTATAGAAACAATAGGTCTGGAAAGACAAGTGATAAACTCTGAGGAGAAAGAGGAATCCTTGACCTTAAAAGATGTATTTCCTTCAGCTCCACATAAAGAAATTACCTCAGCCGAACTTTTCGACAAAAACAATAAAATAAAAGTAAAAGAGAAAGCTAAAGGAAAACAAACTCTGGACGTGACAGTAGAAGCTGATGCGAGTCCAGAATATCCAGGGGTCTTCTGTGAAACAAAGATCCATACACCTGAAGGGCTAATTGAAATTAAGATGACTTCTGGACATGATTCATCCACTGTAAAAGTTCCAGATGATCAAACAAAAGAAGTTCTAAAGAATGGAACTATAGCTGAGGATAAGAGTTTAAGTGAAACTTATCAAAGAGCTGGCATCAACAAAATGATAAATACAAGATTGTACCCTATGACAGGTGATGGTGAAAAAGAGAGACATTTTGTTGAGAGTAAAACTTTAGATCAACTCTTCCTTGCTAACTCTGAACATGTCGGTGTGTCTACATCTGAAGAGAGGGTGAACAGAAAAAGAAGATTTGGCCAGGTGTCGGAAGAGAAATCTCCTTTATCCTTGAACAAAGAAGAAAGAGAGAATAAAAGCCAAGTTGATAGACTGACAAGAAAACTAATATACACAGACTATATTGGTGATAAAAGGAAGAATTTACAATTTCCAGCTTCGGGGGTTCATCCAGACTACAGTGATGAGATCACAAAGGAGAGAAAAGGTGTTCTTGTTCGTTCTTCCAACGGTGGCGAGTTCTCTTCAAGACCAGGAGAGAATATTCAAGGAAGTGTTGATTCTTCGCAACAACAGAGTGCTACGCTGAAGCAAGTCTCATTCCAAGCCTTAGAACTCGATAAAAACAGAACTGTTCCTGATAATTGGAAGACCAGATGGAAAGAGGATAACTCCAGTAGCGGAGAGGAGAAAGAAGAAGAATGTGGTACTGGGGGAAGTGTATGGGCCTGTTATAATTTGAGAATGGGTATCAGGGAAAGGAGAATTGGAATCGAGTAAAAGAAAAAAAAACCAAAAACCTTATTCTCTACAAGGGCCAGATCAAATAACACATTGCGTAATAAAAGTGTTAATGTAGAAAGGTAATAGATGTGTAATGTAGTGTAATATTTTAAAAATGGTTAACCTGTTTTAATTGCAGATTTGTGAAATGTATGATGTTATTACAGTGGTGAACTGTATATGTTTCATACCATAGATATAAGATATAAACCCATTATATTAAAGTGTGATAGGTATATACGTTTCGCAATAGGCAATAAATATTTACAAATATATGTATAAATATAAAAATGTGAGACTTGGATACCACATCCATAGATGATACTAGAATTTCGTAGGTTAAAGGTTTGTATATATGTGTAATTGAAATGTATTTAACCCTAATATGTTTCCCTTTCAGAATTGATATATATGTATTTATTGTTGGATAATATGTGGAATTATTTTTTTGCCATTCTGGGACTGGGAATGGTCCAAAAAATTAATATTTCTGGGGGGGAAGGTGTAGAGATGTATTTATTATAAAGTGTTATTTATAATTTGTTTAAACTGTATTTATAATGTTTATTATAAAGTGTTATCTATAATGTGTTTGAATCTGTATTTAGGGATTACATTTGTTGCCAGGGCCTAGCTGAGAGAGATAGGTTGCCATGGTGACAAGACAAGGCAGCAGAGGAGGTGGGCGGAGCTAAAGGAGTAAAAGATTTGAAAGTGGCAGTTAAGCTCCAGTCAGTGGCCGGAGAGCTGCTGAGAAAACACTGAATCTTTTGGGTGGAGATTCAGGGAATGTGTCTGTAGCCAGTGTGCTATAGGGAAAAACTGAATCTCTTGGAGATTCAGGGAATCAATTGGTGACCAAAGTGGTTGCAGAGAAGGACCCGGTACAGGGGGTTGTTGATTCTGAATTAAGAATCAAGGTTTGGCTGGGTTTAAGCCTGTTGTGCCAGCTGTGAAACCTTATGAAGTGTTTGCCTGAGTTTACTCATGAAACCTTACTAATGTAACCAGTCAAGATTCGTGCCTCTTGTGAAGAAACAATCAAATCTGATATACCTTGCTTGTTCTAATAAAATTGTTACTGTTCTCCTCAAGCCTTGCCTGATACAGTTTCTTCTAAGTTGAACATCCTGCAATAATAAAGTCAGCCAGAAACAGTCCCTTTATAAAATAGTTCCTAGGCTGATATTGATCGTTGCCCGGCTTCCCTCATAGATAAGGTGGCAGTGGGTGCTTTACCACGTGCACCTTCACAATTGGTGGTATTCGGTGGGATTAGTGCTTCTTTACAGCTTACCTTGGACCAGATCTGCTAAATAAAAGTATCAGTTACTGCTTTTCACAACTGCATACGAGAACTGGCTTGAGAAATGTGTATTGGGTCAATATCTGGGGGGGGGGGGAGGGGGTGATGATGGTTATGATATAAAGGGGGAGGGGGAAAGACTTGCTGTGACACAAGTGAACCACGTGCTAGGCGCGGTCCATATGCTGGAGAGAAGGAAACGGCAGGAGGAGATCTGCGTGACGCCCAAAGGCACCCCAAAAGCGGCCATTGCCAGTATGCACAGTTGCCCACAGTGGGTCTGCGTGCCAAGTTTGGTCTAGGTCCGTTGTCAGTTGTTGTCGCTGATCGCTATGTTCCAAACCTCTCTATACCATTCTTCTGACTGGATTTCACTTTTATATATCCATTTCAGTTATCACCACAGTCTCCAGCACAGCCCCCCACCTTCTGCCCCTGGTCCTAACAACAACAACAACAACAACAACAACAACAACAACAACAATTTTGTGGCAGGGAACGGTTTGATGAAAGGAGACACAGAGAGAGGTCTGGAGACTTTAAAGCACGTTTATTTATCCAGCTGGGGCCTGGTGTGGAGTAATCTCAAATCACACCAGCAGCGATCAAGGTGCGGACTGGCCTTTTATAGCTTCCAATCGGAGTCAAACATGCTAGTACATACATATCATCACTCACTGCGTCATATTGGCATCAAATTCTACCTCCTAACATGCAAAAGGCATGTCTGTGTGTCTTGCTGAGGAGCAAGCATGGAATATTCCCCCTCCCTCTTGGCTGTGCTTACATTCATCCATCAAGGGGCCACTCTCTGGCTTGTCAAGAGGTGCTCCTTAGTACCAGTCCATGGCTCCTATTAGGGCTTATCTCTCTCTCCTGGAATGTTTAGATAATATGCTGGACGCAGCTTGCTTTTCAGCTAGGGTTTCTTACAGAGAGAGAGAACTTGAAAATCCTATGCATTTCAGGGTTGTAAAATACATACGATTTAAACATAAATCAATCAATAAATATCTATTTTTCCAATATTTCGTCATCAACGGTTCCGGCCCCACTTACCTCTCCGAACGCATCTCCACCTATGAACCGACGCGGACATTAAGATCGTCCGGGGAGGCCCTGCTCTCGGTTCCGCCTGCGTCACAGGCACGGTTGGCGGGAACGAGAGACAGGGCCTTCTCGGTGGTGGCCCCTCGGCTATGGAATGCCCTACCCATTGACATCAGACTGGCCCCTTCGCTGCTGGCGTTTCGGAAGAAGCTTAAAACCTGGCTCTTTGAGCAAGCGTTTGGCTAATCAGCGCAGTCGAACATAGGATGACGGTAAATTGAGCATAGGAATGGCACAAGGATTATGAGACTGGATCTGGTTTGTGATCGAGGCATTATGTATGATTGTTGTGTGTTTGCTACTGTGTATGATGTGTTTTAATTGTTACTGTTGTGTTAATTAACATTGTGTAAACCGCATTGAGTCGCCTAATTAGGTTGAGAAACGCGGTATAGAAATAAAGCAAATAAATCAATCAATCAATAATAGCAAACCATCAGAACCAATGCAATTAAGGCCAGGATCGAAAAATAATCGGATGACCCCAAATGGTAGAAATGATGTAAATAATTAAATAAATAATAAAATGCAGACTGTGCAAGGAAGCGGATGAAACTATGGACCATCTCCTCAGCTGTGCAAGAAAATCGCACAGACGGACTACAAACAGAGGCACAACTCTGTGGCTCAGATAATTCACTGGAACTTATGTCACAAGGACCACCTGCCAGCAGGTGGTAAAAGGATCATGAACCTGAAAAGGTAGTGGAAAATGAACATGCAAAAATCTTGTAGGACTTTCGAATCCAGACTGACAAAATTTTGGAACACAACATGGCAGACATCACGATTGTGGAAAAGAAAAAAGTCTGGATTATTGATGTCACCATTCCAGGTGACAGTCGCATTGAGGAAAAGCCCTCCAACAGTGACCTGGCCCTCTGTTTAAAAAGTTTGAGGACTCCTGCCATAGACACACAACATATATAGACAGACACTCAGAGGCTATTAACTTTCCAACTTCTGGCCACCAGGGGAGCTGTCACTTCCTCATTCTTTGCATACTTCCTGGAGATTTTTATGGCCCCGTAAATCAGTTAATTTAGCCTCCCCACAAAGTGGTACCTAATTTTCCTACTTGACAGATGTAACTGTCTTTCGGGTTGCAAGGGTCGACAACAAGCTACACAATTTTGGTCGGGAGCTCACTCCGACCCGGGCTGGCTTTGAACTCATTACTTTTTGGTCAGTAGTGATCTTAATGCAGGTGACACCCAGCCAGCGGCACCACAGTCCCGATGCTTAGTCTGGAATGGCCCAGACTATGACTTTGGATAACGTGGTTTGCAGTGAAAGTATTGTTTATATGTTTTAAATGTTTTATGTATTTTATAATTCTATGCTGAAGGCATCAAATCACTGCCTAAGTGTAAGCCACCTTGAGTCGTCCCTTCCAGGGTGGAGAAAGCCAGGGTAGATAAATAATAAAATAAATAAAAAAATAAATAAATAATAATAAATAATAAAATTATTACAGTGCTGTGGGGCTGGAGCTCTGAGTATCAGTGTAGGAGGAGTCTGTGGAGTATCTCCCCTTTGGGCAGTGGTTCTCAGTCTTCCTATCACCGCGAACCCTTTATCCAGTTCCCCATCTTGTGGTGACCCCCAACCTTAACATTGTTTTCATTGCTACTTCATAACTGTAATTTTGCTGCTGTCAGGAATCATAGTGTAAATATCTGATATGCAGGATGTATTTTCATTCACTGGACTAAATATAGCACAAATACCCAATACGACCAAATTTGAACACTTGTGGTGTTTGGGGGGTGGGGTTGATTTTGTCACTTGGGAGTTGTAGTTGCTGGGATTTATAGTTCATCTACAATCAAAGAGCATTCTGAACTCCACCAACGATGGAATTGAACCAAACACAGAACTCCCATGACCAACAGAAAATACTGGAAGGGTTTGATGAGCACTGACCTTGAGTTTTGGATTTGTAGTTCACCTACATCCAGAGGCGACCCTGGGTAATTTTCAACGGTAAGCAAACAGTATTTTGCCCCCCCCCCCCCCCCCCCCGCCCCAACCACCAATCACTGATATATATTTTCTGTTCGTCGTGGGAGTTCTGTGTGCCATATTTGGTTCAATTCCATCATTGGTGGAGTTCAGAATGCTCTTTGATTGTAGGTGAACTACACATCCCAGTAACTACAACTCACATATGTCAAGGTCTATTTCCCCCCAAGAGCGCCTCAAGAGCGCCCTTGGGCAAACTCAACTCTACTGCAAACGCTTACTTTGCGTAATGGCTTGAGCCGCCCCTTCCTACATCCAGAGAACACTGTGGACTCAAACAATGATGGATTTGGACCAACCTTGGCACAAATACTCAATATGCCCAAATGTGAACTCTGGTGGAGTTTGGGGGAAAATAGAGTTTGACATTTGGGAGTTGTAGTTGCTGGGATTTAAAGTTGACATACAATCACGAGCATTCTGAACTCCACCGAGAGAATTGGGCCAAACTTCTCAAACAGAACCCCCATGGCAAACAGAAAATACTGTGTTTTCTGACGGTCTTTGGCGACTCCTCTGACGTCCCCTCGCGACCTCCCCAGGGGTCCCGACCCCCAGGTTGAGAAACGCTGCCTTTAGCCATCTTGGTGCTAACTTGGCCATCTTGATGGTTCCCCGAGGTGTTTCCCTGGAACACAAGCTGAGCGACTCCGCCTTGAGCCTATCTGCACTTCTGCAGCCAGTGGCAGGACTGGGATGGGGCTGTGGCCACTGTGGTGTCTGACGGGTTACTGGGAGGAGGCACTGATGGGTAGATGGCTGTAGCACCCACCCAAATTGCCCCCCCCCCACCAAACTGTGTCTTTCTGGGGCTTCTTTGGGGCCTGTCATGGTTTCCTGAGTCTCCCCCTTTTCTCCCCACCCTTCCCTTGTGCACAAGGAATGGATTCAGGAAACCCATCTGCCGCTTCTGTAAAAACACTCATGTATTTATTTATTTATTTATTTATTTACTAGCCATCCCCTGCCAGGCGTTGCTGTGGCCCAGTCTGTTGATCTGGAAAATAAAGTAATGAGAAAGTGTTGGTTTCTAATCCATGTCATGTCTTGATGCAATATGGGTAAACAGTATTTCTTGCTGTTTCTTTGTCAGTGTTGATGTGGAGATTGCCTGGTTTGCCTACTCTGGAACATGCTGCATGCAACATATCACTGTCCTTCTTTAGGGGTCCCTTTCAAATCTATGATATCATATCTGTCATATACGTGTGTGTGTGTGTGAATCATATCTATCTATCTATCTATCTATCTATCTACCTATCTATCTATATCTATGGCTGGATGGCTCTTTGTCAGGAGGGCTTTGATTATGTTTTCTTACCCTGGTGATGGGAGTAGGACTGGACAGCCTTGAGGCACCATTTCTCAAGCTGGGGTGCCTTTGGGGTCATGAGGGGGTGTCAGAAAGGTCGCCAAAGACACAGTATTTTCTGTTGGTCATGAGGGTTCTGTGTGGGAGTTTTGGCCCAATTCTATAATTGGTGGGGTTCAGAATGTTCTTTGATTGTAGGCGAACTATAAATCCCAGTTACTACAACTCCCAAATGTCAAGGTCTATTTTCCCCAAACCCCATCTGTGTTCACATTTGGGCATATGGAGTATTCGTGCCAAGTTTGATCTAGATCCATCATTGTTTGAGTTCACAGTGCTCTCTGGATGTAGATGAACTACAACTCCCAAACTCAAGGTCATTGCCCACCAAATCGTTCTTCTATTCGCCATGGGAGTTCTGTGTACCAAGTTTGGTTCAATTCCATCGTTGGTGGAGTTCAGAATGCTCTTTGATTGTAGGTGAACTGTAAATCTCAGCAACTATCACTCCCAAATGACAAAATCATTTTTTTTAGTGGACATACATTGGCCTGAGAGGTGTCTTGTGGTCAAATTTGGTGTCAATTTGTCCAGTGGTTTTTGAGTTCTGTTAATCCGTGCTTCTGCCAGGTCCCACCAGATTCGCCACAATACATGGCAACTCCTATATTTAACGTGATGACCTTGGAACCATAGAGGAATCAAAACAAATCTATACCCTGCAAAAGGGCTTTAATGTACTTCAAAGTCTTGGCTCTTCTATGGAACTGCTCCACACACTCTGCAAAGTGTGGAGATAGATTTGGGGTGTGTTCAGAACTAGGTGGCTTTCCTGGAAAGGGCAGAGGCTCAACGGTGACTCTCCTGAGGCTCTGGTGTCCGGCACAGAAACCTGACTCTAGGGCCCCGTTCAGTCGTGCCCTTCCTCTGTGCCCCCTTTCCTGCCAGAAAACCCTGGATGACCGGAAGGAGGAATACTGCCGAAGGAATGAGCAGGAGTCCACCAAACGCTGCCAGGCTCTGCTGGCCACTCTCTGCGTGGAGCTGGAGGAGAAGGTGCGCAGGGGGGTCTACTCCCGGCCCAATGGACATTGGCAGTTTGTGGATGACCTGAAGGACGTTGAGGAAAGATACCACAAGGAGCCAAAGAAGGACGTGGTGGTAAGGAAGGAGGGAGGGAGGAAGGGCTTGGCCATGGAAGGAAGTCACACGGCCACCCTGTCGATTCTTGGCCAGATCAGGGAAGTTCACATATCCAGGCATAAAAATCAGTGAATATGCCAAGGAAGCACACCCCAAATCCAAGATTTCCTAGAACTTACAAAACAAACGTTAATGGCAACGTGTGGGTCTCAGCGGAGAAGCACAGGGGTCGCAGCCAGAATGTCAGTGTCCATGTTTGTGGGCCAGAACTGATCTTCTTGCACTGATGTTGCAGATTCCCAAAGTGTGTGGATGGCCTGCCAAATTCTGAAACTGAGGGAAGTGTCCTTATGTGGGTAGCCCAAGGGTGGGGGATGGGTGCCCCATGTCATGAATGACTTTTCAATGACTTTGAAGCATAGATTCTTTTTATTGCATAGATACACTATCCTTCCTATGGAGCAGAGCATGGCGGGTGAACCAGACTCCTCAGGTCTGCCACACTTTGAGCATTATTAGACTGAGTCTTTTATAGGAATATTCTGTTGATGTCGTCCCAGAGTTGTAAATGAATGATAGACGTCTTCCATCCTGGATCCATCTCAGTTTCCTGGCCAGATGTTGACTCTTCTTGATTGGTGTTGACAAACACAAGGCCTGTGTTGACTTCCTTCTTAACATAAGGAAGGTTGCAAACATTTCTGTTATCACTGTCCCAGGTCTTATCAGAGTTTACTCTTCAGATCTCATTAACAGGTTTTAATCACAAAGCAGCAAGCAGGTAGTTAGTTATTGCAGGCCTTAATATTATACTGGTGTTTTCAAAATTATTAACTCCAACCACACATCCTTCCATTCATTCCCACACATCATATGGAATTCATATTTGTCAAATCTGCACATTGAATTTCTTTTGACACCTCAACCATATCCCCAGGGCATCCCTCCAGAATCCCTCCCCTTTAGCAGCGTCCAGTCCGGGCCCTTCCTGGCGGCCCTCCTGAGCTCTGCTTCCTCCATCCAGGCAGAGGCAGCCCTGAAGCAGTTCCTGGAGGGCAAGGAGGCCGTCGGCAGAGCCATTCTCCAAAGCGACACGGCCCTCAGCGAGAAGGAGAAGCAAGTGGAAGGTGAGCCCCCTCCCCATCCGGAGAAAGGAGTGGGGAGCAGAACCCCTGCTTTCTGCTCTGGCCACAAGGCTCATCCAGTGCCTCTGAGAGGAAAGCCAAAAGCCAGAGGGAGGCTCAGATGCGCCTTGAGGTGGATCCAATTTCATCACAGTGCCAGAGGAGGTGATTGAGGCATCTGCTTGTCCAATTTTGTGGAATTCTTTCCGGCTTGTTCACCCTGAAGACGTGGAGGAGGTCCTTGGTGCTGTGAGGGCAACCATGTCTGCTCTAGGCCCTTGCCCGTCTTGGCTAATTAAACCAGCCAGGGAGGGATTGGCTGACTGGTTTGCGTTGATCAATACATCGTTGGAGCAGGGAATTTTTCCATCTCGACTAAAACAGGCTGTGGTTCGACCACTTCTAAAAAAGCCTTCCCTAGACTCCACGATGCTGAACAACTACAGGCCTATCTCCAACCTCCCTTTTCTGGGCAAGGTGCTGGAGCGGGTGGTCGCCTCTCAGCTCCAGGGATTTCTGGATAACATCAATTGCCTGGATCAGTCACAGTCTGGATTCAGACTTGGCCACAGCACCGAGACGGCTTTTGTCGCCTTGGTGGATGATCTCCGTAGGGAGCTGGACAGGGGGAGTTTGGCCCTGTTAGTTCTCTTGGACATCTCAGCGGCTTTCGATACCATCGATCATGGTATCCTTCTGGGATAACTCTCCAGGATGGGTCTCGGGGGCACGGTTTTGTCATGGCTCTGTTCCTTCCTGGAGGGTCACTCCCAGTTGGTGAAGCTGGAAGACACCTGCTCGGACCCCTGGCCTTTGACCTGTGGGGTCCCGCAAGGTTCCATTCTGTCTCCCATGCTTTTCAACATCCACATGAAACTGCTGGGTGAAGTCATCAGGAGTTTTGGAGTTGGGTGCCATCTCTATGCAGATGACACGCAACTCTACTACTCTTTTCCACCTAACTCCAAGGAAGCCCCTCGGGTGCTGGACGAGTGCTTGACCGCTGTGGCTGTCTGGATGAGGAAGAACAAGCTGAAGATCAATCCCGACAAGACAGAGGTCCTCCTGGTCGATTGTAAACCGGATCGGGGTATAGGGTGGCAACCTGTGTTGGGCGGGGTTGCACTCCCCCTGAAGCCACAGGTCCGCAGTTTGGGAGTCCTCTTGGATTCATCACTGTCGCTTGAAGCTCAGTCGTCGTCGGTGGCTGGGAGGGCCTTCACACAATTGAGACTCGTGCACCAACTGCGACCATACCTCGTGAAGGCAGATCTGGCCGGGGTGGTCCATGCCACAGCCACTTCCAGATTGGACTACTGTAATGCACTCTACGTGGGGCTGCCCTTGAAAACGGCCCGGAAATTTCAATTGGTCCAACGGGTGGCGGCCAGGTTGTTAACTGATGCTCCTTACAGAGAGAGGTCAACCCTCCTATTTAAGGAGCTCCACTAACTGCCATTCATTTTCCGGTTCCAATTCAAGGTGCAGGTGCTTACCTACAAAGCCCTAAACGGTTTGGGACCCACCTACCTATGTGACCACATCTCTGTGTACGAACCCACATGATCTCTTTGTTCATCTGGAGAGTCCCTACTCACGATCCCACCTGCATCACAAGCGCAATTGGTGGGGACGAGGGATAGGGCTTTCTCGATGGTGGCCCCTCGACTCTAGAACTCTCTTCATAAGGACATCAGGCAGGCCCCGTCACTAGCAATCTTTAGGAGGAGCTTGAAAATGTGGTTGTTCCAGTGTGCCTTTCCAGAATAAGGAATCTCCTAGCATTATGTCCCAATGCACTTTATCAGAGATCGAGGATACCTGCATGCCCATCCCCCTCCAAACCCCCCACCTTGTCATGCCCAGCACTTTTAATTTTAATTATTACAATTGGCCCAGCCATTGCTTTTAATTGTGTCATTGGGTGTTGTTAATTGCATTGCAAGCCTCCGCACTGCCGCTGGCTTTGGCCTGAAAGCCCTCAACGGCCCCGGCCCAATTTACCTGTCCAAACGCATCTCCCCCATGAACCACCGCGGAGATTAAGATCCTCCAGGGAGGCCCTGCTTTCCGTCCTGCCATTGTCACAGGCGCAATTGATGGGGACGAGAGGCAGGGCCTTCTCGGTGATTGCTCCCAGGCTATGGAACTCCCTTCCTGGTGAGATCGGGTCGGCCCCCTCTCTCCTGTCCTTCAGAAGGAGGGTCAAAACTTGGCTGTGGGACCAAGCTTTCAGGACAGGGTAATAAAGCGACAATAGGAAAGATGATCAGGCCAATTAGATTTGACGCAGATTTCACACCCCCGGGGTGAAGAAAGGCAGAGTAGAAATGCGGTAAATAAATAATAAAATTATCACAGTGCTGTGGGGCTGGAGCTCTGAATTAGCTATCAGCATAGGATGGGTCTGTGGAATAGCTCCCCTTTGGGTCTGCTGATAACTTGGCCATCTCGGTGGGGCCCCACAGGGTGTTTCCCGGGAACACAAGCTGAGCGACTCCGCCTTGAGCCTCTCTGCACTTCTGCAGCCAGTGGCGGGACTGGGGGGGGGGGGGGGGGGCTGTGGCCACAGTGGTGTCTGACGGGTAACTGGGAGGAGGCACGGATGGGTAGATGGCTGTAGCACCCACTGGCAGGTGGGGCCCGGCCAAATTGCCCCCCCCTCACAACCAAACTGTGTCTTTCCGGGGGGTCTTTGGGGGGTCATGATTTCCTGAATTCCTCCTTTTCTCCCCACGCTTCTCTTGTGCACAAGGAATGGGTTCAGGAAATCCATCTGCCACTTCTTTAAAACCACTCATGTAATCCTCCTCATCAAATATTTGTGGCCTGTACATCACCTTTATCCAGTTTTGCACCACGTATTTATGGAAGGTGCTTCCTGCATCCATCCCCAGGACTCTGCTGGGGCCAAACTATAGGGCACTGTGTTCTCATCCTTTTCTTACTCCTCCCATGCCCCAATGTTTCCCAGTTCTGCAGAGCACAGTCTAGGGCAGTGTTTCTCAACCTGGGGGTCGGGACCCCTGAGGGGGTCATGAAAGGGTGTCAGAGGGGTCGCCGAAGACCATCTGAAAACACAGTATTTTCAGATGGTCATGGGGATTCCATGTGGGAAGTTTGAGCCAATTCTATCATTGGTGGAGTTCAGAATGTCCTTTGATTATAGGTGAACTATAAATCCCAGCAACTACAATTCCCAAAAGTCAAGGTCTATTTTCCATCAGTGTTCACATTTGCACGTATTGAGTATTTGTGCCAAGTTTGGTCCAGATCCACCATTGCGTGAGTCCACAGTGCTCTCTGGATATAGGTTAACTACAACTCCCAAACTCAAGGTCAATGCCCACCAAACCCTTCCAGTGTTTTCTGTTGGTCGTGGGAGTTCTGTGTGGCAAATTAGGTTCAAATCCATCGCTGGTTGAGTTCAGGATGCTCTTTGATTATAGGTGAACTATAAATCCCAGCAACTACAACTCCCAAATTACAAAATCAGGCCTCCCCCAACCCCACCAGCATTTACATGTTTGGTGCCCAGTTTGGTCCAGTGAATGAAAATACATCTTGCATATCTGATATTTACATTATGATTTATAACAGTAGTAAAATGATTGTTATGAAGTAGCAATGAAAACAATATTATGGTTGGGGGTCACCACCACATGAAGGGGTCACGGCAGTAGGAAGGTTGAGAACCACTGGTCTAGGGGCTTAAGGTGTTCTCCCCCCGCAGCCCCCCCCCGGCCCCTTTCTTTGCCTGTCTTGAACCCAGTTGGTGGTCACCCTGACCAAACCGGAGAGCAATGGGCTGTTCCCGAGGCCACTCTACCCACACCGCACCAGACCAGACCAACTCCACCCCACTTGCTTTGCTGAGGGACTGCCTGCTGCTCTTGCAAGGACATCGGGAAACGCAGTCTGCCCAGCTCCCTTTAGCAGTCCTGATGAGCCTCCTGCCTTTCTCACCTCAACGCAGTTTACAACATACGAATGGCAAAAATTCAAGGCCAACATACAGTGCAACTAAGAAATCCCATCAGACAATCCTTCATGCCAGGACTATTGACTGGGACTTTCCAAGCCATGGGGGGGGGGGGGGACCCTCTTTCATTGGGCCTGAATTTCCTTGACTTTAAAGGAGGTTTGGAGAAACAGCTCAGCAAAATGCAGTGCCCCATATTGACCCAACACACGTTTCTCAAGGAAGTTCTGGAATACAGTTGTGAAAGGCAGCAACGGATGAAGCTGAGCATGCCCTCCCCCCTAACAAGGGATGGTGACTTATAGTTCTGCAAAGGACAAAGGCACCAGACTGCACAATAGGGGTTAAGTCTTGGTCAATGTGTCAAGGCCTTAACAACAATGAGGACCCCATGAAACTTTGGGAATGGATAGACCTTGGGGTCTCTGCCTCTCTTGAGAGAGAGCTGTAGTTTTCCAAGGACCATGGGACCGGCTTCCATCCCAGAGCTGCAGGGCTTAGCATCTTGACCCAGTGGAACTCCATAGACTCCCTTTGGTGGCTTTTTGATTTCTGGTACATTCCTGGACTTCATTCTCTTCAAGGACTCGCTCTCTACCCATGAACTTTCTTCAAGACAACTTATGAATTCATGCTGTGTCCTGATATCGTCTGCTTTTTATAATTGGTATTATTAATCTCTCTCTGGGGTCCTGGATGGGAAGATACCTGCATATGATTTAAATATGTAAGGGAACCACCTGTTTGTTTGACAAAAGTTTCTGTAAGATAAGGGGAAACCTTCCCCTCTGCTTTTTGTTTACTTCCCATTGATAGCATTAACCCCAGGCATTGATCTCCTGTCTCACAGCCAGGAAGGACACATGTTGATTCACAACACTCAAAGCAGCCCTGTATGGGCTCTTTGTCTCCCAGAGCACATGCCATTCCTTTGTTTAAAGATTCCTTCCCAGATTCCTTTGTGTTCCATCATCCTGCCTCCATCTCTCCTGATTGGCTGTTGCCACCAGGTGGCAGAGGTCTCCCCTTTGGATCCTACGGACTACTGGAGCTTCCTGATTGGTCAGGAGGTGCCGGGGGCGGGAGGGCCACCTCCCAGGTGTCTGCCCATCACCCAATCACAGCAGGGAACAACAAGGAAGCCGGGGCGGGGAGTTTGAACTCTGCAAATTTGAATTTACTATAAATATGACTGCATTGGTGTAATCTCCTCATGCTCTGCTGTTGAATGGTTGCAGCTTTGCATCCGGTTTCAGCTGAATCGCATTAAACTTCGATGGCTCTTCTTCAACTGGTGAGACTTTTCATTGGGAAATCAGGGAAAAATATGGAATGCTTCTCTGTCTCGCCAGGGAAAAAAGAACTCTTTGGTGAGTCTAATTGGTCTCTGCCTCCTGGCAAAGACCCCTAAATTTTAGCTCTATAACACGGATACTTTTATTTTGCAAAGAAACACGTCTGGTCAAAGGTAAGCACACAGTGCGTGGTCAAAACAAGCAGAAGTCCAAACCAGGGCTGAAAAGCAGCCCTCAGACAGGCAAATATTAACAGATAGGCAGGCAGGTGAAGAGATGGACATGGAGGCCTCCCCTTATCACCGGTTGTCGGTCAGGACCCGGAAATAGTGGAGTGCAAGTACGATGATATCAGTATGAATCCTGTATGGTGTGCTCGAATAATGTATAAGAGAGGCACTATGAACTCAGGTGGGTGGAGATACAACCAAGCAGCTCGTGGTCAGAAAAGCAGCATTAAACACAACCAAACAGCAGACTCTGGATCAAATACATGAGTTCTGGGTACAATCGAAGAGCAATAAAGAGCAGACCACTGAAAAGCATGGGCTTGTGCCTGTCTTCCTACCTACCTATTGAGCCCTATCTGTCTGTCTATATAACCAATGAGAGCGTGTTCTTGGCTCCCACCACTCCAGCGTGTTCGTCTGCAGTGTGGCAAGGGTGCCTTCAGCGGCCGCTTCCTTGGGGGCTCCAAGGGCCACCATTGCCCCCCTCCAAGTCCAACTTTACCTTGGATGGAGGCAATGGGCCTAGCTCATGGGGCACCCCCCAAGAAATGTGCCTGAGTGACAGCGCCTGCAAAATGTATGGGAAGGCCCTGGGGGGATGCCTCCCGGCACCGTTTTCAGGCGAGGGAAGCGCAGCGTTCCTCTCTAACTAACAGTGCATTCGGTCCAAAGAGCCACACAGACACCGGCCGGCCTCCGGGTCATCAACGGTTATTGGCAACAGCTGGAGAAGGGCAAGGCCAATAGGTAAGAGCAGGGGCCTGCTGTGGTCTGGAGAGGCTCTGACCACTACTGCCTGAAAGGTTTTGAGAGAACTCCGCACACTTCATGATCCCTGAAAAAATGGCGCCGATGATTTTACAAATCCCATCCACGACTTTTTCCAGCGAGGGGGACTCCTGGACCTTGGCATTCTCCTCCTTCAGGAGCTGGATCTCCTCCCTCATCTGCCTGGCCTCCTTCTGGAACCCCTCGTTCAGCAACGCCTGTTGCTCCTGCAAAAGAAAGAGAGGTGGACTTCTATTTCTGTCCAAAGGCGTATTTCACAGACCCAAGGGGGCTCCAAGGGGCTCCCATAATGGAAGAGACAGGGAGGGGGTGTCCCTGGGACCCCAGGGTGGCTTACCGCCAGCCGGCTGTCCATCATCTTCTTCTGCTCCTCCAGGAGCTGCTCCCGATCCTTCTCCATCTTGACCTTCAGCTGCTGGACGTTCTCCTCGTAGCTCCGCTGCTGGTCCCGCATCTTCTGCTCCAGCTCAGCCTGCCTCTGCCGCTGGACCTCCTGCTCCCTCCGGGCTGCCTCCTCCCGCGCCCGGGCCTCTGTCCAGCGAATGAGGGAAAGGGAGAAAGGAAAGGACGGTCAATCTCTGAAGGCCCCCCCACCCCACCCCACACACACACAGTGGTCACTTGGTAGCATTTAAGAAAAGACTCAGCGCTGGGCCCTTAAGTGCTGAAAAACACACATCCCACATTTCAGGGCTTTCTTGCCACCTCATCAGAGGGCCAAATTTGCCCATCCTTTGCTGATTTCACCTCTCTTCAGGCACGGAGTCCGCTGGCTCCCATCACACGGCATTGACCCATCGCTGGCGGGGCTCCGTGCCTGAGGATGTGTGGAATCAGTGTAGGAGGCAATGATGGCAGCAGCAAGGGAGGCTTCTTGTGTTGCTTTGAAAACAACCTGGGGAAGGCGAGCATCAATGCTTCACCCTTTGGGATGCGGTGACGGGGAAGGCAGGGGGTGCACTGGGGTGCTGGGTTCCCCATGATTCCGCCAGGCCCCACCGGATTCCCCACAGTGCATGGCAACACCCAGATTTAACGTGATGTCCTTGGAACCACAGAGGAATCAAAGCAAATCTATATGCTGCAAAAGGGCTTTTAGGGTGGTTATTATTATTATTATTATTATTATTATTATTATTATTATAACTTTATTTGTACCCCGCTAGCATCTCCCAAGGGATTCGATGTGGCTTACAGAGGCCGAAGCCCCAAAACACAATACAACAATACAATACCGAAAGCAAATTAAAAACAGTTAAGCAGGAAAACAATAACAGTAACAATACAACAAGACACTATTAAAACTGGGCCGGCCGGAGTAGGGGTACAGGGTTAAAAGTGCTGATGTGGCGGGAGGAATGTAGGATTATAATATAAGTGCAGTGTGCAGTGCGCAGTGATCTTGGTTCTACTAAAGTGCTTCTAGGATTTGGTGCTGGAGGTTCCTAATCTGAAAAGGCACATCGGAACAACTAAGTTTTCAGATTCTTTCTGAAGACTGCCAATGTAGAGGCTTGTCTGAGATCTTTCGGGAGGGCGTTCCAGAGTCGGGGGGCCACCAGAGAAAAGGCCCTGTCTCGCGTCCCCACCAAGCGCACTTGCGACGCGGGCGGGATCACGAGCAGGGCCTCTCCAGATGACCGGAGTGAGCATGTGGGTTCATAGACAGTGATACGGTCACGCAGGTAGGGTGGTCCCAAACCGTTCAGGGCTTTGTAGGTAAGCACCTGCACCTTAAATGGGGCTCGGAAAATAAATGGCAGCCAGTGGAGTTCCTTGAACAGGAGGGTTGATCTCTCTCTGTAATGAGCCCCGGTTAACATCCTGGCTGCTGCCCGTTGGACCAATTGGAATTTCCGAGCCGTTTTCAAGGGCAGCCCCACGTAGAGCGCATTGCAGTAGTCCAATCTAGAGGTGACCAAGGCATGGACCACCCCAGCCAGATCAGCCTTCGCGAGGTACGGACGCAGCTGGCGCACAAGTCTCAGTTGTGCAAAAGCCCTCCCGGACACCACTGACGCCTGAGCCTCAAGCGTGAGCGATGAGTCCAAGAGGACTCCCAAGCTACGGACCTGTGGCTTCAGGGGGCGTGTAACCCCGTCCAACACAGGTAGGCACCATATACCCCGATCCGGTTTACGATCGACCAGGAGGACCTCTGTCTTGTCAGGATTGATCTTCAGCTTGTTCGTCCTCATCCAGATAGACACAGCGGCCAGGCACTCGTCCAGCACCCGAGAGGCCTCCTTGGAATTAGGTGGAAATGAGTAGTAGAGTTGTGTGTCATCTGCGTAGAGATGGCACCTAACTCCAAAACTCCGGATGACCTCTCCCAGCGGTTTCATGTAGATGTTAAAGAGCATGGGAGACAGAATAGAGCCTTGCGGGACCCCACAGGTCAAAGGCCAGGGGTCCGAGCAGGCGTCTCCCAGCTTCACCATCTGGGTTTGTCCCTCCAGGAAGGACCGGAGCCACGAGAGGCCCGTGCCCCCGAGACCCATCCCAGAGAGGCGACCCAGAAGAATACCATGATCGATGGTATCGAAAGCCACTGAGATGTCCAAGAGAATCAACAGGATCACACTCCCCCTGTCCAGTCCTCTACGGAGGTCATCCACCAAGGCGACCAAGGCTGTCTCGGTGCCGTGACCAGGCCTGAAACCAGACTGTGATTGATCTAGGTAATTGATGTCATCCAAGAAGCCCTGGAGCTGGGAGGCGACCACCCGCTCCAGCACCTTACCCAAAAAAGGGAGGTTGGAGATCGGTCTGCAATTGTTCAGCACCGTGGAGTCAAGGGAAGCCTTCTTGAGGAGTGGCCAAACCACAGCCTGTTTCAAGTTAGATGGAAAAATCCCTTACTCAAGCGATGCATTAACAATCAACACAAACCAATCAACCAGCCCCTCCTTGGCCAATTTAATTAGCCAAGATGGGCAAGGGTCTAGAGGCAAAGTGGTCGCCCTCACAGCCCCAAGGACCTCTTCCACGGTCTCAGGAAGAACAAGCCTAAAAGAATCCCACAAAATTGGGCAAACAGATGCCTCAATCACCTCATCTGGCACTGCTATGAAATTTGAGTCGAGCTCGAGACGTATCTGAGCAACTTTGCCTGCAAAGTGGTGTGCGAACTCGCAACACCGAGTTGCTGGGCTGTCGAAGGTCTCCTCCACCACAGGTGGATGAAGGAGTTCCCCGACAACCCAAAACAGCTCCGATGATCTATTTGCTGCAGACGCTATACGGGTGGTCGTAAAAGATTCCCTGGCCACCTGTATAGCCACGGAGTATGCCCTAAGAGAGGCTTTAGCCCGTGCTGGATCAGACACGTCCTGAGATCTCCTCCACTTGTGCTCTAGCCCCCTTCTCGTATGCTTCATCACAGTCAGCTCCTCGGTGAACCAGGGAGACGGCCTGTCACGACGCAACGAGATGGGGCGTTCGGGAGCGATCGTATCTATCGCCCTGGACATCCCTCATTGTAGAGATCCACCAAGGCGTCGATAGAATCGCCAGGCTCCATGACAGGAAGAACCCCAAGATTCCTCAGGAATCCCTCCGGATCCATCAGTCTCCTAGGGTGGACCATTTTAATCTGTCCTCCACCCCTGCGAAGGTTAAGGGTTGCAGAGAGTCTAAAACTGATCAGATAGTGATCAGACCATGACACTGGAAGGATGTTTTGTTCTTCCACTCTGATCATTCCACTGTCCGCCACAAAGACTAGGTCGAGTGTATGTCCAGCCTGATGGGTGGGTCCAGATATAATTTGTGACAGTCCTATGGTTGTCATAGCGGCCATAAAGTCCTGAGCAGCGCCAGCCAAGGAGGTCTCAGCATGAATGTTAAAATCTCCCAGCACCACCAAGCGCTGGGAGACTAGGGCCGAATTGGAGACCACTTCTGCTAGCTCAGACAGGGAAACTGCTGGATCGCGGGGTGGGCGGTACACCAGCAGAAACCCCACACTGTCACGATTCCCCACCTTCAGGTGGACACACACAAACCCAGGTGCTTACGGAACAGCGCATCTGGCCACAGCGATGGATTGCCGAAAGACTACTGCGACCCCTCCTCCCCGCCCCCCCCCCCCCCCGTCTGGCCTGCTGATGCACTCCGAAACCCGGTGGACACAGCTGAGTGAGATTTACTCCCCCCAGCTCATCCAGCCAGGTCTCAGTGATGCATGCCAGATCCGCTCTCTCATCCAGAATCAGGTCCTGAATGGCAGCGGTCTTGCCATTAACTGATCTAGCATTAATCAGCAGGACCTTGAGACCGAGGGGACTCATGGAGCCTACCACTTCCCACCTTCTCCAGGGTCGCAAGAACTCTGTTGCGCTTCTCCCTGAGATGTTGGTGACCCGCAGATCTCCTCCCCCACACAACCTGAATGGCGCCCCCCTCCTCCTGATGTTGTTAAAGTCTTGGCCCTTCTATGCGACTGCTCCACACACTCTGTAAAGACTTGGTGGGGATGGATTTGGGGTGTTTTCAGAACTGGGAGGCTTTCCTGGAAAGGGCAGAGGCTCAACGGTGACTCTCCTGAGGCTCTGGTGTCCGGCACAGAAGCCTGACCCATGACCGTCTCTCTGGCTTTTGCCTTTCCTCTCAGAGGCACTGGATGAGCCTTGTGGCCAGAGCAGAAAGCAGGGGCTCTGCTCCCCACTCCTTTCTCTGGATGGGGAGGGGGGCTCACCTTCCACTTGCTTCTCCTTCTCGCTGAGGGCCGTGTCGCTTTGGAGAATGGCTTTGCCGACGGCCTCCTTGCCCTCCAGGAACTGCTTCAGGGCCTCCTCTGCCTGAATGGAGGAAGCAGAGCTCAGGAGGGCCACCAGGAAGGGCCCGGACTGGACGCTGCCAAAGGGTCTGCCCCAAGGACCCCCTCTCCCGGCACCAGTGGAGGGATTCTGAGACCCCGGGGATATGGCTGAGGGGCCCGTGGGGGCACCCACCCCTCACCCTTGGGCTACCCACATAAGGACACTTCCCTCAGCTTCAGAATTTGGAAGGCCACCCACACACTTTGGGAATCTGCAACATCAGTGCAAGAAGATCAATTCTGGCCCACAAACATAGACACTGACATTCTGGCTGCGACCCTTGTGCTCCTTCGCTGAGACCCAGGCCAATAGCGAGGGAGGGTTTTTAGGGGTTCAACCCCCCCCCCGAAATGTTTCAGATTTTTAAAAAAACCTGGTTTACTCATGGATTTTAATTGGTTAACCCAATCCCCCTGCTGATAAGTCTATGAGATGCAAAAAATTAGGAGTCCCTCCAGAACTGCAAGCACTCTCTCAAGCAAATATTGACAATTTATTCACGCTGTCATTACTTGCAGCAATAGCCGATGTAGCGAGGAAACCAATTAAGGAGGCCAGACTTGGTGGAGGTGGTTGACAGGGGCGGAGCTGCAGGCTATTGAAGGCTGCTCTGCCTCCTGCAGATGTGCTCTTGGCTTCAGCGTGAGCTAGGAGGCAGGTTTCAACCCCCCCCGCGAAATTTTCAAACCCCCCCCCCCAAATTTCAACCCCTCCTGAATTTTTTTCTGGCTACAGCCCTGCTGAGACCCACACGTTGCCATTAACATTTGATTTGCAAGTTCTAAGAAATCTTGGATTTGGGGTGTGCTTCCTTGGCATATTCACTGATTTTTATGCCTGGATGCATGAACTTCCCTGATCTGGCCAATAATTGGTAGGGTGGCCCTGTGTGGCTTCCTTCCATGGCCCAGCCCTCCCTCTCTACATCCCTCCCTCCATCCTTCCCTCCATCCTTCCTTACCATCACCCCCTTCTTTGGCTCCTGGTGGTATCTTTCCTCAACGTCCTTCAGGTCATCCACAAACTGCCGATGTCCATTGGGCCGGGAGTAGACCCCGCTGCGCACCTTCTCCTCCAGCTCCACGCAGAGAGTGGCCAGCAGCGCCTGGCAGCGTTTGGTGGACTCTTGCTCATTCCTTCGGCAGAATTCCTCCTTCCGGTCATGCAGGGTTTTCTGGCAGGAAAGGGGGCACAGAGGAAGGGCACGACTGAACGGGGCACTAGAGCCCAAAGGCCACGGAAGGGCTGTCAAGGGGCATGGGGCGCTTTCTCCGGCAGCCAGAATTTATTTATTTATTATTTATTTATTTCACGCACTTCTACCCCGCCCTTCTCAACCCCCGAGGGGGGACTCAGGGCGGCTTACAAAAGGCACAATTTGATGCCAACATAAATATAAACAATGGATAAAACAAGTATATAGCAATTATAACAATTAAACAATCACTTTATACAACAAAATCAATAAAACCAGTCAGTACTCAGCGTTCACCATCTCAGAGTCCATAAATTCATTCCATATTGTCTAGTCATCATTGTCTTTGTCTAATTGCCAGATTGCCCGAAAGCCTGGTCCCACAACCAGGTTTTTAATTTCCTTCTGAAGGAGAGGAGGGATGTCGATGACCTGATTTCCCTGGGGAGTGAATTCCACAGGTGGGGGGCCACTGCCGAGAAGGCCCTGCTCCTCGTCACCACCAATCTCACTTGTGATAGAGGAGGGGTTGAGAGCAGGGCCTCCCCAGAAGATTTCAAACTCCGAAGGGGGACGTAGAGGGAGATGCGTTCGGACAGATACGTTGGGCCGGAGCCGTATAGGGTCTTGTAGGTCAAAACCAGCACGTTGAATTGTGCTTGGAACTGGATCGGCAGCCAGTGGAGCTGACATAATAGAGGGGTGGTATGCTCCCTGTATGACACTCCGGTGAGTAATCTGGCTGCCGCCCACTGGACTAATGGAAGTTTCTGAACAGTCTTCAAAGGCAATCCCACGTACAGTGTGTTGCAGTAATCTATTTGGAATGTAACAAGAGCGTGGACCACTGTGGCCAGATCTGACTTCCCAAGGTACGGGCGCAACTGGTGCACAAGTTTTAATTGTGCAAAAGCTCTACCGACCACCGCTGAGACTTGGGGGCGTTCCGGAGCGATTGTATCAATTGCCTTAGTCATCTCACTCTCCCAGTGAGAGACTAGAGCATCGACAGAATCGCTAGCCAAGGAGGTGGGAAATTCCCCAAGAGCCATCAGGAAGCCATTTGGATCCATAAGTCTCCTGGGGTGGACCATTCTAATGGGTCCACCACCCCTGCGGAGGTGTTGAGGCTCAATAAGTCTAAACCTAATCAGGTGGTGATCGGTCCATTGCAGTGGAGTGATGGTCAGCTCCTCCAACTCGTCACCTTCATCCCATCCCTGAGAAAAGACCAAATCCAATGTGTGCTCTGCGCTATGGGTGGGACCAGATACTAATTGGGACAGGCCCATGGTTGCCATGGCAGCCATGAAGTCCTGAGCCGCACCAGAAAGAGAGGTCTCGGCACAGACATTGAAATCTCCCAGAACTAAAAGTCATTGGGAGCTCAACGCCAAATCCGAGACCACTCCTGCTAGCTCAGGTAAGGAGACTGTTGTGCAGCGGGGTGGTCGGTACACTAACAGAATCCCTATCCTGTCCCGGTCACCTATCCTAAAACCGGCACACTCAAAAGAAGACGACTGTGGAATGGGGCACCTGATCAGGGGGATAAAATCCTTATAGACCATTGCGACTCCACCTCCCCACGTTCCAGGTCTTGCTTGGTGCTGCACAAAGTATCATGGCGGACAGAGACTGGCCATGCCCTGCATAAGGTCACACTCCACTCTGATGGCAAGGGTAGACAGGCAGCTGAGATTAGCATTGCAGGGGAAAGCCATACCCCGTTCTCCTTGGTATCCATCTCTGTGCTTTCTCCTGTTCATTAGACTGAAAACTCTCAGGAGCGTGCCACCTTTCCTAAGTCTCCGGCCACATGGAAATCCACACCCAGTCTTCCTACGGTACTCCAGAGAGGAAGCATGCAAGATGTCTCCAGACACTCAGTAAGACCCTTCACTTGCCTATATTATTGACCATGGTATCCTTCTGGGTCATCTCACTGGGATGGGACTGGGAGGCATTGTTTTACAGTGGCTCCAGTCCTTCCTGGAGGGCCGTACCCAGAAAGTGGTGCTGGGGGAGTCCTGTTCGGACCCCCAGCCCTTGTCCTGTGGGGTTCCTTAGGGTTCCATTCTGTCCCCCATTCTGTTTAACATATACATGGAGCTGCTGGGAGAGATCATTCGGAGTTTTGGGATTTGGTGCCACCTATATGCGGATGACACCCAGCTCTACTACTCCTGTTCACCTAATGCCAAGGAAGCTGTCCTGACCCTAAACCAGTGCCTGTCATCAGAAATGGTCTGGAAGAGGGCAAAGAAATGGAAACGTAATCCAGACAAGACAGAGGTGCTCCTGGTCAGCTGGAAGGCAGATCAGGGAATACAGATTGAGCCTGTGTGGGATAGGGTCACATTCCCCCTGAAGACACAGGCCTGCGGTTTAGGGGTCCACCTGGACTCAGCGCTGAACCTGGAGGCCCAGGTGGTGGTCGGGAGGACCTTTGCACAATTAAAACTTGTGTGCCACCTGTGAGAAGTGAGATCGGGTCACGATGGTATATGATGGTGCATGTTGTTGTACAAAAACAACAACAATTATAGAATCAAACAGTTGGAAGAGACCTCCTGGGCCATCATCCAGTCCAACCCCATTCTGCCAAGTAGCAGGAATATTGCATTTAAATCACCCCTGACAGATGGCCATCCAGCCTCTGTTTAAAAGCTTCCAAAGAAGGAGCCTCCACCACACTCCGCGGCAGAGAGTTCCACTGCTGAACGGCTCTCACAGTCAGGAAGTTCTTCCTAATGTTCAGATGGAATCTCCTCTCTTGTAGTTTGAAGCCATTCCTCCATTGTGTCCTAGTCTCCAGGAAGCAGAAGACAAGCTTGCTCCCTCCTCTCACATATTGACTTCCTCTCACATATTTATACATGGCTATCATGTCTCCTCTCGGCCTTCCCTTTTTCAGGCTAAACCTGCCCAGCTCTTTAAGCCGCTCCTCATGGGGCTTGTTCTCCAGACCCTTGATCATTTTTAGTTGCCCTCCTCTGGACACATTCCAGCTTGTCAATATCTCTCTTCAATTGTGGTGAACAATAACAATAACAATGACAATATACATGTCGTTCTTTCAGATAAGATTTTTGTAATTTTTGAAGCCTTCCTTTGCTCCTTGAATTGCGAGATTTCACTTGCTCTGCTGCTGCTGCTGTGTTTGGAAGCTTTTGCTCTGCTAAACTGCCCTACTTTACTGCTGAACTCCAATGAAGAGACCAGTCAAGTGGGGCTGGGAGTGCTGCCAGTAGGACCGGTGCCCCTTCTGCCCCTGAGGCTCCCTCCCTTCCCCATGAGACACCCCCCCCCCCAAAATCAGGCCTTACTAGTGGCCTCATCACATGGGGGAACCTACTATGAGCTTGCCCTGGAAGCGTTGGCCATCATCCTTGAAGGCGCGCGCCATGAACACTTGCAGGGCTTCCTTCTCGCATCCGGCATGGACCCCCAGCAGCTCTGGGACACTCTCCGTGGGCACGCTCAGCCTCTGCCCCATTAGCTTCACATAGCAGGCCACAGCCTCCTCCACAGCGGCCGCGTTCTCCATCTCCGCCAAGGCCAGCACTGCGCTCTCCAGGCAGGGCACCTTCCCACTGCTGATGGTCTCCACGTAGGTCTCCACCAGCTTGGCCAGCACTGCGAGGTGGAAGACAGCAAGGCAGATGTCAGGCAATGATGACCAGTGCTGGATGGAAGAAGGGCTACTTCCCCAGCAGCCAGAGGGAGGAGACATGGGTCCCCAGCGCCTTTGGCCTTTGGGTGCACAAACTACCAGTGGGGCCCAGTGCCCAGAGGCAGGGGATAATGGTCTCCCCAGAGGAACAAGGAGAAGGCCAGAGACAGCCCTGCATCCCAGTGCAACCTCAGCATTGAAGGAGGGCAGGGTGGACTCACGGTGCCCAGTGACCACATGTCCCCCCGGGAGGGTCTTCTCCTTGGAGGTCCCATAAATGTAGTTGCAAAACCGGTCGGCCTGCTCCACAAAGTCGGGCTCCAGCTCGCTCTCCTCCATCTGCTCCAGGCGGTGCAGGTTCTTCCGACTGGTGGGGCGGTCAAAGATGAAGCACTTCCGGGTGGGGAAGAAGAAGCGGATGCACTTGCGGGGTAGGTTGAACAGCCGGACGTCAGGGGTGTCCCCTGCGCAGGAAGGAGACAGGGAGAAGTCCAAGTTGTACTTATATGTTATCATTTCTGCATACAAAACCCATCCTGGATACCTCCTTCATGTCGCCTGTTGCTTTCGGGCAGCCCCATGGATTCCTTAGGATTTTCTTAGGCAAGAACAACTCGGAGGTGATTTTGCGGGTCCCTCCCTCTGAAACGCAACCTGCAGCCCCTGGGATTCCTTGCAGCCTCCCATCCAGTCCCAACCAGGGCCGCCCCTGCATGGCCTTCAGGATCAGGTGGCGCCCAGTGGGGTGCAAGGTACCTTTCTTTAACTTCAGGCCGTTCTCCAGGTACTCATCCTCGGTGATGGGCCTCCCGTCCAGCTCCAGCTGCAGCGTGAAGTCCCTCAGGGTCCAGACAAAGCTGGGGAAGAAGCGCAAGTATTCGGTGGAATCCTCCAGGTCCCCACCTGCGCTGTCCCCGGGAGAGGCCTTGGCCTTGATGCGCTCCGTCAGCTCCGTCACGTAGCTGCAGGCGGTCTGGTTCAGGAATCAAGGGATGCCACTCACCACGCCACCCCTCCTTCCTCAGGGGCCCCCTGGCTGCGTATGGACATGGAACACATGGACAGAGGGGTGGGGGCAGGCCAGGTATTGGCCAAGCCTGCTTTTGATGGGGCCAATCTCTCTCCCTCTCCCTCCTCCCACTCCCTGGAAGTGTACCACCTGTACGCATATGTTCCCAGTTCCCTGGGTGTTCTTTGGTTCTGGTCTGCCCAGTGATGGCACGGGGTGGGTGGCCAATTCTCCATCTGAGTAGAACCTTCTATCCCTATCCCCCTGGCGTTTCATGAATGGATCATGCGGGTGTCACCTGGCTTGTCTTGGGCTTTGTTTTGCACCAACGTTATGCATTTTACTTGACCAGACTTGGCTCCATGGAAGCCGCCCCAAGTCCTTTTGAGGAGATGGAGGCAGGGTACAAAAATACAGTAATTACTACTATTATTCTTGTTGCCCTAATCCTGCCTTTGTCTAAAGATGGACTCGGGTGTGTCCCATTGAAGCGACTAAGACCTGAACACCTGGTAGTTGGGGGAGGGGGGCTGCCCCAGGGAAGGAAGGAAGGAAGGAAGGAAGGAAGGAAGGAAGGAAGGAAGGAAGGATGGAAGGATACTGGAGCTGGTCCATGGCGTTCTGGTCAATGGTGCCCATGCTGTTGTAGACCAGAGTGCTGCTGAGGAGGACGGACAGGGCAAAGATCCAGGTGTCATTCTGCGTGTTGCCCTGAGAGGAGAGAAACATAAAAGACAGGCTGATGATCAAGGTCAGGCTGGTTGGTGGATAGACTGGTGGACCTTGGGGCTGCGAGGCCGCCTCCCCTTCCTCCCCCCTTCCTCCCTAGACTCATAAAATCCTAGATTTGGAAGAGACCTGGTGGACCATCTAGTCCAACCCCATTCTGCCAAAAGCAGGACAATCGCGTTCAAAGCACCCGCAAGAGACGGCCAGTCTCTGTTTAAAAGCCTCTATAGAAGGAGCCTCCACCACACTCCCTCCGGGGCTGAGAGTTCCACTGCTGAACAGCTCTCACAGTCAGAAAGTTCTTCCTCATGTTCAGGTGGAATCTCCACTCCACTCCACTCCATTGCTCCCTTGCATCCAAGTCTCCAGGGCAGCAGAAAGGAAGCTTGCTCTCTCCTCCTCCTCCCTGTGGCATATTCCCCTCCCATCTTGATCCCTGGCCCTCATCCTGTCTCCTCTCCGTCTTCTTTGCAGAGGACATTCCAGAAGAAGGAACCCGGGTCTTCTGCAGCTGGGAAACTCTCCAAATCAGTTGCATTTGGCCCTCCACCGCCTAGAAGTCCTTGCCAACTAGTTCAGTGGTCAGGGAGCTGAAGCCCACAACACCTGAAGAGGCTTGCTCTAAATCAAGAGTGAAGTCTTTTCCGCAAGGAGCTCACCACGTGTAAGACTGTAGGTTTTATATAGCAATATTAAATGATCACTCACAAGCCGGCTTGGCTTGGAAATGCATATATTGCTGGTATCTCTGCAGCAAAGAGAGACACGACTGACTTTTCCCCACCACCACTTCCTTTTATACACCTTTCCTGCCCATCTCCCCCTCTTCTGTTTCCTTATTAGACCTTGTTGCTTCACAAGTTCCAATACAAGGTTTGGAACTGAGGCAGCCAGGATGATTCAGTCAGGATGTCACGGAGGAAATATGTGATGTCTTGTGATGTCTTCATGCCTCAGAAATTGACTCCGGACACCACAATGATGCGACTCCTGTTAAGGGGCTGGAGGCCAACCTGAGGGCCGTGGGGAGCCATTCCCGGCCTCCATGCAGGGACCTTGGCCTTGGTGGCCCGTGGTCCAGAAAGGGTCCAAAGCACCCCCCGCCCCCCCTTTCCCCTTCCCACAGCCACCTTTTCCACGTCGCCCAGGCCCTCCGTGTCCAGCAGCACCAGGGTCCGGTCCTTCCGATTCGGGTATGGGACGCACCACATCCAGATGCCCTTGGTGTTGGCCTGCACCGTGGACCCCAGGGGGAAACCTGTGCAAAGACATAACTCAGTGGGAGACTATAAGAAGGGCTCGGGGGGGGGGGGGCAGGGTTCCCTTGGAGAGTTTGTCACAGGCAAGAAAGTGGGGAGGGGGGGGGGATGGGAAAGCCGTTCCTCTGTGGCAAAGGCCCTTGAGGACGGAGGGGCCCCTGCGCACTGGCAAGGCTTACTACTGCGATGTATTATTATTATTATTATTATTATTATTATTATTATTATTCTATGGTGGCCAGGGGAGCTTTTGCCCAGTTAAAACTCATGTGCCCGCTGCGCCCGTACCTTGGGAAGTCTGACCTGGCCACGGTCGTCCATGCTCTGGTTACATCCCAAATAGACTACTGCAACGCGCTCTACCTGGGGCTGTCTTTGAAGACGGTTCAGCTAGTCCAACGGGCGGCAGCCAGATTACTAACTGGGGTGACATACAGGAAACCTACCAGCCCCACTGGCTGCCAGTCCATCTCCGAGCCCAATTCAAAGTGCTGGTTTTGACCTATAAAGCTCTAGATGGTTCTGGCCCAGCTTCCTTGTCCGAACGCATCCACCCCTCCGTCCCACCTCGTAATCTAAGATCATCCGGGGAGGCCCTGCTCTCGCTCCCGTCAACAGCACAGGTGCGTCTGGCAGGGATGAGAGACAGGGCCTTCTCGGCAGTGGTTCCCCGCCTATGGAACACACTCCCGATTGAGGAAAGATCAGCTCCCTCCCTCCTGGCTTTCCGAAAGAAATTAAAAACATGGTTTTGGGACCAGGCTTTCAGACAAGAGATGCAAGCAGCACTTTCGAAGGACATTGACTGGAACGGCAATACGGCGGATGAGGTTGTTTTACGGTTTTAATGATTGCTTATGTCTTGTTTTTAACTATGACTTAGGTTCAATTGTGGTTTTATTATTGTAATTGTTATGCAATGGCATTGTAACGGTGCCCGTTGTAAGGTTGTGAGCTGTGCTGAGTGCCCCTTCGGGGGTTGAGGAGTGACGGGACAGAAATACGGTAAACAAACAAACAAATAAACAAACAAATAAATACGCATCCCTTTCCCTCTTCCTCTCTCCCAACGGGAACACACCTACCTCTGCTGCTTATGCTATTTTATTGGTTCGGTCATGAAAATTGACCGTATATTTTTCTTATATGATCGTTGTTGTAGTCTTACTCGGCTCTCCTTGCAACTCGAGGCGGGTTACAACATAATTGCAACCGCGAGGTCAGGCAAAGCGCTCTTGAAATACATCTGTCCAATCCGCATGGGCAAGAGGTAGGTTCTATTACGGTATATTGCTTTAAGTCCAGTGTGTGTGTGTTAAAGAAAGCCTTGCAGAAATCCTTGCAAAGTATTGATGGTTAACTGCAGCTGCAGTTAACTAGCTCAGCTCAGCAAGGCTGGGCCACGCCTCTTGAATGCAATAGTTTGAGGCTTTTGCAAGCTGTTAGCAGTTGTTAGCTGTTTGAATTGTTGGAGGGCAGATGCAAGAAGCTTATGCAATGGTGAAGTAACTATGTACTTTTGTTATGCTCTATAATTTATAACACAGGACATTTGTTCTGTATTACTTACAGAGACAATGTAAGTGTACCAAACTGTTTTATTTTCAACTCTGCAACCAAGAGTAAAGCTCTACTGTTTTGTTTCTTCTGACTGGTCTGTGTCTTTGGCATTGGGTTTCTGGGCATGTTGGACATTGCTTCTGCGCAACAAATTGATTCAGCGCAACAGGTTCAACTGCCAGGAGAGCGAGGCCTGAAGCTGTGCCTTCACTCCGGACCCAGAGGTGCCCCCTCCCTCCCTCCCTCCCGAGGGGACCCCGGGGCCACAAGGGTGTCATGGGAAGCCCCTGCCCACCCACCTCCACCACCCGCTCTGCTCACCGGTCCTCTTCCCGGCCAGGCGGTTCATGAGGTAGGACTTGCCCGTCCGGTAGAGACCCACGATGGAGACCACCACCACGGGCTGGCGGATGCTCTGCAGGACCTCCAGGGCCTCCGGGCAGGTGGACAGCCTCCCCTGCTGGTTCTGGATCAGGCAGATGGGCTTGGGCATCCCCACGGGGGCCGACATGGCTCTGCCGCCAGGTGCAAGCAGGAAAGGAAGGAGGGTCACCTGGGGGGGCCACCCAGCCCCACCTGCTCCCCCCCAGCCCCATCAAAACCCTCTTCCCCACAGGGGGGCACCCAGTCTCTGCTTGGGAATAGTAGTATAACTATAATCATAGCCCCCCAGAGTGGGAAGGGACCCCCAATGCAAGGGCCACCCGGGCCAAGCCTCTCCTGCCAGGCAGGGAATGCCCCCCCCCCCCCACAAGCCTCCCTGGCAGGCGGCCACCCAGCCACATCCTTAGAAGGGCGACCCAACGCGAGAGGCGGAAGGGCCCGCCAAGGCCACCCAACCCCTCCAGGTGCAAGGCCAAAGGGAGGAAAGGAAGGAGGGTCACCTGGGGGGACCTCAGAGAACCCCCCCTCCAAAGGTCACCCAGCCCCACCTGCTCCCTCCCAGCCCCATCCAAACCCTCCTCCCCACAGGTGGGCACCCAATCTCTGCTTGGGAATAGTAGTATAACAATAATCATAGCCCCCCAAAGTGGGAAGGGACCCCCAAGGCAAGGGCCACCCGGGCCAAGCCCCTCCTGCCAGGCAGGGAATGCCCCCCCCCCCAGCCTCATCCTTAGAAGGGTCCTGGTTGGGAGGGCGACCCAACCCGACAGGCGGAAGGGCCCGCCAAGGCCACCCAACCCCTTCCTGGGCAGAGGGCCCCCCGAGAAGGAGGCAGGCTCCCGGGGGGAGGGGGGGGGGTCGGGGGCGTCAGTTCCCAACCAGCGCTGACCTGGGGAAGTTCTTCCTCCGGCTGAAGCTGAAGCGGAGCCTCTCTCTCTCTCTCTGGCTGGGGTGGGGGCGCGGGTCTGCAAGGGAGGCAGGCGAAGCCCTTCTCTTGGGTGGGCGCCCCTGGGGGGCTCCCTTTATACGCGCCTCCCTCGGGGGGGGGTCTGAAGGGGCGGGGTCTCCGGCCCTTGGGGCATCGCGGGGGGGGGGCGGTTAGGCGAGCGGCTCTCCTCCGCCGGGAAGCCAAAGCGAAAGCGCTGCCGGAGGCTATTTTCGGAAGGGGCACCGGGGGGGGGGGGGCACATGACTCTCCAAGGCCAAGCGCCCCCCCCCCCCCCACCCTTCCAGCTGTCCGCCTTGCAAACGACCCCGAAGGAAGAGCGGGGCCCAGACAACAGAAAGGGAGAGGACGTGTATTTGGTAGTAGTAGTAGTAGTATTTTATTATACAGGGTTAGTCAAAATGCATAGGCCAATAAGCCATTCAATTGAATGGCTTATTGGCCTATGCATTTTGACTAACCCTGTATATACATACATATATATATACACACACACACATATATATATAATCTCTCTCTATCTCTCTCTCTCTAGAGAGAGAGGCCGTCCCCGAGTTACATCCGGCTTATTGCATTCAAACAAACAGACAACCCAACCCCAAAGTTTGCAGACTTGGTGTTCTATTAAGTGTCCTCAAACTCCAAGAGAGGAGATTCCATCTGAACATGAGGAAGAACTTCCTGACTGTGAGAGCCGTTCAGCAGTGGAACTCTCTGCCCCGGAGTGTGGTGGAGGCTCCTTCTTTGGAAGCTTTGAAGCAGAGGCTGGATGGCCATCTGTCAGGGGTGCTTTGAATGCAATATTCCTGCTTCTTGGCAGAATGGGGGTGGACTGGATGGCCCTTGAGGTCTCTTCCAACTCTTTGATTCTATAATTCTATGATTCTATGATTCCTTTGACCAGCCTCTGGCCCCTTGGAAGAGAGAGTGCCTCTGGTGTTGCCCCAAGGAGGTCCTCCCTTGTGTGGAAACCCACTCCTGGAAGAGTCATCACTATGGGGAGGGGGCAAAGGGGACTCCAAGGAAGCTGGGTCTCCAACCCCTGTTTCCACAACAAGCCAAGTTTCCCCAAATCCAACTCCCACAGGGACAGGAAGTGAGGCGGAACCACAGGCACCAAAGGAAACACCACCGGGGGGGGGGGGGTCTCAGTCCTTCCCTATGCAATGCAAACCTACGTGTGTGTGTGTGTGTGTGTGTGTGTATCAGGCTGGAGTTACATACAAATCCAATGCCCCTGTTCCGACTTACATACAAATTCAACTTAAGAGAAAACCTACAGAACCTCTTGTTTGTAACTTGGGGGCTGCCTGGGGTCTGCTCGTGCCTTTCGAGTAAATGTCAATGTGTGTCGAGTCCATGAATGCCAACCCTGAGGTGCTTTTTTATTTATTTATCGTGTCATCAGCAACCAGACCATTGTATTACATTTCTAACAACAAAACATACAAACAGATTAAAAAACACACAAATTTTGCAAACTTGGTAGCTGATTAGATGTCTTTTGACCAGTCTCTGGCCCCTTGGAGTGCCTCTTTGTTGCTGCAAGAAGGTCCTCCCTTGTGCACCATGTGGCAGGACTCAGGTTGCATTGCAGCAGGTGGTCTGTGGTTTGCTCTTCTTCTCCGCACTCGCATGTTGGGGATTCCACTTTGTGGCCCCATTTCTTGAGGTTGGCTCTGCATCTCGTGGTGCCAGAGCGCAGTCTGTTCAGCGCCTTCCAAGTCGTCCCGTCTTCTGTGTGCCCAGGGGGAGTCTCTCATCTGGTATCACCCACGGATTGAGGTTCTGGGTTTGAGCCTGCCACTTTTGGACTCTCGCTTGCTGAGGTGTTCCAGCGAGTGTCTCTGTAGATCTAAGAAAACTATGTCTTGATTTAAGTCGTTGACGTGCTGGCTGATACCTAAACAGGGGATGAGCTGGAGATGTCTCTGCCTTGGTCCTTTCACTCTTGGCTGGTACCCCCTGCCACTTTTGGACTCTCGCTTGCTGAGGTGTTCCAGCGAGTGTCTCTGTAGATCTTAGAAAACTATGTCTGGATTTAAGTTGTTGACGTGCTGGCTGATACCCAAACAGGGGATGGGCTGGAGGTGTCCCTGCCTTGGTCCTTTCACTATTGGCTGGTACCCCCTGCCACTTTTGGACTCTCGCTTGCTGGGGTGTTCCAGCAAGTGTCTCTGTAGACCTTAGAAAACTATGTCTAGATTTAAGTAATTGATGTGCTGGCTGATACCCAAACAGGGGATGAACTGGAGATGTCTCTGCCTTGGTCCTTTCACTCTTGGCTGTTACCCTCTGCCACTTTTGGACTCTCGCTTGCTGAGGTGTTCCAGCGAGTGTCTCTGTAGACCTTAGAAAACTATGTCTTGATTTATGTTGTTGACGTGCTGGCTGATTCCCAAACAAGGGATGAGCTGGAGATGTCTCTGCCTTGGTCCTTTCACTCTTGGCTGCCACTTCCAGGCGGATGTCAGGCGGGGCAATACCGGCTAAGCAGTGTCATTTCTCCAGTGGAGTGGGGTGCAGGCACCCTGTGGTGCTGTTTCCTGGGGAGGGTCTGGTTCCAGGCAATGCTTGGCTTGTTGCTGACATGTTTCCCCCCAGGGTTTTAGGGGAAGTCCAGCTGAAGGAGGGGCCGGGAAGCCCCGGAAAGGCCAGAGAGGTCAGGGCTGGCCCAAGAAGCAAGGGGCCAGGGCCTCAGGAATGACCTTGGATGGGCAACCTCCAGGCAGGGGCCCATCATGGCGCTTTCTGTTTCAGTTCTTGTTCTATTTGTGTCACGGGTCCGCTCAGAAACGCCCCCCCCCTCAAGGCAAGTCCCATTGAAACTCTGGGAGCGGATTGGGGTTGTTGTGCCCCCGAAGCCCAGAGGGAAAGACACAGATAGGCGGGGGGGGGGGTGCCAGCTCCTCCGTGCGAGGGGGGAGGGGAGAAGTCCAAGGGTCAGCCCCCCCCTCCCTCCCTCCCTCCCCCCCCCCGCCCGGCTCTCAGATTTCACTTCCACTTTCGCTTTCGAAAATCTTTGCTTAGCAAGGCGCTGTTTTCCGGGAAAGGGGGCGGGCGGGGCGTGTCCTCCTTCTCTGCCGGAGGGGGGGGGCTGCCCCCTCTCCCCGCCCCCTCCCCTCCCCTCCCGGGCTCCTTCTTGGCTGCCCCCCCCCTCCCTACTCCCTCACTCTGCCTCTGGGCGCCCGAGAAGAAGGACCCGCCGCCCAGGAAAGGAAGAGGAAGTGGAAGAGGAAGAGGAAGGGGAAAGAAAAGGAGGCACAGGCAGGTAAGGGGCAGGGAGGGGCCGGGGGGGGAAATGGGGGGGGGCGGTGCTGGGGGCGATGGGATCCGGAGTTCTACCAGGAAGGATACAAATAATAACTGTAATAACAAGAGTCGGGGGTGTGACTGCCCAATTTCCCCATGGAGTGAAGGGGGGAGGGGCTGGGGGGCAACTCCCCCCCCCTTGCTCTATTCCAGGGCTGCTTCTCAAACCTTTCCAGCTCTTTGGGAAGCAAAAGTTTCTCGCGGAGACCCCAGAAATGTTTATAAGGGTTAGTCAAAATGCATAGGCCAATAAGCCATTCAATTGAATGGCTTATTGGCCTATGCATTTTGACTAACCCTATGTTGTGGATGATATTATTATTATTATTATTATTATTATTATTATTATTATATAGCTGAGACCCCCGGGCAGGCATGTAGCCAGCGGGGGGGGGGACTTGAGGGGCTTCAGCCCCCCCCCCCCGAAATTCTGATGGTGGTCCGCGATAAGGCCTTCCTGGTACATAATTTAAACTGTTATGTTTATTCCTATCATGATTTGATCACCCTACTCAATATATCCCATATGCATGGAGGGGGTATTATTGGGGTCATGATACAAAAGGTTTGCTAGGCTAGACCCTCTTTCACTCAGACTCAGCCCCCCCCAAAACTCAGCCACCCCCCGAAACCCCCCTAAAAAAACTCAGCCCCCCCCCCCCAAATCGAAATCCTGGCTATGGGCCTGCCCCTGGGTTGCCCCCTTCAGCTCCCTTGATTTGCCGTCCAGTAAAAGCACAACCAAGGGGCCCCCAAGCAGTGGAAAGGGGGCTTTGGAAGCAAGGGGGCCGAGCTTGGAGGGGGAAGGGGAGGAAGGAGGAGGGAAGCGCAGAGACCCCCCACCCCAGGGTGCTTCAAGGACCCCAGGCTCTACACAGAGAAATGCTGCCCTACCCCCCCTCCACACACACACACACTTTGCAGGGAAGGCACCTGTTCCTGGGGGCCCTGTTTGCCCACCCACCCCTCCCCTGTGTCTGCCTTTCTGTGACCCTCCTCCTGAAGGCACCTGGGGGTCCCTGAGAGGGATCCAAGGGGTCCCACAAGCAGCCTGAGCCGACCTTGTTGGGGCCCCAAAGTGTCAATGACTTTTCAAAAACTTTGAAGCATAGGTTGTTTTTATTGCAATTTCCAGTGTGAGCGGTTAGGGTTAAGGTTAGGGTTCAGAGTACAGAATCATAGAATCCTAGAATCCTAGAGTGGGAAGAGACCTCCTGGGCCATCATCCAGTCCAACCCCATTCTGCCAAGAAGCAGGAATATTGCATTCAAATCACCCCTGGCAGATGGCCATCCAGCCTCTGCATAAAAGCTTCCAAAGAAGGAGCCTCCACCACACTCCCTCCGGGGCAGAGAGTTCCACTGCTGAACGGCTCTCACAGTCAGGAAGTTCTTCCTCATGTTCAGACGGAATCTCCTCTCTTGTAGTTTGAAGCCATGGCTCCATTGCGTCCTAGTCTCCAGGGAAGCAGGAAACAAGCTTGCTCCCTCCTCCTCCTCCCTGTGGTTTCCTTTCACATATTTATACCTGGCCCTCATCATGTCTCCTCTCAGCCTTCTCTTCTTCAGGCTAAACATGCTCAGCTCCTGAAGCCGCTCCTCATAGGGCTTGTTCTCCAGACCCTTGATCATTTGAGTCGCCCTCCTCTGGGCACTTTCCAGCTTAGAGTCAATATCCCCACAAGGAAACACATAATGGAAGACCATCTTACTTGTCCAACGAGGGGTCGCCTAAGTAAGTAAGTCTCCAGGGAAGCACAAATTTATTATTTATTTACTTTGCTTCTATACCGCTGTTCTCAGCCCGAAGGCGACTCACAGAAAGGAAGCTTGCTCCCTCCTCTTCCCTGTGGCTTCCTCTCACATATGTATACATGGCTATCATGTCTCCTCTCAGCCTTCTCTTTTTCAGGCTAAACATGCTCAGCTCTTTCAGCCGCTCCTCATAGGGCTTGTTCTCCAGACCCTTGAACATTTTAGTCACCCTCCTCTGGACACATTCCAGCTTAGAGTCAATATCTCTCTTGAATTGTGGTGCCCAGAACTGGACACCATATCCCAGGTAAAGTGGTCTAACCAAGGCAGAAGAGAGCATGGGGAGCAGGACGTCCTTGGATCTAGGCACTAGGCTCCTCTTGATGCAGGCCAAAATCCCATTGGCTTTTTTTGCTGCCACATCACATTCCTGGCTCATGTTTAACTTGTTGTCCATGAGGACCCCAAGATCTTTTTCGAGCCAGGCATCCCCCATTCTGTATCTTTGCATTTCGGTTTTTTCTGCCCCCCAAGTGGAGTATCTTGCATTTAGACAAGGAATGACATTGGACATACAGACATACAGATTCTATGCAACTACATTCCAAAACTTCCATAATGCCAAAACTTCAAAACGCCGAAATGCCAAAACTTCTTTCCCTAAGAACCATGCCGAGAACCAGATCTCTGTTTTCCACACAGCAGAACTTGACTCCGTGCACAAAATCCAAGACTCCAAAAGTGCCTTCCTTCTTCCTCTTCCCTTGAGAAAGAAGCCCCAAAGTGTCCAGAATCATGCTTTCCCAGAGCATATCTGACACTCTCCGAATACACCACCTCTCTCCTTCCCATGGAGCAAAGCATGGCGGGTGAACAGCCTCTCTGTCTGTCACACTTTGATCATTCTTAGACTGAGTCTTTTATAGGAATATTCTATTGATGTCATCCCAAAGTTGTAAATTAATGATAGACATCTTCCATCCTGGATCCATTCCAGTTTCCTGGCCAGATGTTGACTCGTCTTGATTGGTGTTGACAAAGGCTTGTGTTGACTTCCTTCTTAACGTAAGGAAGGTTGCAAACATTTCTTTAGCTTGAAAGAACCATTGTCACAGGGTTGTTGTAGGTTTTTTCAGGCTATATGGCCATGTTCTAGAGGCATTTTCTCCTGACATTTCACCTCCATCTCTGGCAAGCATCCTCAGAGGTAGTGAGGTCTGTTGGAACTAGGGAAATGGGTTTATATATCTGTGGAATGATGACCAGGGTGAGAGAAAGGACTCTTGTCTGTTGGAGCTGGGGGTGAATGTTTCAACTGACCACCTTGATTAGCATTCGATGGCCTGGCAGTGCCTGGGACAGTCTTTTGTTGAGAGGTGATTAGATGTCCCTGATTGGGTTGTTTTAGGTTTTTTTCGGGCTATATGGCCATGGTCTAGAGGCATTTTCTCCTGACGTTTCGCCTGCATCTATGGCAAGCATCCTCAGAGGTAGTGAGGTCTGTTGGAACTAGGGAAATAGGTTTATATATCTGTGGAATTATGACCAGGGTGAGAGAAAGGACTCTTGTCTGTTGGAGCTAGGTGTGAATATTTCAACTGACCACCTTGATTAGCATTTGATGGCCTGGCAGTGCCTGGGGCAATCTTTTGTTGAGAGGTGATTAGATGTCCCTGATTGTTTCCTCTCTGTTGTTTTGCTGTTGTAATTTTAGAGTTTTTTAATACTGGTAGCCAGCTTTTGTTCATTTTCATGGTTTCCTCCTTTCTGTTGAAATTGTCCACATGTTTCTTGTGGATTTCAATGGCGTCTCTGTGTAGACTGACGTGGTGGTTGTGAGAGTGGTTCAGCATTTCTGTGTTCTCAGATAATATGCTGTGTCCAGGTTGGTTCATCATTGTCATAGTTCTTATCAATCCTCATTAGCAGGTTTTGATCACAGTTCCAGGTAGTTAGTCATTGCAGGCCTTAATATTAGACTGGTGTTTCCAAAATTATTAACTCTATCCATACAACTTCCATTCTTCCATTCATTCCCACACATCATTCACATTTATCAAATCTACATATTGAATTTCTTATTACCAAGGGGATGCCCCCCCCCCTTTCCAGGTTCCCTTCCAGAATGGCTCCTCCTGGGGAGGCCCACATGGACCGTCCGCTCTGCCTCATTGAGAACCACCTGGACGGGAGGCTGGTGCTGGGGGAGGAGGCTCTGGCGGTCCTGCAGCGCATCCGGCAGCCGGTGGTGGTGGTGGCCATCGTGGGGCTCTACCGGACCGGGAAGTCCTACCTCATGAACCGCCTGGCGGGCCAGCGGAAGGGTGAGCGAATGCAGGGGGGCGGTGGGGGGCAAGGGCACGATCCAGGGGCCGTGGCCTCCAATCCACTGGTGGGTCTGTGGAGCCGGGCCTTGGAGTGAACCCCAGCTCAACTCTAGAGCAGCCTTCATTGATGTCCTAGGGGGCAGGGCTGAGCCTGGCCCCCTCCTCACTGGCCGTGGTGTCCCCTCCATTCCAGGCTTCTCCCTGGGGTCCACGGTGCAGGGCAACACCAAGGGCATCTGGATGTGGTGCCGCCCCCATCCCCACCGGAGTGACCACACCCTGGTGCTGCTGGACACGGAGGGCCTGGGGGATGTGGAGAAGGTGAGTCGGGGGGGGGGGTGTTGAGGAGGGGGCTTTTCTGTGTGTGGCCCGGGGTCTGTCTCATGGGTCTGCTTCATGGTGAGACCTGAGCCCACTCTGTGTGTTTGTGGGGCCAAGGCACAGAATGGCAGCAGAAGGCTCTTGCCAAGCCAAACCTTCCAAAGGTGGGCTGTGACATGTGCCCCCTTTCAATGGCAATGAATGAGGCAGAGGGAGGGACCCCTACAGTGTGGGGAGGGGGCTCAGAGAGACTTGCTTCTTCTCTCCCAGGGCAACACGCAGAACGACGCCTGGATCTTTGCGCTGGCCATCCTGCTGAGCACCACCTTGGTCTACAACAGCATGAGCACCATTGACCAGAACGCCCTGGAGCAGCTCCAGTATCCTTCGATGGGGGGCAAATGAGTGTGTGTGTGTGTGTGGGGGGGGGGGTGAAATTGGATGGAGGGAGTGGCACCCACTGGACATTGGTCAGGAGGGATGCCCTGGGGGGAGGAGTGGGCAAGACAGCCCCTTCCCACACAACCAGGCCCCTCATGGCTGAGGTGCAGCCAGGAAATGCAAGGTACTGTGTATCACCGCATAATAGTCAGAAAGTACAGTCACCACCCTCCTTTCCGCTTCATAACCACTAATTGAAATAAGCTGCAAAGATCAAAACACTCGTGTACCTAGTTACACAGGTCTACACGTCTTAAGGTGAGTGAAAGAAGAAGTAACAGTTTACATGGAGAAAATCTGAACCCTGAAGCAGCTTCCATTTCGGATTGAGCTCTGTGTTCCTTTTCGAGAGCAAAGAAATAAATCCTTCCGGACTTCAGGCGCATAGCCCCTTGCGTACCTTAAAGTGAGTCACCAAATGCCTCAGAGTTAGTGTATATGTGACTCAGAAGAAGAAAGGGACAAGGGTGTAAAAACATGCCAAACAGGAAACGAGCACTGGGGGGTGGGTTCTTCTTCTTGAAGTCAATATGGACTTTAGGAGAGTCTCCCCAGTAAGAGAAACCCCTATGACCGCACCAAAGAGGGCCCATGACCTTGGCGAGCCATCAGAGAAGCCTGATTCCAGCAATTTTATTGATATTAATAATTGAAATGAGACTCTTGCCAAGGCGAAGAAGTGGCACTGAGGTTTATTGTGCGATTCAGCTGAAGCGGATGCAATTGCAGTGATCATTCACATGCAAGCATAAAGAAATACATTTGATACAGCCATTTATATAGAGTTTTCAAAGTTGCAGAGTTCAAACTCCAGCCTCCCTGCCGCCCTCCACTGTGATTGGACAATGGGCAGACAGCTGGGAGGTGGCCCTCCTGCCCCCGGCACCTCCGGACCAATCAGGAAGCTCCAGCGGTCCGCAGGGTCCAATGGGGAGGTTTCTGCCATCTAGCGGCGATAGCAAATCAGAAAAGAGGGAGGTGGGATGAAAGGACACAAAGGAATCTATGAATGAATGTGAAAAAAATAATGCCATGTGGCCGGCGAGACAAAGGGGAAATCTCAAGCCACCCTGATCTATTGTGCTTTGAGTGGAATGGATCAACATGTGTAGACTGGGGTGATTATTTCTTGGTGGAGATAGCTGAGTTAATCAGAGCGAAGGCAAAAGGTTTTTTCGAGGACCTTTTGTCCTTCAGGAGGAAATATGATTAAGATTTTTGCCAAAGGGTCAAGCTGAGGGCTGGGCAATTCCTCCGAGGGCCACCAGCTGCCCAGGTTATTGTTCATGCAAAAGGAAGTTGTGGATAAAAAAAATCCTGGGATGTTTGGGGCTTTGTAGTCCCTTTGGTGGAGTTTCTTCATGTATATAGGGGAAACAAAGGGCAGAGGAAAAGGGGAAAGGCTTCTGCCACACAAAGAAATCAGAAAACACATTTCATACATCTAAAGTTCATAAAAGGCAAGATTTCATAAGGTTTGTCCATGCGGGGGGAAAGAGTGTCCATAGGGAATGGCTAAAACGCAAGGGTGTTGCACAAAGGTCCTGGCAGGAGTTCTTGAGTGGCCCAAATGGACCTGGTGTCTCTGGAAACTAGCTTTGCTCCCCGTCCTTGGAGAACTACAGCTCCCGAGAGAGGCAGAGACCTCAAGGTCTAGCTATTCCCGAAGTTTCATGGGGCCCTCATTGTTGTTAAGGCCTTGGCAAATTGACCAAGACTTACCCCTATTGTGCAGTCTGGTACCTTTGTCCTTTGCAGAACTATAAGTCACCATCCCTTGTTAGTGGGGGGGGGGGGCATGCTTGACGTCATTCTGACAGGAAATGGCTCTCGGCCCAAACTTGGGAGCCATTCCATTGCCACCAACAAGCCACTGCCTTGGCACTGGGAGCGCTTTTCCTTAGCTGTGTGCAGCTACGTTACTGAGCTGACCCAAAAGATCAGAATAACCTCTTCCAGGGACCAAAGCCAAGAGGACGAGGATTCTTCAGAGTTCATCCGCTACTTCCCAGCTTTCATTTGGGCCGTGAGGGACTTCACGCTTGATCTGGAGATCAATGGGCACTCGGTCAGCGAGGACGGCTACCTGGAAAATGCCCTGAAGCTGCAGAAAGGTGACTTCTGGGCAGAAAGTCTTTTTAATCTGTGTGTTTGTTTTGCTCTGTTAGAATTGTAATACAATGGTTGCTGATGATGATATCGAGCTACTTTTAGTAGGGTCTCCCGGCGGAGGAGATCCCTGAGGACCGCTCAAAAGGGCCCTGGAACCTTGGTGAGGCCTGCGAAAGCCAATCCAAAGAGTAAAAATATTACAAATAATAATGCCTCATCAAGGTGGAAGAAGTTTCCAGCAACTGAGGTTTATTTGTGATTCAGCTGAGATCAGATGCATTGCAGGAATCATTCCGCTGCAAGCATACCAGTACAAAGAATACAGGCATATTTATAGTAAAAATACAAAGGAAAACTTTCATAATTCCCGCCCGCCCCTTGCCAGCCGGCTTCACGCTGATTAGCTGATGCTGGAACAGCTGGGAGGAGGCTGGGCGGCCCGCCCCTGCTCTGGACCAATCAGCGCGTTTCTTCGCCTCTAGAGGGCCAATGAGTGCCCTCCGCTCGCCTCGCAAGATGGACAAATCAGGAGAGAGGAGGCGGTGTGGCCTCGGACAAAGGAGGGGGGAAATGATGGGATTAGGAGTTGCCAGCAAGCCTTTGTCTCAGGCTGGCAAGGTGTGATCCTAGCAAACAAAAGCTTTCCTGTCCTTGATGAGCTTTGGAGGGGGATATGAATGGCTTTTTCGACATCGGACCTCGGGGGGATCAACGACGTCTTGATGATTTAATCAATCTTTTCTTCCTGAGTTTCCGTTGACCCCCTCCCCTCGCTGGTCTTGCTCCGAGGGTCAGGGTTGGGGATCAACAGTATTGTCCATGCTGGTGAATTAATCAAGGGTGATTGAGGGAGAGGCTGGAGCCCTCCCTCAGGCAGTTCCTGGTCACAGCAGTTTTTGTGGGGCAAGGGTCAAGGGGACAAGGGTACAGAGGAAATTCATAAGGTTACATACATATATCAAAATCATAGGCAATCGGCATCACTGATACAGAGTTAGTTCATAAGAGGAACCCCCATCCCACCCCATAAAGTTTATTTCAATATTTGATCTTTATTAAGGTCCAAACTGGAAATCCCATGCTCTTAGGAAGGGCGTGTGGAAGCAGAGGTTGCTAGCAGTTCAAATCAAGCATTGATAGAAAGTTCATGGCCAGGGTTGTGGCAAACAGTCCAGTCCACTCAGCAGAGAGTCATGGATTCAGTCTGGAATCAGCAGATGGGCGCTGAGTTGATCAATAACAGAATCCATCGCTCAGCCCTTGGGGAACTACAACTCCCACAAAAGGGCAGAAGTCCCAAGATCCAGCCATTTCCCAAAAAGCCTCGTGGGGTCCTTGTTGTTGTCAGTGCCTTGGCAATGTGGCCAAGACTTAACCCTTGTTGTGTAGTCTGGTGACCTTGCCCTTTGCAGAACTATAAGTTCTTATCCCTTAATTCTGAGGGGCGGGGGGTGCCTGACATCAATGACACGATAAATAAATGGGCAGAAAGTGGCGGCAGTGGGGTCTGATGGAGCCTTGGAATGGGGGGGGTCACCGGATGCAGAGGTGAAAGGGTCAAGTGAGGGAACGCACCCTCAAGGGAGCAGGGTGCTCTGTGCATGCTCATAAACATTCTTGTGGCGTCACATTCAAAGGGGAGTCAGAATGGAGACCTGACCAGTCTTGCAGGCAAGAGGTATCTGGAGGGTTGGAGTTTATCAATAAGGGGAAACCACCAAAATGCCGGTCCTTCCTCCGCAGGTGACACAGAGCAGATCAGAAGGTGCAACCTGCCCCGGCTGTGCATCCGCAAGTTCTTTCCTTCCCGGAACTGCTTCACTTTCGACCGCCCAGCAAGCAGGAAGAAGTTGCGACGGCTGGAGGATCTGCAGGAGGAAGACCTGGAGGAGGAGTTCCTGGAATCCGTGGCCCGTTTCTGCGACCATGTCTGGGAGACGTCCAAGCACAAGACGGTCCCCGGGGGCCAGGCCGTGACAGGAGCCAGTAAGCCAGGCTCTGTCTGCATTGGGTCAGGAAGAAGCCTTTCTGGCTGCAGCACCCTTAAGGGGTGCCCGGGGGGTGGGGGTGGATTGGGACTCATCCTGATGCCTTTCAAGCCACGCCAGTGCTGGCCAGTTGCCTCTGTTGCCATTGGAAGAGGCCGCCTCCATGCTGCGCTGTGCCTGGGAGAGGAAAACCGAATCCCAGTACTTAAAATGAATCTTTAGAGCCACACAGTGCTCATCCTGGGCTGCCTTCGTGAAGATGCTAATGTTTATGTTTATTCCACAAGGAGACTGGAAGAGGCTAGGGATGTGGACAGTCACTGGGTAGAATTTGGTCTGGAGTATCAATAAGCGAAGGGACCTGGTGGCACCTTTCATATTAGATCCCTTTGCGCACAGACCCACGTTGTTTTTGGAGGAAAGCGCACTCCTTTGCATTGCAGGTGCCTCCGCTGAAGCATGCCTTCCCATTATTCCATCGATGCCTCACCAGACCTTTTCTTCTTCCTCTTCCTCTTCCCCTTCCAGTGCTGGCAAACCTGGCAAAGGCCTACGTGGACGCCATCAACAGCGGGGAGGTGCCCTGCCTGGAGAATGCGTTCCTGGCGCTGGCTGAGATCGAGAACGCGGCTGCCGTGCGTGAAGCCCTCTCCCGTTACGAGGAGGAGATGCAGAGGCGGGTGGTGCTGCCCACAGGAACCGTGGAGGAGCTGCTGCGGACGCACGCTGAGTGCGAGAGAGAGGCTACCAGGGCGTTCATGGCACGCGCCTTTGGGGGCAACATTAAGAAGTTCCAGGATGAACTCACAGTACGTGCTCTCCCTCGCAGTCTATCAGGCGCATAGGATATTGTGCATGGCCTCAGGGCCTTTGCTGAAGTATGCTTTCTGGATCTGTTATCAGGGGTGCTTCAAGCATTATGCAAAGTAAGCTGTTGCGGTACACTTTGTTTTGCCAGGGGTGCCGAGAGCGAGGGACGCGGGAAGCTAGCAGAGGGGTATTGATGTACTGAATGGCCGTCCAGACCAACTCCCTTCACCAGAGCGAGAAAACATAATCAAAGCCCGCCTGACAAAGAGCCATCCAGCCATAGATAGAAATAGATCTATATGATTCACACATATGGAAGATATACTATCATAGATTTGAAAGGGATCCCTAAAGAAGGGCAATGATATGTTGCATGTTCCAGAGTAGGCAAACCAGACACTCAACACATCAACACTGACAAAGAAACAACAAGAAATACTGTTGTTTACCACAAGCGTCAAGACATGACATAGATTAGAAACCAACTTTCGCATTGCTTTCTTTTCAAGATCATCAAACTGGATCACAGCAACGTGTGGCAGGGGACGGCTAGTGTGTGTGTGTCTGTGTGTGTGTGTGTGTGTGTGTGTATATATATATATATATATATATATGGATGGCATAGGCCAACTTTGGCCCTCCATGTGTTTTGGACTTCAACTCTATTATATTCTTATATTTGGACTGGATGGCCCATGAGGTCGCTTCCAACTCTTTGATTCTATGATTCTATCCCACAATTCCAAACAGCCAGTAAGAAATCCAAAATACCTGGAGGGCCAAAATTTGTCCATGCCCATATATATATATATATATATATATATATATATATATATACACACACACACACACACACACACACACGTACATACGTATGTATATATCTCAGTGATTGGTTTGGGGGTGTGTGCCAAAATACTCTTTGCTTACCATTGAAAATTACCTAGGGCCGCCTCTGTCTATTATTTGCTGTGTATATTTGGGGGGGGGGGGTTGCCATCCGCTGTGTGGAGTTTCCATAACCGTGAGCCCTTTGTGTTGTTTGGGCAGCATGAGCTGAACCGGAAGAAGGAGGAATTCCTCCAGAGGAACGAGGCCGTGTCCTTCAACCGCTGCATGGCTGCCCTGGAGAACCTCTCGCAGGACCTGGAGAGCGGGGTCCGCGCAGGACGCTTCTCGGTCCCCGGAGGCTACCAGCAGTTCCTGGAGGAGCAGCGCCAAATGGTGGAGAAGTACCGCTTGCTGCCTGACAAAGGGGTCCAGGTAGGAAGCGCCCTCGGATCCTTCGGAGACTCACAAGGGAGTGGGATCGTGATGATCACTCAGGAGTGAATCCCGCTTGCTTTGAGCACCAGAGCGGGACTGCTGCCTCCGTGGCTTCCCCTGCCTTTGGCTTAAACTGGCCTCGGTTGTTCCCTTCCCAGGCAGACAAGGCGCTTGAGGGGTTCCTGAAGTCCAAGGAGACGGAGGCCAATTCTATCTTGCTGGCGGACATGGCCCTGAGTGAGAAGGAGAAGGAAGTGGAAGGTGCGGCTTTGCCAAGGCTGCATGCCACACGTCAAATGCTTCCCAAAACTGTGTACAAGCTAAAAGGGTGGCTTGACATGTGCCTAAATGGGATCAGATCAGCCAACCCAAGGAGTATGTCCAGGGGGTCCTCGTACTGAGGGCTGAGGAGCCCCTCCCTCCAGGCCACCCCTGCCTATCCTTGCCTTGCCTCTCTGGGGTCTAAGGCTCTTTCTCTCCCTGACGGCAGCCAAGCGAGTCCAGGCCGAAGCCGCACAACGGCAGCAGGAGCTTCTGGAGCAGGAGTTGGCCCGGAAGAAGCAGCTGGCGGAGGATCAGGAGCGCAGTTATGAGGAGCAGATCCGGCTGCTGAGGGAGAAGGTGGAGGAAGAAACGGAGCGGATGAAGGAGGAGACCGAACGCATTGTGCAGCTTAAGCTCCAGGTAAGGAAAACTCCGGTTGGGTTGTGGTGGTCCCCTCCCTTCGGCTTGAGCCGGAACGCGCTGCTTGCCTGCTTCCCAGAGTGCCCTTGCCTTCTCAGCCTGACGTGCAGCTGTAAGGCCTAGAAGGGCGCTTGCTTTCAAGCGCAGTTCAGCTTCTGGCTGTCTCAGTATTTCTGGTGTGGTTTGTGCACAAACTATTGAGGGTTTGCAGGCGGGAGGTCTTCCTTCGCTTGAGGACCGTCATCGCCCTTCTGGTCCACTCCCATCCCGGGGTGTTCTGCTGTCCTTCCTCCTGACCTGCCTTGTGGGCTCCTTACCTTTTCCAGGAACAAAAGAAACTTCTGGAAGAAGGATTTTGTCAGAAGTCCAAAGCTATGGAAGATGAAATCCGGAAACTGAAGGAAAATAACAACTCCATCTTTGCGATTAGTATGGCCACCCTTGAGAAAGCGCTCCCACACCTGATATCCCTGGCAGAGCAGGGGATGCAGTACTACACGTTTCATACTATGGCAAAAACGGCAAAAGCTTCGGCTGCAGCAAGCGCACCAGAGCCTCCCAAAGGGGCCGAGCCAACAAAGAAGTAGCGCCAACTGGGGGGGATTGGGGCCCTGCTCTCCCGCACTGCTTTGCTTTCCCAGCTGCCTGCACACAAATAGAATCCTAGAATCCTAGAGTTGGAAGAGGCCTGGTGGGACATCATCCAGCCCAACCCCGTTCTGCAAAGAAGCAGGAAATTTGCATTCAAATCACCCCCGACAGATGGCCATCCAGTCTCTGTTTAAAAGCCTCCAAAGAAGGAGCCTCCTTCCACCACACTCCCTCCGGGGCAAAGAGAGAGAGAGTTCCACTGCTGAACAGCTCTCTCTCACACACACACACAGTCTGGAAGTCCTTCCTCATGTTCAGGTGGAACCTCGTTCCCAGAGGTAATTTTCAATGGTAAGCAAACAGTATTTTGGCGCCCCCTCCCCAACCAATCACTGATATATATTTTCTGTTCATCGTGGGAGTTCTGTGTGCCATATTTGGTTCAATTCTATCCTTGGTGGAGTTCAGAATGCTCTTTGATTGTAGGTGAACTATACATCCCAGTAACTACGACTCACATATGTCAAGGTCTATTTTCCCCCAAGAGCGCCTCAAGAGTGCCCCTGAGCAACATTGACTCTACTGCAAATGCTTACTTTGTGTAATAGGTTGCTGAGGCTCCCCCCGGACTGGTAGGGCTGTTGTGAGCCAAGGGGGCGCTCCTCAAGTGGTGGTCGAGGGGCATTTACAGAGGCGCCTTTGCACCCCTGGCAAAAAAAAGTGTACTGCGACCGCTTACTTTGCATAATGGATGAGCCGTCCCTGTGAGAAGAAGCCACAGGGAGGAGGGAGCAAGCTTCCTTTCTGCTTCCTTGGAGACTAGGACGCAATGGAACAATGGCTTCAAACTACAAGAGAGGAGATTCCACCTGAAGATTAGGAAGAACTTCCTGACTGTGAGAGCCGTTCAGCAGTGGAACTCTCTGCCCCGGAGTGTGGTGGAGGCTCCTTCTTTGGAAGCTTTTAAACAGAGGCTGGATGGCCATCTGTCAGTGTAATAAGAAATTCAATGTGCAAATTTGATAAATGTGAATTTAAAATGATGTGTGGGGAATGAATGGAAGGATGGAAGGATGCATGGATGCAGCTAATAATTTTGGAAACACCAGTATAATATTAAGGCCTGCAATGACTAACTACCTACTTGCTGGACTTGCTAATGAGATCTGAAGAGTAAACTCTGATAAGAACAGGACAGTGATAACGGAAATGTTTGCAACCTTCCTTATGTTAAGAAGGAAGTCAACATAAGATCAACACCAATCAAGAAGATCAACATCTGGCCAGGAAACTGGGATGGATCCAGGATGGAAGATGTCTATCATTAATTTACAACTTTGGGACTACATCAACAGAATATGCCTATAAAAGACCCAGGCTAATAATGCTCAAATTGTGGCAGACCGAGGAGTCTGTTCCACCCGCCATGCTCTGCTTCATGGGAAGGAGAGAGGTGGTGTATTCAGAGAGTGTCAGATCTGCTCTGGGAAAGCATGATTCTGGACACTTTGGGGCTTCTTTCTCGAGGGAAGAGGAAGAAGGAAGGAGCTTTTGGAGTCTTAGATTTTGTGCAGGGAGTCAGGTTCTGCTGTGTGGAAAACAGAGATCTGGTCCTCGGCATGGTTCTTAGGGAAAGAAGTTTTGGCATTTCAGCATTCTGAAGTTATGGCGTTATGGAAGTTTTGGAACTATGCGTTGGCAGGCTGCAGGAAAGCAGGGTCTGGCCTAACAGGTGCTTCTCCAAGGAGGGAGGAAAGGATATGGTAATATTTGGATGCATGTGGATGAATGCATGTACATGTGTGTGAATGCTGAGTGAAAATGCAACCCCCCTATGTTTGTTTATTAACCAATGTAATTGTAAATCCAATGTAGTTGCATAGAATCTGTATGTCTGTGTGTCCAATGTCATTATTTGTTTAAATGTTTTCTGTAATCTGATGTACCTTCTCACACTGGAAATTGCAATAAAAAGAACCTATGCTTTAAAATCATTGAAAAGTCATTCATGACATCAGGGGTGATTTAAATGCAATATTCCTGCTTCTTGGCAGAATGGGGTTGGACTGGATGATGGCCCAGGAGGTCTCTTCCAACTCTTTGATTCTATGATTCTATGCTCGTTCTTTTCTTGTAGTTTGAAGCCATTGTTCCATTGCGTCCTGGTCTCTGCCCAGGGCAGCAGAAAGGAAGCCTGCTCCCTCCTCCCTAGGACTTCCCCTCCCCTGTTGATCCCTGGCCCTCCCATGTCTCCTCTCCACCTTCTCTTCTTCAGGCTAAACGTGCCCAGCTCTTTCAGCCACTCCTCCAGCCCCTTGATCATTTTAGCCACCCTCCTCTGGACACAGTATTCCAGCTTAGAGTTAACATCTCCCTTCAGTTGTGGTGCCCAGAATGGGATGCAGTGTGATTCCAGGTCAAGTGGTCTGACCAAGGCAGAATAATAATAATCATCATCATCTTGCTTTGTACCCTGCCACCATCTCCCCAGTGGGGACTCGGAGCAGCTTACATGGGGCCAAACCCGGACAACATGTTACAGCAAAATAAAACCAGAACATAAACAACAAGCAACATCTTGAAAATTACATAGAAAAAAAAGTATAAACACAGTAACAAAATAACATTCCAATAAACACAATCACAATAACAGTGGGCAGGCCACATGTACAGGATGAAATGATTTAAAACTCTCATGAGATAAAAATAGCAAGTTATTTGCAAGGAGCTCATAAAAACACCCAGGGTTGTGGAACTAAAATTCCCATTTGGAGGGCGTGTACTCCAGTGGCAGAAGCGTTGAGGGGAGCCATAGTGTTATGGTGTGCACCTACTACTCGCCAAAGTCGCAGCAGAAGAGCCGGGTTTTAAGGTTCTTTTTGAATGTTTCTAGAGAAGGGGCTTTCCTGATCTCTCCAGGTAATGAGTTCCAGAGTCGGGGGGCCACAGAGGAGAAGGCTCTCTCCCTTGTGCCCACAACACGAGCTTGTGAGATTGGTAGGGGTGAAAGGAGGGCCTCCCCTGAAGATCGAAGGGCCCGGGTTGGTACATGGAGATAGACTAGACTAGAGCACGGGAGCAGGACTTCCCTGGATATCTCGGCCTAGGCTCAGGCCTGGCTCTTTCACATTCGGTCAGGAAGAAAGAAAGGGGCAGAATCCTTCCAGCAATATATGCTTTGGTAGCTTTTGCTCTGTGAACAAAACTGCCTTTGTTCCCCCTCCTGCCTCTGGAGGGACCATGGGATGCAAGCCCCTCAGAACTAAGCACTGGCTTAGGGTTCAAGTGGCTCAGGCCCCTCCCTGCCCCCCATCTTCGCCCCCCCCCCCAAAGGCACGCAGTCCTGTTCATTGTTCATTGCGGAATCGAATATGGAAAGCTGCTCACCCGACAGCTTGCAAAGCTCACTCTGGCTTTTGAGTGGCGTTTGCAGGAATCTGTTGTGCAGGAGAAAAGGGGGTGCGCCTTCGCCCTCTTGTCCCGGGAAGGAGCCGGTGGACTTTGAAGGCAAATGTGATGGATGTGTTTTGTGCCGTAAAGGTGTTATCACAGGACGGGCTCTGGGTTTTCTTTCCTGGAACCTTGTCCTAGGAGGAAACCATCTTGAGGTGCGCTGCTCAATCCAGGCCCATTCCTTCCTTCTGGGTCTTCTTAAAATTCAATTTCTACTGCCATTGCGAAACCAGTTGCTCCTGCGCCCTGGATGGGAGCCACATGGGGGCCCGAGGCTGTGTGGAATGGTGGTGAGGATGAGCTCGCAGGCCCCTGCCTTCAAGCTGATCTGAGTCGCAGCAGGGAGTTCCACAGTTCCTCAGAACCTGGACTTGATGAAGACAAAAGGACTGTGGCTCCAGCAGCAGCCTTAACACAGAGATTTTCCTTTTCTTTCTAACTGAGCCCACCCTGTTTCATTGTAGCAACCCCTCCCCAATAAAAGTATCCTTGGGTGTAACTTTTCCTCTCTAAAGTGATACTTTGTGTCCCTTTACTGACTCAAAACCTTCCCTTGCATGAACCTTTCCTTTCCTGAGCCACAGATCACTGCTGACTAGCCCTGGATATTCTTACAGTGTCCCAGGGAGGCCGAAACTGCGTTCCTTTGAACCGTGGATACAGGAACCCACCGGGTCCCTGTATCCACGGGACAACTGATCAACTCCAAACTAGTGGCAATCTTTTCCTGAGACTAATTTAAAACTAATTGCTATCTCTCTGACTCTGGGGTTGAGTGTTCATCTCCATTTCTAAGCCAAAGAGCCGGTGTTGTTTGTAGACACCTCCAAGGTCATGTGGCCGGCATGACTGCATGGAGCACCATTACCTTCCTGCCGGAGTGGTACCTATTGATCTACTCACATTTGCATGTTTTCAAACTGCTATGTTGGCAGAAGCTAGGGCTGACAGCGGAAGCTCACGCCACTCCCTGGAATCGAACCTGCGACCTTTCGCTCAACAAGCTCAGCAGCTCAGCGCTTTAACCCACTGTGCCATGCCCTGGGAATTTACCTTTTTGTGCAAAACCTCATGTGGGGATCATCAGCAAGCTTCTTTCCATGGCTCCACGCTGCAACGATGGTTGTGCCTCCATTTCATGTGCACCCAGAAGCCTGTCAACCCCGGGAGAGTCCCTTGTGATCATCCCTTGGGACCCCCGGACCCCTGGCAGGCCATTTTGGATCTGCAGTTTTTCCTTTGTTATGAATGGACTCCGACCCCTCAGTGTTCCCATTGGCTCCCATATGCTCCCCATGAACTTTAGGGAGCTCTTATGGACTTTTATGGACTTCCCAGGAACTTTTATTTAATTATTATTTATTATTTATTGAGAAGTTTTGTATCCCGGCCTTCTCACCTCTCTTGAGGGGCTCAGACCAGTTTCCAACCATAATATCACATACAGTCAATAAAACATCATGCTTCATATTACAATAAAACATAAAACATTAAAACAGCAATTACATTCAATAAATACAATGGTCAGTCGTCACACTAAAATCGTTGTTCATCCTCCTCCATCCATATCTCAGGGTGTTGGCTCACTCGTCTCCATAACCATGTATTTACCTGTTTCCTGAATGTCAGGATAGAAGGGGCAGTTCTGATCTCCAGTGGGAGAGAGTTCCAGAGTCGCGGAGCCACCACCGAGAAGGCCCTGTCCCTCGTTCCCACCAGACGCACTTGTGAGGCCGGTGGGACTGAGAGCAGGGCCTCTCCAGACGATCTTAATAATCTTGATGGTTCATAGGGGAGAAGACGTTCAGACAGTTTCGGAGAAACTTTTCTAAGCTTTCTTCAACTTTTATGAACTTTTGAAAACTTTTATCAACTTTTGCAAATCTTCCTCAAAGTTTTAAGAACTTTTTGGAACTTCCATGGACTCCTTGCCAAATTCCTATGAACTCTTATGGACTTTTTAATAACTTCCACAAACTTTTATGAACTTAAATGGACTTTGGGAAGGGCTGATAGAGGACTCTGCATGATTCCCCCTCTCCTTATGAACTCCATGTATGTTCCCAAATCCCCTTTCCCATTCCCTATATGTGTACAAGTTAGTATTTTGAAAAATGAAGGCAAAAGTCACCTTTTCATGCAACCCACAATAACTGACGCTGGAAGCCTCCCCCATGCTTCCTGAGTTCATAATCCCCTAACGAAAGGACTTTGCCAAGAGCAAAACGTGCAATGGCGGGGTGTCATAGAATCCTAGAATCTTAGCGTTGGAAGAGACCTCCTGGGCCTTCATCCAGTCCAACCCCATTTTGCCAAGAAGCAGGAATATTGCATTCAAATCACCCCTGACAGATGGCCATTCAGCCTCTGCTTAAAAGCCTCCAAAGAAGGCGCCTCCACCACACTCCCTCTGGGGCAGAGAGTTCCACTGCTGAACGGTTCTCACAGTCAGGAAGTTCTTCCTCGTGTTCAGACGGAATCTCCTCTCTTGTAGTTTGAAGCCTTTATTCCATTGCGTCCTAGTCTCCAGGGCAGCAGAAAACAAGCTTGCTCCCTCCTCCTCCCTGTGGCTTCCTCTCACATATTTATACATGGCGCTCATCATATCTCCTCTCAGCCTTCTCTTCTTCAGGCTGAACATGCCCAGCTTCTTAAGCCGCTCCTCATAGGGCATGTTCTCCAGACCCTTGATCTGCTCCCTCCTCCCTGTGGCTTCCTCTCACATATTTATACATGGCGCTCATCATATCTCCTCTCGGCCTTCTCTTCTTCAGGCTAAACATGCCCAGCTCCTTAAGCCGCTCCTCATAGGGCTTGTTCTCCAGACCCTTGATCTTTCCTTCCCTCCCTCCCAAACAAAGCGTGGGCGGTTGCATAAACCGTTTATAGGACAGACCCGATCAGGACCCCGTGACATCTGCACTCGAGCTGCCTCTCGGGCCCGAAAACACGCCTCTCCCTCAGGCGGAACTTTGGAGCCCGAGTTCTTCGGCGGCGGACAGGAGAACGTGGGGGACCCCTGGCCCACTTCCGCCCTTCTGCGGGCAAAGAGACCGGAAGTGACGCCAGGAGGCAGCGCGACCGCCATGTCGCTTCTGGAATCCGAACCTTGCTCCCCCTCCGCGCGGGTGTCTAGTGTCGCGCGCCCTGATAGGCCGGGAGGTTCGCCTCGCAGCTCCTGATTGGCCGGCGGGGTCTCGCGAGGCTTGGAGGCCGTGGGAGTAGCGGGCGTGCGGCCCCGTGCGCTTTCTTTCCCCCGCCGTGCTTGAGGAAGAAGGAAGCAGGGAAGCCAGGAGCTCCGCCGCCGCCGAGGTGAGCCAGGCCGGGAACGGCAGGCAGGCAGGCCGCGAGGGGCGGGAAGAGGGAGGGAAGCGGGGAGGAGCCGGGCGGGCGGGCGGGTGGGTGGGCCTGGCCTCGTGCGAAGGCCGCTAAGAACCCCCCCCTCTCCCCCGGCCCAGCCCTCGCCCTCACCGCGCTGCCTTCCTTCCTTTGCCTTAATTCTCTCAATCTTTCCTTCCTTTGCCTTTCTTCTCCCCTTCCATCCTACCCTTCCTTCCTTCCCCTCTCTCCTTCTCTTCCTTCTCTCCTTCCTACCTACTCTTCTCTTTCTTCTCTTCTTCCTTCTTACTCTTCCCTCTTTCCTTCCTTTTCCGTTCTTCTCTCCTTCCTTCTCCTTCCTTCTCCCTTCCTTTTCCTTCCTTCTCTCCTTCCTTCCTTCCTTCGCCTTCTCTCCTTCCTTCCTTTTCCTTTCTTCTCTCCTTCCTTCCTTCCTTCGCCTTTCTTCTCTCCTTCTTACCTACTCTTCTTTCCTTCCTTCCTTCCTTCCTTCCTTCCTTCCTTCCTTCCTTCGTTCCTACCCTTCTCCCCTTCCATCCTACCCTTCTCTCCTTCTCTCCTTCCTACCTACTCTTCTCTTTCTTCTCTCCTTCCTTCCTTCCTTTGCCTTTCTTCTCTCCTTCCTTCCTACTCTTCTCTCCTTCCCCTTCCTTCCTTTTCCTTTCTTCTCTCCCTCCTTCCTTCCTTCGCCTTTCTTCTCCCCTTCCTTCCTTCTCTCCTTCTCTTTCTTCTCTCCTTCCTCCTTTCCTTCCTCAGATGCCGGGTGTCACCGTGAAGGACGTCAACCAGCAGGAGTTCGTGCGCGCCCTCGCCGCCTTCCTCAAGAAGTAAGCAGCACCCTTTCTCTCCAGGGGCCGAGGGGGGCACGCGCCTTTCCTGCTTTGGAGGGGCCTCCTGGTCGGGGCCGGGGCCTTGATGTGGGGCAGCCAGCAGGGCCAAGGCGATCCAAGGCTGCATTTGGGGGGATGTGGGGCTGGTGTGTCCGGGTGCAGTGCATACAACAAAAATACCACTTATATAAGACAAACAACAATACAATTCAACAACATTATATAAACACGCTGCACTGTTCAACCTCACAGTGACAACAAACAATATCGTGCAAATTTTAACAGTCGTATCTTCTTATGAGTAGCTTGTAGCTCAGCCGTCCACGACCGGTTTCGGCCTACTTCAGGCCTTCTTCTGGTGGACTGAAATTAATGAATAAATCACTGTTTTGCTACCAGTAGCATACATATAGAACATCTTATACTTAAATGTACTCAAAGAAATTAGTTAAGTCTTCACCCTTGTTATTACAACAATGTTCTCCTCGGGGGATACAGATTTTTTTGGGCTCAGTGGTTTCTACATCAAAGGAACGAAATATGGCTATGAGAGTTTGAAAATTACAATGTTAAAAATGATTATTTTGTAGAAATATGGAATATTAAAGTATTTTACACATTAAGAAATTAGCGAAGTCTTCACACTTGCTGTTACATCAATATCTGTTGAACATATCCATTAAATACCATAAGTTACAACACATTTGAGTACTTACAAAGTTATATACTGGAGAATTAGTTCTCCTCAGGAGATACAGATTTTTGGCTGAGTGGTATCTACTGAAGGTGAGCCAAGAGTGGGATGATGATGATGATGCAGCAGCAGGCTGGATCCAGAGGAGCCTCGGGTCTGGGGGGAGGACAGTTAATGTAGCCATGGTTTGGCTATAGTAAGATATACGGCTGAACATGATCCACGAAGGCACTGCATGCATCAGGTGAAAAGGCCAGTGCGGTCCTAGGCTGCGTCCAGAGGAGTCTAGTGTCCGAATTGAGGGAATCCATAGTCCCACACTCTCCTGCTTTGGCCAGACCTCACTTAAAATAACACTGGATCCGGTTCTGGGGAAAGCAGTTCAGTGGTTTGCTGCACAGATACAGGACAGGCAACTCCTGGGTTGACATCCCATTATTTCTCAAAGGGACCCGAGAGTCTCAGTGGACCACAAGCTGAGGGTGAGCCAGGAGTGTGATGCGGCAGCTAGAAAGGCCAATGTGAGCCTAGGCTGGAGCAATTATAGTGTCCAGATTGAGGGAAGTCAGGGTCCCACTCAACTTATTTATTTCGAGGTTTTATATACCAACCCTCTCACCTTCAAAGAGGGATTCGGACCGGTTCACAACATGTGTTAACATGCAAAGAATATACAATAACAACACAATGCCACTTCATTACAGCACCATACACTATTAAAATATCAGCACCATACACATTAAAACATTATCATCCCAGTTAAAAGAGCCAAATCGCCCGACACCATCACAATCCCATTCATCCTCCTCCTTTCATGTGGGCAAAGAATTCAATCAGTTGTCAAATGCCGCGTTCCACAACCAGGTCTTTGTTAGTTTCCTGAACGTCATGAGGGAGGGGGCAGTTCTGATCTCTAATGGCAGGGAGTTCCAAAGTCGAGGGGCCACCACCGAGAAGGCCCTGTCCCTCACCCCCACCAGCCGCGCTTGTGCAGGCGGAGGGACCGAGAGCAGGCCCCCTCCAGACGATCTTAGTGGTCTTGATGGTTCAGCTGCGGAACTCTCTGCTGCAGAGGCTGGTGGAAGCTCCTTCCATGGGGGCTTTCTAAGAGAGGCTGGAAGGCCATCTGTCAGGTTGGGGTGTTGATGGTGCTTTTCCTGCAGGGCAGAACGGGGTTGGACTGGATGACCCTATGATTCTGTGAAGCAGGAGCCAAGTGCCAGGGCTTCCCTTCTGTTTGCTTCTTGTTGCAGGTCAGGCAAACTGAAGGTGCCGGAATGGGTGGACACGGTCAAGCTGGCCAAGCACAAGGAGCTGGCCCCGTATGACGAGAACTGGTTCTACACCAGAGCAGGTGAGGGGCATCCTGGGAACAGGGATAGTAATAATAATGTAGCTTTCGCAGCCAGCATCACTGGAATGTTGTGTGGTTTCCAGGCTGTGTGGCTGTGTTCTAGCAGCACTGCAGGCAAAATGTTGGGAGAAAATGCTGCTAGGACACGGGCATACAGCCTGGAAACCACACAACGTCCCAATAATAATGTTATTTGTCACCCGCGTCTCTTAATGGCACAGTCAAGACATATAAACATTAAGTTGTTATTATTATGTTTACTTATGTCCTACTGTTCATGCCACAAGGAGACTCAAGGCGCCCTACATTAAAACATTTCAGTATTTAAAATCTACATGTATATAAATATTGAAGAAGAATTAAACAGCATTGTTGTTTTTAAAAAAATAATCAAATTCCAGTAAACACATTCAACATTAAAAACTACAGCTTAAATCTTTGACTTGGCCACGGTGGTACACGCTTTGGTCACATCCCGTCTTGACTACTGCAACGCTCTCTACGTGGGGCTGCCCTTGAAAACGGCCCGGAAGCTCCAGCTAGTCCAGCGCGCGGCAGCCATGTTGTTAACAGGAGCAGGGCGTAGGGAGCACACAACGCCCCCGCTGTCCCAGCTCCACTGGCTGCCGATTTGCTACCGGGCCCAATTTAAGGTGCTGGTATTATCCTACAAAGCCCTAAACGGTTCCGGCCCAAAATACCTTGCAGACCGCATCTTGGCCTACGAGCCCACGAGGACCTTGAGATCATCCGGGGGGGCCCTTCTCTCGGTCCCGTCTGCCTCACAGGCACGCCTGGCGGGGACGAGAGAGCGGGCCTTCTCGGTGGTGGCCCCCCGGCTGTGGAACGCCCTCCCTACTGAAGTTAGACAGGCGCCCTCCCTTATGGCCTTTCGAAGGAGCCTGAAAACATGGCTCTTCGAGTTGGCCTTCAACTGAGTGCTATATCTTTGGCAATGATGACCGGAATGGACCACGACTATGAGATTGACTATGACCCATGATACGGCGAAGCGGATTTTTAGTATAAGTATATGTCAAGTAGTAGTAGTTTGTTATGTATTGTTCTGATTACTGTAAATTGTCCTTTCTATGTTGTTGTTCACCGCCACGAGTCGCCCCCAGGGCTGAGAGTGGCGGTAAATAAGTGCAAGTAATAAATAAATAATAATAAATAAATAAGCCTTATTTTTACAAATACACACAATGAGATACACAGAATGCAACGTTATGAAATATGGCCGCCAAAAGGCAGGGTACAAAGACCAAAATACAAAGACCATTAGAATGCAAATCCAAAACTCAATTCAGAATTGGCTGGAAGTCCCTTCTGCCAGAAGAGATGGGCCTCCGGGTGTGTCTTAGATCCAAATAGCTCTGAATGAATGGATGGGTTTTGTTATTACGGTCACAGGTCAGGATTGTAAAACTTGAAAAATGAAGGGTTGTTTTTTAAAGCATTAACATTAAGACCAGAAAATCACAACCTTAAAAGCAGAAGTCCGTAGTATGGAGTCGATCGATGTGACGCTTGTAACATCTGTGGCTATTTTTATTTATTTATTTATTTCCGTCACTTTTACCCCGCCCTTCTCACCCCCAAGGGGGGACTCAGGGCGGCTTACAGAGGAAGGCACAATTCGATGCCTTTGCAACATATACATACATATATAAAACAATTAAACAGTTACAAATTAAAATTTAAAATCATCAATACACGACAGTACAATAAGACAATAGTAGACTAATCCTGAGCTCAGCGTTCGGAGTTTCGTAAATCCATTCCGTCTCATCAAATTCCAGCTCGTCATCAGGTCTTTCTTTAGCTGCCAGAATGTCCAAATGCCTGGTCCCATATCCAGGTTTTCAACTTTTTCCTAAATGAGAGAAGGGACGTTGCCGATCTAATCTCCCCGGGGAGTGAATTCCACAGGCGGCGGGCCACCACCGAGAAGGCCCTGCTCCTCGTCCCCGCCAATCTCACTTGTGATATTATATTGATGTACTGTTGTATTGCTATATCGATGTAGTTGCTTTTGTTACTGTTTTTAAATGCTAATGTTGTGCTCTTTGTATATTGTCCTGGTTGTAAACCGCACTGAGTCGCCTACGGGCTGAGAGAGTGCGGTATACAAGTAAAGCAAATAAAAGTAAATAAATAGAGGCGGGGTCGAGAGCAGGGCCTCCCCAGAGGATCTTAGGTTCCGAGGCGGGACGTAGAGGGGGATCCGTTCGGACAGATACACTGGGCCGGAACCGTATAGGGTTTTGTAGGTCAACACCAGCACTTTGAATTGTGGATCATAAAATGAGTATAATTTTATCTGCTAAAATCATCCACAAGCTGCTCCCTTATTTTTACGGCAGCCACACAAAACTTAGCCAATCTATATCAAAATAACATATGACATATACAGAAGACACTATTCAAACCCAAACAGGGTTTGAAGATCAAATACAGCGGCAATTGCATGCAAATCTCAAACTCAGCATTAGCTGGGGAGGTCCCTCTGTCAGAAGAGGTGGGTCTTACATTCGGAGGGCTGCAAACGATGGCTCCAAATCCTGAGGCGGTTGAGCCCTGAGTGTTTGTGTGGCTGGACCCAGCTTTGGCTGGGCCTTGGTGCACCACTGAACCGGTCCCCCTCCTTCCCCCGCAGCCTCCACAGCGCGCCACCTGTACCTGCGCGGAGGGGCCGGTGTGGGCTCCATGACCAAGATCTACGGGGGCCGGCAGCGCAACGGCGTGATGCCCAGCCACTTCAGCCGGGGCTCCAAGAGCGTGGCCAGGAGGGTCCTGCAGGCCTTGGAGGGGCTCAAGATGGTGGAGAAGGACCAGGACGGGTGAGTAAGCCCATGGCAGAACCAAGGGAGAGCAGCCAGCAAGCCCAGCAGAACCCCGCTCGAATAGAATAAGTTTGTCCCCATTGTATGTCATACAACAAAATTAAATGCCGCCCCCAATGTCTGTAGAATGACAAAAACAAAGCACCCACCCTTCCACATGTGAATCACTCTTGCACAGCCCCTATCAATGCCAACGTATTGGTGAATGGGTGGACAAATGATCAGATAGATGGGTGGGTGGATAAATAGGTAGATGAAAGAGATAGTCATGGGTGAGTAGATAAAGAAAGAGGGAAATGTATTTGGAGAGTAGCCACAGTTGCTCCCCCTCAACGGTTTTTGTCCCCAGAGTATATTTCCCCACCTGAATGAAGGTCTATTTTTATGACCCTGTTCCATTACGAGTTTCTCCCCCACAAACAATCTGCTCCATCCCTTTCTCATCCTGATTTTAGCATTTTTAGTACCTTAGTTTTTTTATCTTGCATGTGCTCATTGTTATTTTATTGTGTATGATTTTGCTTTATCGTTTTTTTGTACTCGTATGTTGTATGTATTTTACTGTGTTGTTATTGTGATTTGGTTTCACTTTATTGTAATATGCTGTTGGGCTTGGCCTCATGTCAGCCGCCCCAAGTCCCCATTGGGGAGAGAGATGGTGGCGGGGTACTAAATAAAGTTGTTTATTATTGTTATTATTATTATTGGTGAATGGATGGATGGATGGATATTTTTGTTTTGTCGTGTCAGGAGCGACTTGAGAAACTGCAAGTCGCTTCTGGTGTGAGAGAATTGGCCGTCTGCAAGGACGTTGCCCAGGGGACACCCAGGCGATTTGATGTTTTTATCATCCTTTGTGGGAGGCTTCTCTCATGTCCCCGCATGAGGAGCTGGAGCTGATAGAGGGAGCTCATCCACCTCTCCCCGGATTTGAACCTGTCGGTCTTCAGTCCTGCCGGCACGGGGCTTTAACCCACTGCCCCACCGGTGGCTCGATGGATGGATAAAGACACAAGTTAACAGAGAGAGAAAGAGAAATATATTGGTAGATGGATGGAGAGGTGGATCAATAAGTAGATGATAGAGGAAGACAGAGGAAGTAATTGATAGGTAGGGAGGGAGGGATTAGAATAGAATTAACTTTGTTATTGTGTTCTTACCAAGAATTAAATGCCACCCCCAATGCACATCATATATATATATATATGTGAATGATTAGAGAAACAAAACCCCATCCTTTGATCTATCTATCTATCTATCTATCTATCTATCTATCTATCTATCTATCTATCTATCTATCTATCTATCATGTCAGGAGCAAGCCAAACAGTTGTATTGCATTTTTAACAAACAAACCACAAAGATTGCAAGCTTGGTAGTTGCTCCTATCTCTTTAGCAATAGCCCTGGCTCTTGTATCCCCGAAGGAAGGGGCCCACGACTCCATTTGGCCCGTGCCCGGCCCCTCCCGTCCTTTCCCAGGAGCCTCCCAGATGCTAACCTGCTCCCTGGTTTCTTCTTTCAGTGGCCGCAAACTGACGCCTCAAGGGCAGAGGGATCTGGACAGGATCGCTGGGCAGGTAAGGGTGGCCGAAGGCTTTCGTGGCCGGAATCGCTGGGTTGCTGCGAGTCTTTTGGGTTGTCTGGCCATGTTCTGCCATGTTCAGGCCTCTTTCCAAAGCCTGGAGGAAGCTGTCCTCCTGCAGAGCCTCCCTTACTTGGGCTGCTGTAAGTTGTTTGGGCATTGGGTTGCAACCTGGGTTGCTGTAAGTTGCCTGGGCATGTTCTAGAAGCATTCTCTCCTGAAGTTTCGCCTGCATCCGTGGCAGGCATCCTCAGAGGTTGTGAAGCCATCATGATTTTTTAAAATTTTATTTATCGTGTCGGTGCAACCAGTTGATTATATTACATTTCGAACAGAACAAAGCAAAAAAACCAGAAAAATACAAAATTTGTGAGTTTGGTAGTTGATTAGATGTCCTTTGACCAGGATCTGGCCATTCGGAGTGCCTCTGGTGTTGCTGCAAGAAGGTCCTCCCTTGTGCATCATGTGGAAGAAGGGCTCAGGGTGCATTGCAGCAGGTGGTCAGTGGTTGGCTCTTCTCCACACTCGCATGTCGAGGATTCCATTTTGTAGCCCCATTTCTGAGGGTTGGCTCTGCATCTCGTGGTGCCAGTCATCATGATGATAGAGCCCTAGACCTCACAACCTCTGAGGAGGCTTGCCATGGATGCAGGCGAGACGTCAGGAGAGAATGCTTCTGGAACATGGCCAGGCAAGGGTGGCTTTGCAGGAGGACAGCTTCCTCCGGGCTTTGGGAAGAGGCCTGAAGCAGAGCTCCCTTCCTTTGTGGTCTTTGGGCGAAAGGCCCAGAGCGGGCACGGGCCAGCCTCAGCCCTCCCTCCCTCCAGGTGATTTGGACGTCCAAGAGCCGGAAGGCTGTTATGAATTGAGGGAGTTGGAGTCCAGATCACCTGGAGCAAGGGCTGAAGTTTGTCCGTGCCTGTTCTTGGCTCCTTCCAGCGCTGCTGAGGCCACCGTGTCAGAGCCTGGAGAGTTCCTGGTGGCTCATGTCCATTCGTATCTCTGAGACAGGCTTTCCTCCTCTTTTCTCTTTTCAGGTGGCAGCTGCAAACAAGAAACATTAAATTGATGTTCAGTCTAATGAAATTAATAAAGCTCTTTATTTGCTGACGCAGCGTGGACTTCCTTTCCTTGGAGGGCAGGAATCCTCCTAGAATCCTAGAGTGGGAAGAGACCTCCTGGGCCCTCATCCAGTCCAACCCCATTCTGCCAAGAAGCAGGAATATTGCATTCAAAGCACCCCTGACAGATGGCCATCCAGCCTCTGCTTCAAAGCTTCCAAAGAAGGAGCCTCCACCACACTCCCTCCGGGGCAGAGAGTTCCACTGCTGAACGGCTCTCACAGTCATTAAGTTCTTCCTCATGTTCAGGTGGAATCTCCTCTCTTGTAGTTTGAAGCCATTGCTCCATTGCGTCCTAGTCTCCAAGGAAGCAGAAAGGAAGCTTGCTCCCTCCTCCTCCTCCCTGTGGCTTCCTCTCACATATTTATACATGGCTCTCATCATATCTCCTCTCAGCCTTCTCTTCTTCAGGCTAAACATGCCCAGCTCCTTAAGCCGCTCCTCATTGGGCTTGTTCTCCAGACCTTTTATCATTTTAGTCGCTCTCCTCTGGACACATTCCAGCTTGGCAATATCTCTCTTGAATTGTGGTGCCCAGAATTGGACACAATATTCCAGGTGTGGTCTAAGACTCTGGCTGGTTTGCGGCATCTGGGCCTTGAAATGCTCCTTTTATTCTGGAAAGAAAAGCCCCCTTGGCCATGTAAAGGCGCCCCCAAACACCAGAAATGGTAGCAAGCTGGCCTTGGGCCCTTCCAAATGGGAGGGGCAGCCCCCCAAGTCCCAGGGGGGCAGGAGGACCAGTGCCATCCTTGGGTGCTGGGTTTCCCCCACTTTTGCTCCACGCGGCCCCCTTGGAGTCTGGACATGAGCAACAGTGTGATGCAGCAGCTTAAAGAGTTTATTGCTTATTCTATTTGCTTATGAGTTTATTGTGTATTGTTTGTTGTTGATTGTCAGCGGTCTTGGCCTTTTTAAGCTGCATCGAGTCCCTCGGGAGATTTTGCGGGGCATAAATAAAGTTAATAATAATAGTAATAATAATAAGCCAATGGGATGTTGGGCTGCCTTAAGGAGTGTAGCGTCCAGACCGAGGGAAGCCATGGTGCCAAGGTCTGGAGGCCATGAATAATCCCTGTGAGAGCTGCGTTGTCTACCCTGCAGAAGAGAAGGCTGAGAGAAGGGAGCACAGTGGTTTTCTGGCGCCCTGGAAACTAGGACTCATTGTGGAGCCATGGGTTACAATTGCAGGAAAGGAGATTCCAAGGAACACTAGGAAGAACTTTCTTTCCATAAGGAGAGCTGTTCAGCAGTGGAACTCTCTGCCTCAGTGTGGTGAAGGCTTTCAAACAGGCTGGATGGCCGTCTGTCAGGGTGGTTTGTTCTTTTCCTGCATGGAAGAAGGGGGTTCTCTTCCAAGTTGATTATTCTACAAGGCCGTCTATGGCCCCGTTGTCTTACTTTAGTGCAATTTCATGGCTGTTTCAACATTATTTGCAATGCAAGCCTGGAATTGGTTACAGATAGAAGGCACGCTAATCTTTGGAGGGGGGGATGCTCCCAAAGGCTTCCTTTTTCATGCTTGAGAAGCTGCAAGTTGCTTCTGGTGTGAGAGAATTGGCCGCCTGCAAGGATGTGGCCCGGATGTTTTGATGTCTTATCCTCCTTCCGGGGGAGGGGGGGGTTCTCTCGTGACCCTGCATGGGGAGCTAGAGCTGACAGAGGGAGCTCATCTGTGCTCTCCCTGGATTCAGACCTCTGCCCTGTCAGCCTTCAGTCCTGCCAGAACCAGGGTTTAACCCATTGTGCCACCACCTGAGGCTCCTGTGAATGGATGATTCCGTGCCCTGGGATAAGTGCACATTTGCAAACTCAATGAATTGGAGGTCAGCGGGAGAGGCTGCCTTGCTGCTCAGGGGAATGGCTTCCCGCTTCCTTCTTGGGAGGAGAGCAATGCCCAATCTCGATAAAAGGACGAAGAACAGAGGCATTCAATGAAGATCCACAGAGTCAAAGCCAAGGTCTTCCCCGTACGGATGTGAGAGCTGGACCAGAAGGGAGGCTGAGCGAAGGAAGAGGGGCACTTTGGAACTGTGGGGCTGGGGGGAAATGCGTGAGAAGACCCCACCCGTCCATTCTGGAGGAAGGAAAGCCCGACTGCTCATTGGAGGGAAGGAGGAGGTGAGAGGCAAAGGGAGAAGACAGGAAAGCGTGGCGAAGGGAAGGATGCTGGGGAGAGGGAAGGAAGAGGGGCCGAACACGGTAATAGTCCAAGCGCAACGCTGCTGTTTCCACATCGCAGGTCGGAACACAGAGAGAGAGCAGGCCTGGAAGAGTTCTTGAATGGCGAGACCCCCGCCCTTACGCTCAGCCTTATGATGACCCTGCCCTCCTTTCTGGCTGGACCATGGGGGCCCTTCCCTGATTCACAACCGGACCCAGCTCTCTGTCAAGTATCTCAGTTCCACGCTGTGTGGCTCTGGAGGAATCTCCTATGAAGGATCACGCAGAGAATCACAAGCGGAGTAGACATCAACTACTTATTTATTGTTCGGAATACAAGAGCTTCAACTACATGCCTCTTATATAGTACTAACTACCATACCATAAATCATGCATTCAGGTCTCCTGGTGCCTTGACCATTTCAAAGCCTTTGCACCTCAAGGCCCATTTCCTCCCTTACCTTTGGCACCTAGTCCCATTACCATATCCAAGCCCAGTTCTCCCCTCACCCTTGGCAGCTAAGTTTTATGGCTGCCCCGTTTGTCCTGCATTTCCTTTTGGCCCAATGTCCCATGGCCATGTGGTTTGTGTCAGTTGTATGGCATGATCTAGAGATCATGACACTCTCATCCTCTCACCGGGGATGAACGGCATCCTTGAAGCCACTGGCTTGCCCTTGAAGGAGACTCTGGGGGTGGCCACGGCCGACAGGGAGCTGGTCCAGGAGGTCACCAAGGAGAGCCGGAACCGACTGAACGAATCAACACCTTCCGTCCTGCGGGGCCCGCCTAGGGGGAGGCTTCCAGGGCCGGGCTCGGGGGGCTCCCTGCCCCTCTCGGGTTCCCTCCTCCTCCTGGTGCTGATCTTGGGTAGCACCAATGCGCCCCGGAGCTCTGGTGCGGGGCTGGGCGACCCCCTGCCAGGAGGGGTGTGCAGGTGCCCTCCTTGAGGGCGGCAGAGGGGGTCCGGCTGGATGACCTTGCCCCAGCCCCAGCCCGCTACCACTGTTACTATTATTATTATCTTTATTTGTCCCCCGCTAGCATCTCCCGAAGGACTCGATGCGGCTTACAAAGGCCAAGGCCTCAACACACAACATAACAATACAACACCTAAAGCAAATTAAAAACAGCTAAAGCAATATAAACAACAAGCAATAAACAATACACCAAGACACAATAAAACTAGCTCGGCCTCCCTCCCTTCCTGTGGGCTTGCTTCCTTCCAGGCCCATAGCCAGGATTTTATTTCGGGGGGAGCTGAGTTCGATTTGGGGTGGGGGGGCTGAGCCTGAGTGAAAGAGGGTCTCCCCTAGCAAACCTTTTGTACCGTTACCCCAATAATACCCCCGTCATGCATATGGGATATGTTGAGCATGGTGATCAGAGCATGATAGGAATTAACATCACAGTTTAAATCAGGGGTCCTTAAACCTTTTAAACAGAGGGCCAGGTCACAGTCCCTCAAACTGCCGGAGGGGCAGATTATAGAATCCTAGAGTTGGGAGAGACCTCCTGGGCCATCATCCAGTCCAACCCCATTCTGCCAAGAAGCAGGAATATTGCATCCAAATCACCCCAGACAGATGGCCATCCAGCCCCTGTTTAAAAGCCTCCAAAGAAGGAGCCTCCACCACACTCCCTCCGGGGAAGGCAGAGAGTTCCACTGCTGAACGGCTCTCACAGTCAGGAATCATAGAGTGGGAAGAGACCTCCTGGGCCATCATCCAGTCCAACCCCATTCTGCCAAGAAGCAGGAATATTGCATTCAAAGCACCCCTGACAGATGGCCATCCAGCCTCTGCTTAAAAGCTTGCAAAGAAGGAACCTCCACCACACTCCCTCCGGGGCAGAGAGTTCCACTAATGAACAGCTCTCACAGTCAGGAAGTTCTTCCTCATGTTCAGATGGAATCTCCTCTCTTGTAGTTTGAAGCCATTCCTCCATTGCATCCTAGTCTCTCTCCAGGGAAGCAGAAAAAAAAGCTCCCTCCCTCCTCCTCCCTGTGGCTTCCTCGCACATATGTATACATGGCCCTCATTATGTCTCCTCTCAGCCTTCTCTTCTTCAGGCTAAACATGCCCAGCTCCTTAAGCCGCTCCTCATAGGGCTTGTTCTCCAGACCCTTGATCATTTGAGTCGCTCTCCTCTGGACACATTCCAGTTTGTCAATATCTCAATAGGTCACAGTCCCTCAAACTGCTGGAGGAGCAGATTATAGAATCCTAGAGTTGGAAGAGACCTCCTGGGCCTTCATCCAGTCCAACCCCCAATTCTGCCAAGAAGCAGGAATATTGCATTCAAAGCACCCCTGACAGATGGCCATCCAGCCTCTGCTTAAAAGCCCCCAAAGAAGGAGCCTCCACCACACTCCCTCCGGGGAAGGCAGAGAGTTCCACTGCTGAACGGCTCTCACAGTCAGGAAGTTCTTCCTCATGTTCATAATTTGAAGAAAAAAAGAAGGAATTCCTAAGCACCCTGCACATTATCATATTTGTAGTGCAAAAGCCACTTAGAATTAAAATGAAGAACAATTTAAACAAATATAAATTTATTAGTATTTCAATGGGAAGTGTGAGCTTGCTTTTGGCTGGTTGTTGTTGTTGTGTGCTTTTGAGTCGTTACAGACTTAGGTTGACCCTGAGCGAGGGCCGGGTAAATGACCTTGGAGGGCCGCATCCGGCCCCTGGGCCATAGTTTGAGGACCCCTGGTTTAAATAATGTACCAGTAAGGCCTTCTCGCGGACCACCATGAGAATTTCGGCTACATGCCTGGCCTGGGGCAATCTTTTGTTGAGAGGTGATTAGATGTGCCTGATTGTTTTCCCTCTGTTCAGGCCCGTAGCCAGGATTTTGATTCGGGGAGGGGGGCTGAGTTTGATTTGGGGGGGGGGCTGAGGATCTACCCTAGCAGACCTTTTGTATCGTTACCCCAATACCCCCCCCCCATGCATATGGGATATATTGAGCATGGTGATCAGATCATATTTATTTATCGTGTCATCAGCAACCATACCATTGTATTACAATTCTAACAGAGCAAAACAAACACACAGATTAAAAAGAAAAAGGAAAAAAACACAGATTTTGCAAACTTGGTAGCTGGTTAAATGTTCTTTGACCTGTATCTGGACACTTGGAGTGCCTCTGGTGTTGCAAGAAGGAGTTCCTCTATTGTGCATCATGTGGCAGGCCTCAGGGTGCATTTCAGCAGGTGGTCAGTGGTTAGCTCTTCTCCGCACTCGCATGTCGAGGATTCCACTTTGTGGCCCCATTTCTGCATCTCATGGTGCCAGGGCGCAGTCTGTTCAGCGCCTTCCAAGTCGCCCCGTCTTCTGAGTGCCCAGGGGGGAGTCTCTCATCTGGTATCACCCATGGATTGAGGTTCTGGGTTTGGGCCTGCCACTTTTGGACTCTTGCTTGCTGGGGTGTTTCAGCGAGTGTCTCTGTAGATCTTAGAAAACTATTTCTTGATTTAAGTCGTTGACGTGCTGGCTGATACCCAAACAGGGGATGAGCTGGAGATGTCTCTGCCTTGGTCCTTTCACTATTGGCTGCTCCTTCCCGGCGGATGTCAGGCGGTGCAATACCGGCTAAGCAGTGTCATTTCTCCAGTGGTGTAGGGCGCAGGCAACCCGGGATAATGTAACATGTCTCTGCCTTGGTCCAGCTCATCCCTTGTTTGTGTATCAGCCAGCACGTCAACGATTTAAATCAAGACATAGTTTTCTTAGATCTACAGAGACACTCGCTGGAACACCCCAGCAAGCGAGAGTCCAAAAGTGGCAGGCTCAAACCCAGATCATTATATGAATAAACATTACAGTTTAAATAATGCACCAGGAAGGCCTTCTCGCGGGCCACCATCAGAATTTCGGGGGGGGGGGGCTGAAGCCCCTCAAGCCCCTCCCCTGGCTATATGCCTGCTTCCTTCCTTCCCTCCTGCCCACCCGCTTCCACGAGACGCCTGAGACCCGCCTGGTCTGCCCTGGTCTTCGAAACATAGAACGTATCAGGAGTCACTCCTGCTGTGAGAGAATTGGCCGCCTGCAAGGACGTTGCCCAGGGGATGATTTGATATTTTTATCATCCTTGTGGGGGGGAGGCTTCTCTCCTGTCCCCTTTGCATGAGGAGCTGGAGCTGACAGAGGGAGCTCACCCGCCTCTCCCCGGATTCGAACCTGTGACCTGTCGGTCTTCACTCCTGCCAGCACAGAGCTCTAACCCACTGCGCCACCAGGGGCTCAGACCCAACTGTAACCGGAAGGAAAACAACACCCGAGACCCAGGAAGGAGCCTCCAAGCCCCGCCCCCCAGCCCCGCGCCCTCCTATTGGCTGCCAAGCGAGGAGGGGCGGGGCACGGAGCGGGGCGTGCTCTGATTGGGCCCTTGGATCCGCCTCCTGCCTGCCGATTGGTCCTTTTTGAATTCACTCTCGTGTCGGGCACGGATTGGCTGCCGCAGGCCCAGCTGCGCACGGATTGGACGGAGGTGGGAAGGAGGGCGGGAAGTAGGCCTGCCAGTCAGTCAGAAAGGAAAGCGCGTCCCCGAGGGAAGGCTTCCGCTCCAGGAAACTCTTCAGGGCGACTCTATGGGAAGGCGCCGCGGGATTCCGAGGCCGAGGGAAGAAGGGGCCGCTCTAGGAGTCGCCCCCTGAAAGAGTCACGCCATAGAGTCGTGCGGGGTGGGGGGAGACCACTTTACCTGGAATCACATTGTGTCCAATTCTGGGCACCACCATTCCAGAGAGATATTGACTCTAAGCTGGAATATTGTGTCCAGAGGAAGAGGGCGACTCAAATGATCAAGGGTCTGGAGAACAAGCCCTATGAGGAGCGGCTTAAGGAGCTGGGCATGTTCAGCCTGAAGAAGAGAAGGATGAGAGGAGACATGATGAGGGCCATGTATAAATATGTGAGAGGAAGCCACAGGGAGGAGGGAGCAGATCAAGGGTCTGGAGAACAAGCCCTATGAGGAGCGGCTTAAGGAGCTGGGCATGTTCAGCCTGAAGAAGAAAAGGCTGAGAGGAGATAAGATGAGGGCCATGTATAAATATGTGAGAGGAAGCCACAGGGAGGAGGAGGGAGCAGATCAGGGTCTGGAGAACAAGCCCTATGAGGAGCGGCTTAAGGAGCTGGGCATGTTCAGCCTGAAGAAGAGAAGGATGAGAGGAGATACAATAGCCATGTATAAATATGTGAGAGTTGACAAGCTGGAATGTGTCCAGAGGAGGGCGACTCAAGGATCAAGGGTCTGGAGAACAAGCCCTATGAGGAGCGGCTTAAGGAGCTGGGCATGTTTGGCCTGAAGAAGAGAAGGCTGAGAGGAGATATGATGAGAGCCATGTATAAATATGTGAGAGGAAGCCACAGGGAGGAGGGAGCAGATCAGGGTCTGGAGAACAAGCCCTATGAGGAGCGGCTTAAGGAGCTGGACATGTTTAGCCTGAAGAAGAAAAGGCTGAGAGGAGACATGATGAGGGCCATGTATAAATATGTGAGAGGAAGCCACAGGGAGGAGGGAGCAGATCAGGGTCTGGAGAACAAGCCCTATGAGGAGCGGCTTAAGGAGCTGGACATGTTTAGCCTGAAGAAGAAAAGGCTGAGAGGAGACATGATGAGGGCCATGTATAAATATGTGAGAGGAAGCCACAGGGAGGAGGGAGCAGATCAAGGGTCTGGAGAACAAGCCCTATGAGGAGCGGCTTAAGGAGCTGGGCATGTTTAGCCTGAAGAAGAGAAGGCTGAGAGGAGATATGATGAGGGCCATGTATAAATACGTGAGAGGAAGCCACAGGGAGGAGGGAGCAGATCAAGGGTCTGGAGAACAAGCCCTATGAGGAGCGGCTTAAGGAGCTGGGCATGTTTAGCCTGAAGAAGAAAAGGCTGAGAGGAGACATGATGAGGGCCATGTATAAATACGTGAGAGGAAGCCACAGGGAGGAGGGAGCAGATCAGGGTCTGGAGAACAAGCCCTATGAGGAACGGCTTAAGGAGCTGGGCATGTTCAGCCTGAAGAAGAGAAGGATGAGAGGAGATACAATAGCCATGTATAAATATGTGAGAGTTGACAAGCTGGAATGTGTCCAGAGAAAGAGGGCGACTCAAAGGATCAAGGGTCTGGAGAACAAGCCCTATGAGGAGCGGCTTAAGGAGCTGGGCATGTTTAGCCTGAAGAAGAGAAGGCTGAGAGGAGATATGATGAGAGCCATGTATAAATACGTGAGAGGAAGCCACAGGGAGGAGGAGGGAGCAGATCAGGGTCTGGAGAACAAGCGCTATGAGGAGCGGCTTAAGGAGCTGGGCATGTTTGGTCTGAAGGGGAGAAGGCTGAGAGGAGATATGATGAGAGCCATGTATAAATGTGTGAGAGGAAGCCACAGGGAGGAGGAGGGAGCAAGCTTCCTTTCTGCTTCCCTGGAGACGAGGACGCAAGGGAACAGTGGCTTCAAACTACAAGAGAGGAGATTCCATCTGAACATGAGGAGGAACTTCCTGACTGTGAGGGCCGTTCAGCAGTGGAACTCTCTGCCCCAGGGGGAGTGTGGTGGAGGCTCCTTCTTTGGAAGCTTTTCAACAGAGGCTGGATGGCCATCTGTCAGGGGTGATTTGAATGCAATATTCCTGCTTCTTGGCAGAATTGGGTTGGACTGGATGGAGGCCCATCAGGTCCCTTCCAACTCTAGGATTCTAGGATTCTATAACTTCCTGACTGTGAGAGCCATTCAGCAGTGGAACTCTCTGCCCCAGAGGGAGTGTGGTGGAGGCTCCTTCTTTGGAAGCTTTGAAGCAGAGGCTGGATGGCCATCTGTCAGGGGTGATTTGAATGCAATATTCCTGCTTCTTGGCAGAACGGGGTTGGACTGGATGATGGCCCAGGACGGGGGTCTCTTCCCACTCTTGGATTCTAGGATCCTGGGGTCGGGCGCCATCTCTGCCCAGGCGACCCTCCACTCTGTGACTCCTTCCCACTGAAAGCCCCTCCTCCGACCCGGGCTGGCTCCGAACTCATGACCTTTTGGTCAGAGTGATCTTAATGCAGCTGACACTCATCCAGCTGCGCCACAATCCCTCTTTAAAATGTTTGAGGACCCCTGCCCTTGATGGTTCGGGTCCCGTCTGTCTTGAGACGGCATGAACCAGCGCAGGCTCCGAGATCTGCCGGGGAGGCCCTCCTCTTGGTCCTGCCACTGTGGTGACGAGGGAGAGGGCCTTCCTTCTTGGTGGTGGCCCCTGGCTTTGGCTCCAGGCACCCGCCAACCCTCCTTTCCTCCCTTCCCTCCGCCCCCTGTTATTATTATTATTATTATTATTATTAACTTTATTTGTACCCCGCTAGCATCTCCCGGAGGACTCGATGCGGCTTACACAGGCCGAAGCCTCAAACACAATACAATAGAAAGTATAACATCACAACAACAAGGCAAATCAAACAGTAAGCAAAATAACAACAAAGACAGTACATCAGGACATTATTAAAAACTGGTTCGGCCGGCGCACTGGGGTACAAGGGTTAAAAGTGCTGAATGGTAGGAGGCACGTAGGATTAAAAGTGCGATGTGCAGTGACAATTTGTTATGCTAAGGTGCTACTAGGACTTGGGGTGGGGATTCCTAGTCTGGGAAGGCACAACGGAACAGCCAAGTCTTCAGGTTCCTTCTGAAGACGGCTAGAGTGGGGGCTTGTCTGAGCTCTTTTGGGAGGGCGTTCCAAAGTCGGGGGGCCGCCACAGAAAAGGCCCTGTCACGTGTCCCCACCAAGCGCGCTTGCGACGTGGGTGGGATCACGAGCAGGGCCTCCCCAGATGACCGGAGCGAGCGTGTGGGTTCGTAGATGGAGATGCAGTCACGCAGGTAGGGTGGTCCCAAACCGTTCCCAAAACTGTTATCCTTCAATTCCCACCCACCCCCACCTCGCCTCCTTCAGTTTCCTCCCTCCTTCTTTCAATTCTCACCATCAATTCCCTCCCTCCCTCTTCCTTCCTGTGTGCTCCTCTCCAGGTGCATCCCTCCCATTTCTGCGCCCGGCATCACAGTGGCCACAGTGGTCCACCCTCTTGTTACATCCCGAATAGATTACTGCAACGCACTCTACGTGGGGTTGCCCTTGAAGACTGTTCGGAAACTTCAACTGGTCCAGATTTTTTTATTTTTTTGGTCGTGTCAGGAGCAACCGCTCCTGTTGTGAGAGAATTGGCCGTCTGCAAGGACATTGCCCAGGGTATGCATGCATGATTTTTGATGTTTTTATCATCCTTGTGAGAGGCTTCTTTCATGTCCCCACATTTATTTATTTATTTATTTATCGTGTCATCAGCAACCATTGTATTACAATTCTAACAGAGCAAAACAAACACAGAGATTAAAAAGAAAAAGAAAAAAAAGAAGGGGAAAAAAAACCACACAGATTTTGCAAATTTGGTATTTGGTTAAATGTCCTTTGACCAGTCTCTGGCCACTTGGAGTGCCTCTGGGGTTGCCACAAGAAGGTCCTCCATCGTGCATGTGGCAGGGCTCAGGGTGCATTGCAGCAGGTGGTCAGTGGTTTGTTCTTCTCTGCACTCGCATGCCGAGGATTCCACTTTGTGGCCCCATTTCTTAAGGTTGGCTCTGCATCTCGTGGTGCCAGAGCGCAGTCTGTTCAGCGCCTTCCAAGTCACCCCGTCTTCTGTGTGCCCAGGGGGGAGTCTCTCATCTGGTATCACCCATGAATTGAGGTGCTGGGTTTGGGCCTGCCACTTTTGGACTCTCGCTTGCTGGGGTGTTCCAGCGAGTGTCTCTGTAGATCTAAGAAAACTATGTCTAGATTTATATCATTGACGTGCTGGCTGATACCCAAACAGGGGATGAGCTGGAGATGTCTCTGCCTTGGTCATTTCACTATTGGCTGCTTCTTCCCGGCGGATGTCAGGTGGTGCAATACCGGCTAGACAGTGTAATTTCTCCAGTGGTGTAGGGCGCAGGCACCCCGTGATAATGCAGCATGTCTCATTAAGAGCCACATCCACTGTTTTAGCGTGGTGAGATGTGTTCCACACTGGGCATGCATACTCAGCAGCAGAGTAGCATAGCGCAAGGGCAGATGTCTTCACTGTGTCTGGTTGTGATCCCCAGGTTGTGCCAGTCAGCTTTCATATGATGTTGTTTCTAGCGCCCACTTTTTGTTTGATGTTCAGGCAGTGCTTCTTGTAGGTCAGAGCACGGTCCAGAGTGACTCCCAGGTATTTGGGTGTGCTGCAATGCTCCCGTGGGATTCCTTCCCAGGTCATCCTCAGAGCTCGGGATGCTTGTCTGTTCTTAAGGTGAAAGGCGCATGTCTGTGTTTTAAATGGATTAGGGATCAGTTGGTTTTCCCTGTAATAGGCAGTAAGAGCACCTAGAGCTTTGGAGAGCTTCTGTTCAACCATCTCAAAGCTCCCTGCTTGAGCAGTAATGGCACGATCATCAGCATAGATGAAACTCTCTGTCCCTTCTGGCAGTGGCTGGTCGTTTGTGTAGATGTTGAACATGGATGGAGCAAGCACGCTCCCCTGAGGCAGGCCGTTCTTCTGTTTCCGCCATCTGCTTCTCTGGCCCTGGAACTCAACAAAAAAGCTCTTGTTCTGTAGCTGATTTCCTTGAGTGGTGATGGCACGATCATCAGCATAGATGAAACTCTCTGTCCCTTCTGGCAGTGGCTGGTCCTTTGTGTAGATGTTGAACATGGATGGAGCAAGCACGCTCCCCTGAGGCAGGCCGTTCTTCTGTTTCCGCCATCTGCTTCTCTGGCCCTGGAACTCAACAAAAAAGCTCCTGTTTTGTAGCAGGTTTCCTCTGAGGCGGGTGAGGTGGTCGTCCTTTGTGATACTATACATTTTTCTCAGGAGGAGGCGATGGTGGTTCACAGTATCATAGGTTCACAGTAGTTCACAGTATCCCCACATGAGGAGCTGGAGCTAATAGAAGGAGCTCATCCACCTCTCCCTGGATTCAAACCTGCGACCTGTCAAGTCTTCAGTCCTGCCAGCACAGGGCTTTAACCCACTGCGCCACTGGGGGCTCCTAACTGGTCCAGTGAGCGGCAGCCAGATTGCTCACTGGAGCGTCATACAGGGAGCACCCCCCCCCCCGCTGTGTCAGCTCCACTGGCTGCCCGTCCAGTTCCGAGCACAATTCAAGGGGCTGGTTTTGACCTACAAAACCCTATACGGTTCCAGTCCAGCATACCTGTCCGAACGTATCTCCCTCTACGTCCCACCCCGGAATTTGAGATCATCTGGGGAGGCCCTGCTCTCGACCCCACCGCTATCACAAGTGAGGCTGGTGGGGACGAGGAGCAGGGCCTTCTCAGTGGTGGCCCCTCACCTGTGGAAGTCACTCCCGGGGGAAATTAGGTCATCAACATCCCTCCTCTCCTTCAGGAGGAAATTAAAAATGTGGTTGTGGGACCAGGCCTTTGGGCAATCTGACAACTAGATAAGGACTCAGATGACTAGGACTGACAGGACTGACAAAGTGGAATTGGAATTTGGACTATGAGATGGCGAACGCTGACCGTTAATTAGGTGAAATCGGTTTTATTGGTTTTATTGTTGCAGTTTAGAAACTGATTGTTAATTGTTTAATTGCTGCTATATTGTTTTTTATTCTACTCTGACGTTGATGCCGGCATCGAATTGTGCCTTTGTAAGCCGCCCTGAGTCCCCTCCGGGGTGAGAAGGGCGGGGTAGACGTAACCGAAATAAATAAATAAATAAATCACTTGAGAAGGAGTCCTGGGATCAGAGGCCAAGCACAGAGGAGGGCTTCCCAGGCAGAAAGCACATCAAAAACACACCAAAACAGGGAACTTTTAAATGGTAATTAACGCGCCCACATCTGCTTCCCAATTAGCCCACCCACTTGATCTGGTCTCCATTCCTTTAAGCCTCTTGGAAGACTGGGAGGAGAGTGAGAGGTGAGAGTGAGATTGGGGGAGCGGGGGCAAGGTTTGTCCTAAGGACTTGAGAAACTGCAAGTCGCTCCTGGTGTGAAACAATTGGCCATCTGCAAGGATGGTGCCCGGGGAGGCTTCTCTCAGGAAGCTGGAGGCAGAGGCGGCCCTAGGTAATTTTCAACGGTAAGCAAACAGTATTTCCCCGCCCCAACCAATCACTGATATATATTTTCTGTTAGTCGTGGGAGTTCTGTGTGCCATATTTGGTTCAATTCCATCATTGGTGGAGTTCAGAATGCTCCTTGATGGTAGGTGAACTATACGTCTCAGTAACTACAACTCCCAAAGGGCAAGATCTATTTTCCCCCAAGAGTGCCTCAAGAGCACCCCTGGCCAAAATCAACTCTACTGCAAATGCTTTCTTTGCATAAGGGGTTGAGCCGCCCCTGCCTGGAGCTGACAGGTGGGAGCTCACCCTGCTCCCCGGATTCGAACCAGCAACCTTTCAGTCATCAGTCCTTCTGGCACAAGGGTATAACCCATTGTGCCACCGGAAGCTCCTTTGTCCGAAGGAGGAAGGGGAAGAAGGGCGTTCAGGTGGCGAATGGGTCCGGCTAGCTCGGGACAGCAGTTCAGAGGCAGAGGCCTTCCATCTTTGAGGCAGTTGTATCCCCCAAGCAGTGGCTGGCAGCCTCTTTGGATGCTTGTCGTTCTAGCGGTTTCTGGGTCCTTACATTTGGGAGCATGTTCAGCCCCTTCTCCCTCCACAAAGTAACGAAAGCTTTCAGGCCGTTGCACAGAACAAGGAATGGACGGAGGGATTAAAAATGAATCCCTGGAACTGCAGCTGAGTGGATCTTTCTGGATTCCCGATCCTGGCCTTATTGCAGAGCGCTTGCAGGGTTGATCTCCCAGTGGAAATGTGCCAAAGCCGGCAGAAGAGGGATTTGAGTCTGTCGTGACCCCAGAGGGGTTGTTGGGAAGCTAGCGGGAGGAGAGAGTGGTCACCCGAACAGCTGGGCAGTGAGAGTAAAACCCTAGAGTCGGAAGAGACCCCGTGGAGCATCCAGTCCCACCCCCTGCCATGCAGGAGAAGCACTCTCAAAGCAACCCTGACAGATGGCCAAGGCTCTTTGTCTCACTGTCACAGCTGGCCAGGGTGCCACAAGCAGCAGGAAAGGGAACCATTGACCGCATAGGGAAGCTGATGAGGAAACACAACATACAAACAATCTACAAACCCACCAAGAAAATCCAACCAATGCTCCGTTCAGCAAAGGACAAGAGGGATCCTCTCACCTCTGCAGGAGTCTACCATTGTGTACCATGCAGCTGTGGACAAGTCTACAGAGGGACCACCAAATGCAGCATTGCCCAGACACGCATCAAGGAACATGAAAGGCACTGCAGACTCCTTCAACCAGAGAAGTCAGCCATAGCAGAGCACCTGATGAACCAGCCTGGACACAGCAGATTATTGGAGAACACAGAAATGCTGGACCACTCTCACAACCACCATGTCAGGCTACACAGAGAAGCCATTGACATCCACAAGAAGCATGTGGACAATGTCAACAGAAAGGAGGAAACCATGAAAATGAACAAGGTCTGGCTACCAGTATTAAAAAATTCTAAAATTGCAACAGCAAAAACAGCAGAGAGGAAACAGGCAGGGACATCTAATTACTTTCCAAGAAGAGTTTGCTCCAGGCACAGTCAGCCCATTGTATGCTAATCAAGGTGGTCAGTTGAAATAGTCACACCTAGCTCCAGCAGACAAGAGTCCTTTGTCCCACCCTGGTCATTCCACAGATATATAAACCCATTTTTCCTACTTCCAACAGACCTCACTACCTCTGAGGATGCATGCCATAGATGCAGGCGAAACGTCAGGAGAAATGCCTCTAGAACATGGCCATATAGCCCGAAAAAACCCACAAGAACTTAGTGATTCCAGCCATGAAAGCCTTCGACAATACATAGGGGGGGTTGATTCCGCCAATATGTTTGCTGGCTTGAGTGGCTTTGTTTTTTTCCGGCAGGTTTTCCTGCAGTCATTTACTGTATGCCTTGGTCTCCACTGTGGCCCCGGGACTTTCTTCCAAAGAATTCCAGCAGTGCCTTGTAGTTTGGCTTGTGGTCCAGGATAGGATTCTGACTTAATGTGTCCATTTGCAAAACAAATGGTAGCTTGCTTCTGCCTTTGGGGCTGCCTGCAGGACTGGTTCCGAGGCCATTGTAGCCGGTTTGTTTGGCCCTCCTTAGTTTACCTTGGGCTAGCAGGGATTTCCCTTCCTTCCCCTCTGTCATTTCTCTGTGTGTGCGGCGGGAGATGCGCAGGAAGGAATGGAGAAAATGCATTTGTGAGTGAAGATGTGTGTGCATTCCCTAACAGGGCAGGGAATGAGTTGTTGTAGATTTTTTGGGGGCTATATTTATTTATTTATTTATTTATTTCGTGTACGCCTACCCCGCCCTTCTCAACCCCCGAGGGGGGACTCAGGGCGGATTACAAAAAGGCACATCTCGGTGCCCGCACAAATACAATAACATATAAAACCAGCAATGAAATGGTCAACAATTAAAAACAATTAAAACAACAATATATCACACAATCAATAGCCAATCTCAGACACAGCGTTCGCCACTCAGAGTTCATATTTCGTTCCACCTTGTCCAGTTCCTATCCATCATCACAGTCCCTTATTCATCTGCCAGATTGCCCAAACGCCTAGTCCCACATCCATGTTTTTAATTTCTTTCTGAAGGAAAGGAGGGATGTTGCTGATCTGATCTCCCCAGGGAGTGAATTTCACAGGTGAGGGGCCACCACTGAGAAGACCCTGCTGCTCATCCCCACCAACCTCACTTGTGATAGAGGTGGGGCCGATGGCAGGGCCTCTCCAGATGATCTCAAATTCCGAGGTGGGACATAAAGGGAGATGCGTTCGGACAGATACGCTGGGCTGGAACCTTATAGGGTTTTGTAGGTCAAAACCAGCACTTTGAATTGTGCCCGGAAGTGGATCGGCAGCCACTGGAGCTGACACAACAGGGGGGTGGTGTGCTCCCTGTATGACGCTCCGGTGAGCAGTCTGGCTGCCTCCCGGTGGACTAATTGAAGTTTCCGATCAGTCTTCAAAGGCAACCCCACGTAGAGTGCGTTGCAGTAATCTATCTGGGATGTAACAAGAGCGTGGACCACCGTGGCCAGATCCGACTTCCCAAGATACGGGCGCAGCTGGTCTAGAGGCATTCTGTCCTGACGTTTCACCTGCATCTATGGCAAGCATCCTCAGAGGTAGTGAGGTCTGTAGGAACTAGGAAAAAGGGTTTATATATCCGTGGAATGACCAGGGTAAGACAAAGGACTCTTGTCTACTGGAGCTAGGTGGGAATGTTTCAACTGACCACCTTGATTAGCATATAATGGCCTGACAGTGCCTGGGGAGAGAGAGAGAGAGAGCCCCTCCGGCTGGAGGTATCTCCCACCTCCGCTCCCTCCTTTGTTTTTGCGCCTACCTTCAGGAAAGGTGGGCATCTCCACCTCTCTCTCTCTCTCTCTCTCTCTCTCTCGGTCCCAATGGCTGAGGAGAAAGTCAGGAGGAGAGGTGACTTTTGGTGTCTTCAGGCACGCCTCCGGACCCAAAGTGGGCCAGGCAAGGGAGCAAGTGCGGCAAGTGTAGTTACTGGGATGTATAGTTCACCTACAATCAAAGAGCATGCTGAACTCCACCAATGATGGAATTGAACCAAACTTGGCACACAGATCTCCCACGACAAACAGAAAATATATATCAATAATTGGTTGGGGGGGGGGCACGCCAAATCCTGCCATGCTCCCCCATCTTTTTCCCTCTTTCTCTTTTGTTCCACTAGCCGTCCTTCCTTTGCCACTGTAGTGCTTCGTGCTTATGCCAGGGGAGTCTCCTTGGGTGGCACCCCACATGTCTTTGCCTGTTGCTATAGGGCTCTTCCTCAGAGGAGGGGGGAAGCCCACACGTGCCTTCCTTTTCCAGCTCTCGCTGCCTGCCATCTGTCCCACTCAGAGCCCTGGGCAGCCATTTGGGAAGAAGGCATGGGGCTCTCCCTCTGGAGGCCTCCCTTGGCTCCCAGTTCCCACCTCCTTTCTCCCTTGAGGCCGAGGGAAATGGTGTTGGCTGCCCTCCCAGGAGGTCCAGGCTCAGCTGCCCCTCTGCGCTTGCCACCTCAGCCTCACCGCAGTTGAACCGTGCCTTCAGGGCTTGCAACCGAGAGCGGAGCCTCATGCGCGGCTTCTGTTTCAGATCTGTCTTGGGGATTCCATTCCAAGGGATAACCGGGCCTGACAGCCAAGGCGGCACTCGGAGGCTGCAAAGATGGAAGGAGAAAGATGGAAAGGGAAAGGTGGAGGGGTGGGGAATCAGCCCTTCAGGCCTTGAACCCTTTTGTGCTGGACGGGTGACCTCCAAGGTCAGGCACTCAAAAAACCTGGCACAGAGAAGCACGGCTGCCAGCGACCAGGAAGCAGCAATGTAGCAGCGTTGCGTTTTCATGGATCACGGCATCGGGACGGCAGGGCGGCCCATAGAGATTGCTACTTCCAGAGCCAGGAGCATGGTTTTATCATCTTTCTGCTCCAGAAGAGCAATTCATCATCTTTCTGCTTCAGGAAAGGCAAAAGCTGCACATGGCAAGTGCTGAACCTGACTCAGCACATAGAAGATGGCTTTGAAAGGCAGATCATCACAGGAGCGGTCTTCATAGACCTGTCAGCAGCCTATGATACTGTGAACCACCGCCTCCTCCTCCTGAGAAAAATGTATAGTATCACAAAGGACGACCACCTCGCCCGCCTCATAGGAAACCTGCTACAAAACAGGAGCTTCTTTGTTGAGTTCCAGGGCCAGAGAAGCAGATGGCGGAAACAGAAGAACGGCCTGCCTCAGGGGAGCGTGCTTGCCCCATCCATGTTCAACATCTACACAAATGACCAGCCACTGCCAGAAGGGACAGAGAGCTTCATCTATGCTGATGATCGTGCCATCACCGCTCAAGCAGGGAGCTTTGAGATGGTTGAACAGAAGCTCTCCAAAGCTCTAGGTGCTCTTACTGCCTATTACAGAGGAAACCATCCTTAACCCATCTAAAACACAGACATGTGTCTTTCACCTTAAGAACAGACAAGCATCCCGAGCTCTGAGGATTACCTGGGAAGGAATCCCACTTGAGCATTGCAGCACACCAACATACCTGGGAGTTACCCTGGACCGTTCTCTGACAAACAAGAAGCCTTGCCTGAATATCAAGCAAAAAGTGGGTGCTACAAACAATCTCATATGAAAGCTGACTGGCACAACCTGGGGATCACAACCAGACACAGTGAAGACACCTGCCCTTGCACTATGCTACTCTGCTGCTGAGTACGCATGCCCAGTGTGGAACACATCTCACCACACTAAAACAGTGGATGTGGCTCTTAATGAGACATGCCGCATTATCACGGGGTGTCTGCGCCCTACACCACTGGAGAAATTACACTGCTTAGCCGGTATTGACATCCGCTGGGAAGTGGCAGCCAAGAGTGAAAGGACCAAGGCAGAGTCATCTCCAGCTCATCCCCTGTTTGGGCATCAGCCAGCACGTCAACGACTGAAATCTAGAAATAGTTTTCTAAAGTCTACAGAGACACTGGAACACCTCAGCAAGCGAGAGTCCAAAAGTGGCAGGCTCAAACCCAGAACTGATACCCAATGAGAGAGTCCCCCCTGGGCACACAGAAGACTGGGCGACTTGGAAGGTGGTGATCAGACTGTGCTCGGGCACCACAAGATGCAGAGCCAACCTCAAGAAATGGGGCCACAAAGTGGAGTCCACGACATGCGAGTAGGGAGAAGAGCAAACCGCTGACCACCTGCTGCAATGCAACCTGAGCCCTTCTTCCACATGAGGCACAAGGGAGGACCTTCTTAGAGTAACACCAGAGGCACTCCAAGGGGACAGAGACTGGTCAAAGGACATTTAATCAACTACCAAACTCACAAATGATGTATTTTGTCTGTTTGTTTGTTTGTTTGTTCTGTCAAAAATGTAATACAACTGTTTGGTTGCCTGACACAATAATTAATGCTCCAGAAGGGAATTGGCAACTGGGGCCTTGGCCTGATGTAAGAAAAGGACAGACCTGTGGGGCTCTAGCATTCCTTTTCCAGGTACCCACAAGCACTGGCACCCCAAAACAGCAAAGGTTCTGGAAAGGTCACACGTGCTCCCGTCTTGGGTAGGGTTCCAGCTACGGAGCTCCTGCAGCCTGTGCTCTGTCGTGGGAATGGCCCTGCCTGCCAGTGGGTCCCTCCTGGGTGGGCAGCTCAGGGCCCCCGGAGCTGAGGAGTGGGAGAGCTGGCGGGACCCCCCCCCCCAAACCATCCCTTTGGGGCACGGCCTCCTGGAAGCATTTCCCACATCATGAGCCCCAGGGAGGATTGATTTAAAGCAAGGCAGCTTCAAATAAATTATTGAAATCGCCAGGAAAACAAAGCAATTTGAATAATTGATTTAAATTGTATTTCCAGCTTCCAAATTCATTTGTTTACTGAGCAAGCAGGCGTATTAATTGGCCGCTATAACAATTTAAATGTTTCTCTTTGTGACAAAGCAGGGCTTCCTTTCTGCCGTGCTGCTACCCGTGGCGCATAATCCAAAACCTTTGGTTGCATCGTCCGCACGCCTTGGGCATGACGGAATATCAGTTGGCTTAGGAAAGCAAATGAGGAACCAAATCTTTTGGCTCCCTCTGGTTATGTGTGAGGCTCCAAATAAGGTCCCTGACTTGCAGGCGGGAGGGATCCCCATCCTGGGCTCGAAGGCCAGCTGTGGGTCAGGGCCTCCCAGCCCCAGAGCACTGCATGGTTTTTATGTTCTGCAAAAGGGATGAGAAGCCAGAACAGTGTCCCAGAGTGGGTTTGATGGGTCTACCCCGATGGAGCCAACAATGTGATGTGGCGGCAAAAAAAGCCAATGGGATTTTGGCCTCAGGCATCAAGAGGAGCCTAGTGTCTAGATCTAGGGAAGTCATGCTCCCCATGCTCTATTCCGCTTTGGTTAGACCACTTGACCTGGAATATTGTGTCCAATTCTGGGCACCACAATTCAAGAGAGATATTGACTCTAAGCTGGAATGTGTCCAGAGGAAGAGGGCGACTCAAAGGATCAAGGGTCTGGAGAACAAGCCCTATGAGGAGCGGCTTAAGGAGCTGGGCATGTTTAGCCTGAAGAAGAGAAGGCTGAGAGGAGACATGATGATAGCCATGTATCAATATGTGAGAGGAAGCCACAGGGAGGAGGAGGAGGGAGCAAGCTTCCTTTCTGCTTCCCTGGAGACTAGGACGCAATGGAGGAATGGCTTCATAGAATCATAGAATCATAGAATCAAACTACAAGAGAGAAGATTCCATCTGAACATGAGGAAGAACGTCTTGACTGTGAGAGCCGTTCATCAGTGGAACTCTCTGCCCCGGAGTGTGGTGGAGGCTCCTTCTTTGGAAGCTTTGAAACAGAGGCTGGATGGCCATCTGTCAGGGGTGCTTTGAATGCAATATTCCTGCTTCTTGGCAGAATGGGGTTGGACTGGAGGATGGCCCAGGAGGTCTCTTCCAACTCTTTGATTCTAGGATTCTATAAGTGTGAGGCTGTGGCCAAGAGCCGGTGGAAGCCAAGGCAGGGCTGCAGCCCCACTGAGGGGGGGGGGGTGCCAAGAGCTGGGGGAGTGCTTTGTTCAGAGGGGAGTCCGGGCCCCTTCAGAGCCATTCAGCAGTGGAACTCTCTGCCCCAGAGGGAGTGTGGTGGAGGCTCCTTCTTTGGAAGCTTTTAAACAGAGGCTGGATGGCCATCTGTCAGGGGTGATTTGAATGCAGTGGGCCTGTCCGGCCAGCAGCCTAGTCCCTGGCCCCTGCGTAAAAGCCTTAGATAGCCCTTGCCCATGCCGGTGAGAACTGGAGTGGGGGTGAAGCCAAATGAGACTTTGGGGGGGGGGGGGGGTCAACTCCAAGGAGGGATGACCCTTAGTTCCCACCAAAGAGGTAACGCTACCTTGGCAAGCCTTCAGAGAAGCCTGATTCCAGCAATTTTATTTAATATTAATAATTGAAATGAGACGCCGAAGCGAAGAAGGGGCATCGAGGTGTAATGAGCGATTCAGCTGAGATCGGATGCACTGTAGGGATATTTCCACCACAAGCATACCAGCACAGAGTTTACAGGCATTTTTATAGGCAAAATATTATTTATTTATTTATTTATTACTTGCACTTATTTACCGCCACTCTCAGCCCAGGGGGCGACTCGTGGCGGTGAACAACAACATAGAAAAGACAATTTACAGTAATCAGAACAATACATAACATGCTACTACTACTTGACATATACTTATACTAAAAATCCGCTTCGTCATATCATGGGTCATAGTCAGTCTCATAGTCGTGGTCCATTCCGGTCATCATTGCCAAGATATAGCACTCAGTTAAAGGCCAACTCGAAGAGCCATGTTTTCAGGCTCTTACGAAAGGCCATAAGGGAGGGCGCCTGTCTAACTTCAGCAGGGAGGGCGTTCCACAGCCGGGGGGCCACCACCGAGAAGGCCCGCTCTCTCGTCCCCGCCAGGCGTGCCTGTGAGGCAGACGGGATCGAGAGAAGGGCCTCCCCGGATGATCTCAAGGTCCTCGTGGGCTCGTAGGCCGAGATGCGGTCTGCAAGGTATTTTGGGCCGGAACCGTTTAGGGCTTTGTAGGATAGTACCAGCACCTTAAATTGGGCCCGGTAGCAAATCGGCAGCCAGTGGAGCTGGGACAGCAGGGGCGTTGTGTGCTCCCTACGCCCTGCTCCTGTTAACAACATGGCTGCCGCGCGCTGGACTAGCTGGAGCTTCCGGGCCGTTTTCAAGGGCAGCCCCACGTAGAGAGCGTTGCAGTAGTCGAGGCGGGATGTGACCAAAGCGTGTACCACCGTGGCCAAGTCAGACTTCCCAAGATACGGGCGCAGCTGGCGCACGAGCCTGAGCTGTGCAAATGCTCCCCTGGTCACCGCTGAAACCTGGGGATCCAGGCTCAGCGACGAGTCCAGGGTCACACCCAAGCTGCGAACCTGAGCCTTCAAGGGGAGTGCGACCCCATCCAGCACAGGCTGTAACCCTATACCCTGTTCGGCCTTGCGACTGACCAGGAGTACCTCTGTCTTGTCTGGATTTAATTTCAGTTTGTTCGCCCTCATCCAGACCATTACAGCGGCCAGGCACCGGTTCAGGACTTCGACGGCCTCCTTAGTAGCAGGTGGGAAGGAGTGACAGAGTTGGACATCATCTGCGTACAGATGACACCGCACCCCGAAACTCCGGATGATCTCACCCAGCGGCTTCATGTAGATGTTAAACAGCATGGGGGACAGGATGGAGCCCTGAGGAACCCCACAGGTCAAAGGCTGTGGTGTTGAACAGGAGTCCCCCAATAACACCTTCTGGGTACGGCCCTCCAGAAATGACCGGAGCCACTGCAAAGCAGTGCCCCCGAGACCCATCTCTGCAAGGCGCCCCAGAAGAATACCGTTACAGAAAAACATTTCAAATTTCCCACCCGCCCCTCTCCGCCCGGCTTCTTGCTGATTGGTTAGGCATTGTTTTGGCCAGAAAAGGTTGATTTCATTAAGAAAGGTTTTCCTGCCTTAGATCCGATAAGGTGTGCCTCTTGATGGGCTTGGTGAATGAAGTAAACAGGACCGGGGCGAGGGGACCCCAGGGGTCGTCCTTGTCCCTTTGTGAATCAATCAAAATGTCCAAAGAAACTTTCTCGCCTGCCAGACGAACTCAGAGAGCAAACAAAAGGATGTTTTAGCTTGTTATTGTCCATGCAAAATGTTTGGTCATTTGGCTGGTTTCGAGGAAGCTTGGCTCTCCCTCAGGCATTTAACAGTTCCTGGTCACAACAGAGAGGAAACAACCAGGCACATCTTAACACCTCTCAGCAAGAGATTTTCCCAGGCTCAGCCAGGCCTTCAAATGCTAATGAAGGTGGTCAGTTAGAATCATAGAATCATAGAATCAAAGAGTTGGAAGAGACCTCCTGGCCCATCCAGTCCAACCCCATTCTGCCAAGAAGCAGGAATATTGCATTCAAATCACCCCTGACAGATGGCCATCCAGCCTCTGCTTAAAAGCTTCCAAAGAAGGAGCCTCCACCACACTCCGGGGCAGAGAGTTCCACTGCTGAACGGCTCTCACAGTCAGGAAATTCTTCCTAATGTTCAGATGGAATCTCCTCTCTTGTAGTTTGAAGCCATTCTTCCATTGCGTCCTAGTCTCCAAGGAAGCAGAAAACAAGCTTGCTCCCTCCTCCCTGTGGCTTCCTCTCACATATTGATACATGGCTATCATATCTCCTCTTAGCCTTCTCTTCCTCAGGATAAACATGCCCAGCTCCTTAAGCCGCTCCTCATAGGGCTTGTTCTTCAGACGCTTGATCATTTTAGTCGCCCTCCTCTGGACACATTCCAGCTTAGAGTCAATATCTCTCTTGAATTGTGGTGCCCAGAATTGGACACAATATTCCAGATGTGGTCTAACATTCACACCTAGCTCCAGCAGAGAAAAGCTCTTTGCCCCACCCCAGCCATTCCACAGATATATAAACCCATTGTCCTAATTCCAACAGACCTCACTACCTCTGAGGATGCTTGCCATAGATGCAGGTGAAACGTCAGGAGAGAATGCCTCTAGAACATGGCTCTATAGCCCGAAAAAACCCACAAGAACCTAGTGATTCCAGCCATGAAAGCCTTCGACAATACAGTTCCTGGTCACATTTTTCTAGGGCAAAAGGCAAAGGGGAAAGGTAGGAGGGCAAGCAATATTTCATAGCAAGATACATACATTCAAATCATAAGCATTTCATAGCAACAAAACCCCATCTTTGTCCCACATCCCAAGTATATTGAATAAGAGGATTAATTTTCATGAAGAAGCCTGAAGTCCAATGTTTTAAAAGGTCTTTGAGGAAAGTTCATGAGGGAGAGAGTATGTACTGAAGTCCAAGACATGCAGGCAGAGAGTCCATGGTCATTGGGAAGGCTGGCAGTTGAAACCCCAGCTGTGCTGCAACTGAGTCACACTTTGGTCCTTAGGAAACTACAACTGAAGTTCAACAGTGACAAATGCAAGATACTCCACTTTGGCAGAAAAAATGAAATGCAAAGAGACAGAATGGGGGACGATGAGGCCTGGCTCGAGAGCAGGACGTGTGGAAAAGATCTTGGAGTCCTCGTGGGGAGGAAGTTAAACATGAGCCAGGAATGTGATGTGGCGGCAGAAAAAGCCAATGGGATTTTGGCCTGCATCAATAGGAGCCTAGTGCCTAGATCTAAGGAAGTCACGCTCCCCATGCTCTATTCTGCTTTGGTTAGACCACATCTGGAATATTGTGTCCAGTTCTGGGCACCACAATTCAAGAGAGATATTGACAAGCTGGAATGTGTCCAGAGGAGGGCGACTAAAATGATCAAGGGTCTGGAGAACAAGCCCTATGAGGAGCGGCTTGGGGAGCTGGGCATGTTTAGCCTGAAGAAGAGAAGGCTGAGAGGAGACATGATGGGGGCCATGTATAAATATGTGAGAGGAAGCCACAGGGAGGAGGAGGGAGCAAGCTTCCTTTCTGCTTCCCTGGAGACTAGGACGCAATGGAGCCATGGCTTCAAACTACAAGAGAGGAGATTCCACCTGAACATGAGGAAGAACTTCCTGACTGTGAGAGCCGTTCAGCAGTGGAACTCTCTGCCCCGGAGGGAGTGTGGTGGAGGCTCCTTCTTTGGAAGCTTTTAAGCAGAGGCTGGATGGCCATCTGCCAGGGGTGATTTGAGTGCAATATTCCTGCTTCTTGGCAGAATGGGGTTGGACTGGATAGTGGCCCAGGAGGTCTCTTCCAACTCTATGATTCTATGATTCTAACTCTCACGAAGGGCAGAAGTCCCAAGATCCAGCCGTTTCCCAAAAGCCTCGTGGGGTCCTTGTTGTTGTCAGTGCCTTGGCAATGTGACCAAGACTTAACCCTTGTTGTGCAGTCTGGTACCTTTGTCCTTTGCAGAACTATAAGTCACCATCCCTTGTTGGGGGGGGGGGCATGCTCGACGTCAGGGAGAGGGAGGAAAGAGGAAAGGAGAGGCTGGTCATGCCCCACTTGAGATCCCTTGAAGCCCCTTGGGGGAGTTCTCTTCCTCTCCCCCCATTACCTATCCAAGTGGCTTTATGATTCTCTGCTGTGCAGAAGGTGAACAACCTCAGAACGTTAAAGCACTTTGCCGTTTCCAAGTGCTGTATTAATGATTTAAAATAACAACCTTCTTTGGAAATGTAATGGCAGGCAATTAAGTGTCAGGAAGGTTTGCAAAATCATGACAGCATCCTTTTGGGGGGATGGAGTTTGTTCATGCCCGGCTCGCGTAAACAGCTTCTGGCTGGCCTGGCAGCCCTCTCATTGGGGAGCGTGCATGTTGCCCCTCTCCCCACACTGGCTTGAGGGCTCCAGGTTCAGTTTTGCCAGCTCACAAATGGAGAAGTGGCAGGGAGCCGTGGAAACGTGATTTGCTGCCTGCTTTCCCAGCCTGAGGTGGCACTTTGGGTTCTGTGTGGAGGAGGGAGGGAGCCGGCCAATTGTGTAGCCTGTTGTCGACCTTTGCAACCCGAAAGAATCATAGAATCATAGAATCAAAGAGTTGGAGGAGACCTCCTGGGCCATCATCCAGTCCAACCCCATTCTGCCAAGAAGCAGGAATATTGCATTCAAAGCACCCCTGACAAATGGCCATCCAGCCTCTGCTTAAAAGCTTCCAAAGAAGGAGTCTCCTTCCACCACATTCCCCTGGGGCAGAGAGTTCCACTGCTGAACAGCTCTCACAGTCAGGAAGTTCTTTCTCATGTTCAGGTGGAATCTCCTCTTTTGTAGTTTGAAGCCATTGTTCCATTGCGTCCTAGTCTCCAAGGAAGCGGAAAACAAGCTTGCTCCCTCCTCCTCCCCCCTGTGGCTTCCTCTCACGTATTTATACATGGCCCTCATCCTGTCTCCTCTCAGCCTTCTCTTCTTCATGCTAAACATGCCCAGCTCTTTAAGCCGCTCCTCATAGGTCTTGTTCTCCAGACCCCCGATCTGCTTCCTCCTCCCTGTGGCTTCCTCTCACATATTTACACATGGCTATCATATCTCCTCTCAGCCTTCTCTTCTTCAGGCTAAACATGCCCAGCTCCTTAAGCCGCTCCTCATAGGGCTTGTTCTCCAGACCCTTGATCAATTTAGTCGCCCTCTTCCTCTGGACACATTCCAGCTTAGAGTCAATATCTCTCTCGAATTGTGGTGCCCAGAATTGGACACAATATTCCAGGTAACGTGGTCTAACTAAAGCAGAATAGGAGCCTCCACCACACTCCCTCTGGGGCAGAGAGTTCCACTGCTGAACGGCTCTCACAGGCAGGAAGTTCTTCCTCATGTTCAGATGGAATCTCCTCTCTTGTAGTTTAAAGCCATTGTTCCTTGTCTTAATCTCCATGGAAGCAGAAAGGAAGCTTGCTCCCTCCTCCTCCCTGTGGCTTCCTCTCACATATTTATACATGGCTATCATGTCTCCTCTCAGCAAGACAGTTGCACCTGTCAAGTAGGAAAATTAGGTACCACCTTAAAGTGTGGGGAGGCTAAATTAACTAATTTATGAGGCCATAAAAAAGACTCCAGCAAAGCATTCCAGCGGGGAAGCATGCGGGGAATGCGGTAGTGCTTCGCAGATGGACGATGAAAGCGACAGCTCCCCTGGCGGCCAGAAAAAGTTAAATAGCCTCTGTGTATGTCTGTATATGTTGTATGCCAAAATTGGCATTGAATGTTTGCAGGTGCTTACCTTGTTGTTGTTCATTCGTTCAGTCGTCTCCGACTCTTCGTGACCTCATGGACCAGCCCACGCCAGAGCTCCCTGTCGGCCGTTGCCACCCCCAGCTCCCTCAAGGTCAGTCCAGTCACTTCAAGGATGCCATCCATCCATCTTGCCCTTGGTCGGCCCCTCTTCCTTTTGCCTTCCACTTTCCCCAGCATAGCTGTCTTCTCTAGGCTTTCCTGTCTCCTCATGATGTGGCATTCAAAGGACTTCCGCTTTGTCTCTCGTCTCCTTCCCTCCAGTGAGCAGTCGGGCTTTATTTCCTGGAGGATGGACTGGTTGGGTCTTCTCGCAGTCCAAGGCACTCTCAGCACTTTCCTCCAACACCAGAGCTCAAAAGCATCGATCTTCCTTGGCTCAGCCTTCCCTAAGGTCCAGCTCTCACATCCGTAGGTTACTACAGGGAATACCATGGCTTTGACTAGGCGGATCTTGGTTGCCAGTCTGATGTCTCTACTCTTTATTATTTTATCGAGATTGGACATTGCTCTCCTCCCAAGAAGTAAGCGTCTTCTGATTTCCTGGCTACAGTCTGCATCTGCAGTAATCTTTGCTTACCTACAAAGCCCTAAACGGTTTGGGACCCATCTACCTTTGTGACCGCATTTCTGTATACGAACCCACGCAATCTCTTCGTTCATCTGGTGAGGCCCTGCTCACGATCCCACCTGTTTCACAGGTGCGATTGGTGGGGACGAGGGACAGGGCCTTCTCGGTGGTGGCCCCTCGACTCTGGAAGTCCCTCCCCAGGGACATCAGGCAGGTCCCAACATTGGCAGTCTTTAGAAGGAGCTTGAAAACGTGGATGTTCCAGTGTGCCTTCCCAGAATGTGTCCTCAATGCACTTTATGAGGGATTTAGAACTGTCTGCACGCCCACCTTTCCCAAAACATTCCTCCTGTCCCCTTTAAACTTCCCAGCTTTTAACTTCTAAAACTTTCACATTTGGCCCTGCTGCCTTATGTTTTTAAAATGTATTGTGACATTATTGTATTGCTATGCTTTTTGAGTTATTTATCGTTTGCTGTTGTTGTTTTCAAGATGTTGTTGGGCTTGGCCTCTTGTAAGCCACACTGAGTCCTGCGGGAGATGGTAGCGGGGTATAAGAACAATCAATCAATCAATCAATCAATGTTTGCCATATATGTGTGTACATTGTAACCCGTCCTGAGTCCCCTGCGGGGTGAGGAGAAGGGCGGAACACAAATGCTGTAAATAAATAAATAAAAATAAACCATGAGGCTTTCCCAAGCTCACCAGGGGCTTGTCGAAGGCTTTCATGGCTGGAATCACTAGGTTCTTGTGGGTTTTTTCAGGCTATAGGGCCATGGTCTAGAGGCATTCTCTCCTGACGTTTCGCCTGCATCTATGGCAAGCATCCTCAGAGGTAGTGAGGTCTGTTGGAACTAGGAAAAATGGGTTTATATATCTGTGGAATGGCTGGATGGGACAAAGGACTCTTCCCTGTTGGAGCTAGGTGTGAATGTTTCAGCTGACCACCTTCATTAGCATTTGAAGGCCTGGCTGAGCCTGAGAAAATCTCTTGTTGAGAGGTGATTAGATGTCCCTGGTTGTTTCCTCTCTGTTGTTGTGCTGTTGTAATTATAGAGTTTTTTTAATACTGGTAGCCAGATTTTGTTCATTTTCATGGTCTCTTCCTTTCTGTTGAAATTGTCCACATGCCATTGAAATCCACAAGCATGGCTACCAGTATTTAAAAAAAACTCTAAAATTACAACAGCAAAACAACAGAGAGGAAACAACCAGGGACATCTAATCACCTCTCAACAAGAGATTTTCCCAGGCTCAGCCAGGCCTTAGATGCAGGCGAAACGTCAGGAGAAATGCCTCTAGAACATCACCAGGGGCTTTTTATAGCTGGGCAGGGATTTGTCCCCGAACCACATTCAAAACTACTTTGCAGCGCTGGCTCCAGAGAAGGTGCAGCAGGATTTCTCCCTCCCTGCGCCTGGCTTGCGACGGGGGATTTGCACTGAGACGGGGTTCCACTCCCCCTGAAGAGGCAGGTTCGCAGCTTGGGAGTGATCCTGGACTCATCGCTGAGCATGGAACCCCAGGTCTCAGGTAGAAGCATTGGCAACGGTCATCCACGCCACAGTCACCACCAGGTTGGACTATTGCAACGCCTTATATGCCGGCCTTCCAAAGTCAACAACCCAGAAGATCCGGATGGTCCAAAATGCGGCGGCCAGGCTGCTAGTGGGATCATCTAGAAGATCCCATATCACACCGATTCTGCAACAACTACATTGGCTACCAATAGAAAGAACATCGGATCTCTGACAAGATCCTGATCCTGACATTGAGAGCTCAAAATGGCCAAGGACCTTGATATCTTAGGGACCGCCTCATTCCTTTTCTCCATCCGTGGTCACCTCGGTCCACCCAGGAAAATCTCCTCTACATACCGGGCCCAAAGGAGGGAGGGACACCTGGAAGCTACACAGCGTAGTAGAGCTTTTTCGACCTCTGCTCCAATTCTCTGGATCTCATTGCCTCCATACATTAGAGCAGAGTTTCTCAACCTGGGGGTCGGGACCCCTGAGAGGGTCGTGAAGGGGTGTCAGAGGGGTCGCCGAAGACCATCTGAAAACACAGTATTTTCAGATGGTCATGGGGATTCCATGTGGGAAGTTTGAGCCAATTCTATCATTGGTGGAGTTCAGAATGTTCTTTGATTATAGGTGAACTATAAATCCCAGCAACTACAATTCCCAAAAGTCAAGGTCTATTTTCCCCAGATTCCATCAGTGTTCACATTTGCACGTATTGAGTATTTGTGCCAAGTTTGGTCCAGATCCACCACTGTGTGAGTCCACAGTGCTCTCTGGATGTAGGTTAACTACAACTCCCAAACTCAAGGTCAATGCCCACCAAACCCTTCCAGTGTTTTCTGTTGGTCATGGGAGTTCTGTGTGGCAAATTAGGTTCAAATCCATCGCTGGTTGAGTTCAGGATGCTCTTTGATTATAGGTGAACTATAAATCCCAGCAACTACAACTCCCAAATTACAAAATCAGGCCTCCCCCAACCCCACCAGCATTTACATGTTTGGTGCCCAGTTTGGTCTAGTGAATGAAAATACATCTTGCATATCTGATCTTTACATTATGATTTATAACAGTAGTAAAATGACTGTTACAAAGTATCAACAAAAACAATATTATGGTTGGGGGTCACCACCACATGAGGGACTGGATTCAGGGGTCACGCCATTAGGAAGGTTGAGAAACACTGCATTAGAGCAATGTCGGAGTTGTGACCTTTTGTAAAGGCGCTCAAGACTTGGCTGTTTGGTTGTGCATTTAAGTCATCAGATCTAATTTGCCAAATACTCACTGTTGAAGGTTTTTATGTTGAATGTTTTTATATTGTGTAAATGCTATTTTAGACTGTAAGTTGCTCGGAGCACCTGGGTGGAGAGCCACTAATTAGGAAAGAAAGTGAAGTGAAGTGAAGTGAAGTGAAGTGAAGTGAAGGTCTCGGCGGTGGCCAGGAGAGCTTTTGCACAATTAAAACTTGTGCGCCAGCTGCGTCCATTCCTTGGGAAGTCATGACTTGGCCACAGTGGTCCATGCTCTGGTTACATCCCGAATAGACTACTGCAACGCTCTCTACGTGGGGCCGCCTTTGAAAATCTCTTGGAAGCTTCAACTAGTCCAACGGTCGGCAGCCATGTTGTTAACTGGAGCGGCGTACAGGGAGCGTACTCCTCCTCCGTTACGCCAGCTCCACTGGCTGCCGATCAGCTTCCGAGCACAATCCAAAGTGCTGGTTTCAACCTTTAAGGCCCTGAATGGTTCTGGCCCAGATTACCTGTCCGAACATATCTCCTGGTATGAACCATCACGAAGCTTAAGATCGTCAGGATGAAGTCAATTCGGACTTTAGGAGGCTCTCCCCAGTAAGAGAGAAGCCGGTCCCATGGTCCTTGGAAAACTACAGCTCTCTCTCGAGAGAGAGAGGCAGAGACCCCAAGGTCTAGCTATTCCCAAAGTTTCATGGGGTCCTCATTGTTGTTAAGGCCTTGGCAAATTGACCAAGACTTAACCCCTATTGTGCAGTCTGGTACCTTTGTCCTTTGCAGAACTATAAGTCACCATCTCTTGTTGGGGGGGGGGCATGCTTGACGTCAAGGAGAGGCCTTGCTCTCAATCCCACCACCTTTGCAAACGTGGTTGGTGGGGATGTGAGACAGGGCCTTCTCAGCAGTGGCACCCCGTCTGTGGAACTCCTTCCCTAAGGACATCAGGTTGGCCACCGCCCTCTTGTCCTTTAGAAGACAGCTGAAGACCTGGCTCTGGAACCAGAGCGGCAATATGAAAGAAAATTTTGGAGATTGTGACACTGGATTCTCCCGGCTTGGCTTTGGTGTATTGGCACGTCAATTTATTGTTAATGAATTTATTTCTTGAATCTGTATAATGTTTTAAATGGATTTTATTGTTTTAATTGCAATTTTATTGGTGTATATGTCGATAGCATCATCGGATGCTTATGTAAGGCTGCCCTGAGTCCCCTTGTGGGGAGAAGGGCAGGATACGTAATATGTATGTAATAATAATAATAATAATAATAATAATAATAATAATAATAGGGAGGCCTGGTGCCCGAGAGCAGAGCAGCTGCTGAATCTGGTGGAGTTGGTGGAGTTCAGAATGCTCTTTGATTGTAGGTGGACTATACATCCCAGTAAGTACAACTTGCATACGTCAAAGTCTATTTTCCCCCAAGAGTGCCTCAAGAGTGCCCCCCCTGGGCAAACTCAACTCTACTGCAAATGCTTACTTTGCGTAATAGGTTGCTGAGGCTCCCCCCGGACTGCCAGGGCTGTTGTGAGCCGAGAGGGCACTCCTCAAGTGTGGTCGAGGGGCATTTACAGAAGCGCCTTTGCACCCCTGGCAAAAAAAAAAGTGTACTGCGACCGCTTACTTTGCGTAATGGATGAGCCGCCCCTGGGTGCAGGACTCTTCCTTGGTTGCCGAGCCACGCAGGGAAAGGCCAAAGGTAGGCTTTTCAGCAAATTCAGAAGACAATTATGCTGGGGAAAGTGGAAGGTAAAAGGAAGAGGGGCCGACCAAGGGCAAGATAGATGGATGGTAGGGCTGGGCGGTTTCGTTTCGTTAATTCGTAATTCGTTAATAATTCGTTAATTTTGTTGGTTACGAAGCGATAACGAACCATTCTGGAGCAATTATTTTTAAAAACGAATTTTTAAAGACGTTTTGTAAATGCTTCGTATTTCGTTATTGTATTCGTTTCGTTATTGCTCTGAGGTCGTTTCGTTATTATTTCCGCATGTCTGGGCCAGTTTTATGGTTTAATTAGTGAAAAAAAATTATAATATCACACCAACAGTCAACAACAGAGGGAGAGGGAAGCTTCAGAAGGTTTTGGAGGTTTTTTAGCGTATTTCGCGGTCGCGTCCACCATTAACGAATCGATTCGTTATTGTTTCGGAAATCGATTCGTTATTTTTTTACCATTTACGAAATTTCGTAAATATCGAACTTTTTAAAAGGAAAGTTTTGTAATTATTTTAAATATCGAAACGCAAAAACCCCCAAAAAACGAATCGATTTTAGAAACAAATTTTTCCGTTGTTACCCAGGCCTAATGGATGGCATCCTTGAAGTGACTGGACCGACCTTGAAGGAGCTGGGGGTGGTGACGGCCGACAGGGAGCTCTGGCGTGGACTGGTCCGTGAGGTTACAAAGAGTCGGAGACGACTGAACGAATGAACAACAACAACAACAGGCTTCCAGGTGGACTACTGGGCAGAGCAGCCCGGGACTGAAGGGTGCCCCCCCCCAACGCCCCTTGCTCCAGCCAAACAAGCTCCATCTTAGCCTCATCATGTGGGGCCTGGGCACTCCCTCCGGCTCCGTTGCCAACTGGCAGGGACTCGGGGCTGCTTTTGTTCCAGGCCGAGGGAAGGACACTCTGCCCAAGCGAAAAGGCGCTTTCGGTTGTTGGGAGCAATGCCCCCCCCCCCCCCCCGGCCTATGACTACTTCAAAGGGGAAGAATGGCCTCTCACGGGGCTCAGGTGTCCTCGGCTCTCCTGCCTGCTCTGGCGCATCACCCTTCCCTGCGTGTTTGCATTTGGCCGTTGAGAGCCGAGGGAGCCGCTTTGCATAGGCGTGAAGAGGGCTGTTGCCTCGCCATTTTGGTCCCAAGTGATGTGTGTGGCCATGTGTGGAGGGCCGGTCACTGGCCTTGCCCTGAGGAGGGGCTTTCTTGGCCTGCCCTTGCCTCCCCCTCCCCACCTCTGAGGGTGACTTGGCCAAGGCCACCTCTTGGGTTCCCCTCCTGAAGTGGACATTTGAACCCTGCCCTCCCCGAGGCCAACACTCAGGCCTTCCCCCCATATTGTGGTCAAACCCCTGTTCCGGCAGGACTGAAGACCGACAGGTCGCAGGTTCGAATCCGGGGAGAGGCGGATGAGCTCCCTCTATCAGCTCCAGCTCCTCATGCAAAGGGGACAGGAGAGAAGCCTCCCACAAAGATGATAAAAACATCAAATCATCCGGGCAATGTCCCCGGGGCAATGTCCTTGCAGATGGCCAATTCTCTCACAACAGGAGCGACTTGCAGTTTCTCAAGTCGCTCCTGACACAACAAAAAACAAAAACAAACCCTCTTCCATTTCCATTTCCTTGCAGACGGCCAATTCTCTCGCAACAGGAGCGACTTGCAGTTTCTCCGGTCACTCCTGACACAACAACAAAAAACACCCCATATTGTTTGTCATTGGGGAGTTGCTTTGAGTCCCTTGGAGTTTCTAAAGCAGTAGTTTGGTATGTTGTCTTTGTTTGGGTCCCTGGGATCGTGTTGGCCTTTTACCTCCCGCGCTGGCTTCTGGAGCCAGTGATGGGCAAGCGCATGGGGCCCGTCTCTTTCTGGGGCCCCCTCCCCACATTCTCTTTCGTGGAGGAAAGTCTCCGTGTGTGGGAGTGGAATCACACCCGCTGTGGCTTGTGCCGTGTGAACCTGCTGCGTGTAGTCCCAAAAGGCCAGGCAACCTCTTCAGGGGGGCGCCCCTCCCCATGACTTCATGGGGTGTCTCCTGTGAGCCCCCCAGGAAGGGCGCCTTCTGGTCAAGGGCAACCCAGGCACAGCAGGGGGGAGAAGAAGGGAGGGAGGGAAGAAGGGAGGGAGGGAAGTTGAATCAATGCCCCCCCCAACCAGCCAGCCCCCCCCCATGATTCATTGTCCTTGAACGAGCCTGACTTGCATTTCAAGGCCTTCCTCATGAAAGCCTTCTGCTGACAGAAAGAGAAAGGCCTCGGAGACAGAGGGGGAGGGGGGGAGAGTAGGCAGAATGCCTTCTTGGGGGGGGGGGGGGGGGAGAGGCGCGGGGCCGAGGCAGGGCGCCCCCCTCGCTTCCAGGCCAGGCCTTGACCCCTTGACCTCCTCTCCTGCCCCCCTCCCCGGCCCCACAGGCAGGACGCACAGTGGGGCCCAGCTACGAGGGGGCCACGGCTGCCCCGCCCTGACACAGGGTGGCCCCTGGACTCCCCTCCCTGGGCCCTCCATTCGGGGGGGGGGGCTGCAGCCCGAGGCCCCGGAGGAGGGAGGGAGGGAAGCCAAGGGCCTTCCTGGGTGGGGGGGGGGGTGTCCAGGCCAGGCCTTGACCCCTTGACCTCTCCTGCTCCCCCCCCCCGTGGCCCCACGGAAAGGACGTACAGCGGGGCCCAGCCACGAGGGGGCCAAAGGCTGCCCCACCCTGACACAGGGTGGCCCCTAGACTCCCCTCCTTGGGCCCTCCATTGGGGGGGGGCTGCAGCCCAAGATCCCGGAGGAGGGAGAGAGGGAGTGAGGGAGGCCAAGGGCCTTCGGGGGGGGGGGGTTCCAGGCCAGGCCTTGACCCCTTGACCTCCTCTCCTGCTCCCCCCCCGGGCCCCACGGGCAGGATGCACAGTGGGCCCCAGCCACGAGGGGGCCACGGCCGCCCCCCCTCCAGAAACAGGGTGGGGGCCTTGCAGTCCGAGGCCCGGGAGGAGGGACAGAGGGAGGGAGGCCAAGGGCCTTCCTGGGGGGAGCGGGGTTCCAGGCCAGGTCTTGACCCCTTGACCTCCTCTCCTGCCCCCCCGGGGCCCCTCTTTGGGGCCTCCATTCAGGGGCCCCTGCAGCCCGAGGCCCCGGAGGAGGGAGAGAGAGAGGGAGGCCAAGAAGGGCCTTCCTTGGGGGGGGGCACCCTAACTCTGACACCTGTCCCCTCCTCCTTTTCGAATGGGGGGGCAGCTCCTCCTCGCCCCCATCCTGGCCCCCTCCCTCCCGCGCTCCGCTGCCTCCGGGACTTGTAAACACTGCCCCCCCCCCTTTCCTTCCCTCCCTCCGCTGGAGGCAGGCCCCTCCCCTCCCGCTCGGCGGCCCCGCCCTCCCGCATCTCATTAGCATAGATTAGCGCCACTGCCGCTGCCTCTGCCGCCGGAGGAGCCGTGCAGGTGCCGCGGAGGAGGAGGAAGAAGAGGAGGAGGAGGAGGAAGAGCGGGCGGCCTTCTTGCCCCTCTCTCTCTCTCTCTCTCTCTCTCGGCCATGGAGACGCACCGGAGGCGGGCGCGGAGGCACCGGCAGCAGGAGACGGCCAAGGAGCGGGAGACAAGGAGCCGGAGGCCGAGGCGGAGGGCGGCCCCGGCCGGAGGAGCAGCAGCAGGAGGAGGGCCACCACTGGGGCCCGGGTGGCGGTGGCTGGCCGCCGGGCTCTGGCTCCTCTGCGTTGCCGGAGGAGGAGGAGGAGGAGGAGGGGGTGAGTATGCGGGGGGGGGGGCTCTGCGGATAGGGGCCAGGGGGGGAGGGGGGGGGCGCCTTCCTTGGGTGCGGGAACAATGGGAGCAGCAGCAGCAGAGGGACCCCCTCCCTCCCCACTCCCCCTCCCCACTTTCCACTCCCTCTCCCCACTCCCCCTCCCCACTCCCCCTCCCCAACCCCGCTCCCCCTCCCCTGGCACTGCAGTGGCGCCGCCGGGCCTTTGTTTCAGACCCCCCCCATCCGTGAGCCCCCCCCCCCCAACCTCGCGAGGGCACCTTGGGCTCCCCCCTTTCTTCTTCTCCCCAGGGAAAGACCCCCCCCCCTCACCCCCAGAGAGACCTCTGATGCAGAGGAGAGAGAGAGAGAGGGAGAGAGGGAGAGAGGGAGAGGGATGCCCACCACAGCTCCCTCCTTGCCTCCTTGCCTCGGCCCCGAGCGACTTGGACGCCCCCCCCCCTTCCTTCTCCCCAGGGAAAGACCACCCCCCGCACCCCCAGAGAGACCCCTGATGCGAGAGAGAGAGAGGGAGAGAGAGAGGGAGAGAGAGGGAGGGGGATGCCCATCACAGCCCCCTCCTTGCCTCCCTGCCTCGACCCCGAGCGTCTTGGGCTCCCCCCTTCCTTATTCCCCCCAGGGAAAGACCCCCCCACACCCCCAGAGAGACCCCTGATGCGGAGGAGAGAGGAGAGGGAGGGAGGGAGGGAGGGAGGGGGTGCCCGCCACAGCCCCCCCCCGCTTCGGCCCCGAGCGGCGCTGCGGAAAAAGAGGAGGAGGAGGAGGAGGACAAAGCCCGGCCAAGGACAGGCAGCCCGGCAGACCCCGAAAAGACCCCTTTCTCTCTCTCCACCCCCCTCCCCGCAGTCCTTGAGAAGGTCAAAGCCCCCTCCCCTGCGTTGCCCTTCTACGCGCCTCTTGGAAAGACCTCTTGGGGGGGGGGGTCGTGGGGGTCTTGCCATCCTCCCCCCCGCCCAGCGCCGCCTCTTCCTTTGGGGGTGAAAGGAGGGCCTTTTGTGGGGGGGGGGGAGGCAGGCCTTGGGGTCCTCTCCATCCCCCCTCCCCCGTGCTGCCAGCCTGGGACCCTGCCCCGACCACCCCCCCCCCCCCCGCCTGCCCATCTGCCACAGCCTGGGATGAATGGCCTTGCGCTTTAATCAATCGCTCCTTTCTAGGTCAGCCTGGGGGGCGGGGGGGGGGGCAGGCGGGGGGCCCTAGATGTCTCTGCCCCCCTCCCCACCCATAGTAAAACGCAGCAGCATCAGCCCCCCGTCTCGCTTGCAGGAGGGCGCGGGGGGGGAGGGTCGGGGGGCCTTTGATGTCTCTGCCCCCCTCCCCACCCAGAGTTAAGGGCAGCAGCATCAGACCCCCCCCTCGCTTGCAGGAGGGCGCGGGGGGGGGCTTCTGCATGGGCCCAGGAGCACTCTTGCCTCCCCCCCCGCCCTCCTGCTCCTTGGACCCCTTCCTCCCCCTCCTCTTTTTTTAATAATAATAATAATAATAATAATAATAATAATAATATAAGGCCCCTTCCCCCTCCTCAGACGAGCCTTTCCAAAACAAAGGGGCTGCCCCCCAGGTCCTGCCAAGCTCTGGTCCTCCAAGGCTGGGAGGTCACTGGGGAGGGGAGGGGGAGGGGCAGGGCAGGGGTCTCAGGGGCAAGGGCCCCCCTCCCCTCCCTCCCTCCCTGCCCTGCCTGTCCCTGGAGGTCAGGCGCCCCTTGGGAGGCCCTTCCTGGCCCCACTTGCCCAGAAGTGGTCCTGAGTGGCAAACTCGTGCACCCCTCCCTCCCTGGGGCTCTCCCCACCCAGCGAGAACCCCCTCCCTCCCTCTGTTTGCGCTTTCCCTGCAAGGGGGGGGCCCTTGGATGCAAAGGCTGCTTACAAAACACTCCGCTCTCTGCTGCCAGGATGAGTTGCCCGTGGGAGGGAGGGGGAGGAGAGGGAGGGGAGGGGGGCCTTCTCCAAAAAGCCACCTTCCTCAGCGGAGGTTGCCCGGCCGCTTCCTTCCTTCGTGGGTTGCCCTTTGTCCAGTTTGGCCCGACAAGGCCGCTCCGGAGATGGGGCGCATGGAAGGGCCTTCTTTGGGGGTGGCTCCACCGCCTTCGTCCTGCTGCCCTGCTCTTCCTCCGGGCCTCTCTCTCTTTCTCTCTCGGCCTCTTTCTTTCTCTACCGGGAGGAGGAGGAGGGTTGCCCACCCCCACCCACCCACCCACCCCCCTTTTACAGGGCCATTCTCAGCCTGAGCGACGAGGGCCTGCTCACTCACCTGTGTGTGTGTGTGTGTGAGTGACGGGGGCGCCTCTGTCTTTGTGTATACCTGGGCAGGGGGAGGGTCAGCACAACACACACCCCCCACCACCACTGCGCCCCCCCCCCCCCAGTCTTCTCCTCCTGAATTCTTCCCTAGCTGGGAGTCCAGGCCAGAGAGAGAGTGGGAGGGAGACACAAAGGGCAGGGGGAGGGAGGGTCAGCACCCCCCACCACCACCACCACTACGCCCCCCCTAGTCTTTTCCTCCTGAATTCCTCCCTAGTTGGGAGTCGAGAGCCAGAAAGAGAGCGGGGAGGGGTGGTCTTTGTGGGGCAGGGTCCCAGGGAGACACAGAGAGAAGCCCCTCCCCTCCCCCTCCCCCCCGCCCGGGTGGGAGCCCTGAATGAACCCCTCGGGCTCCAGCCAAGGGGTTCGGGCTCCCCGGCGCCCACCCAGTGAAGTGGGGCTGAAAAGAGAGCCCCGGGGGAGGGGGGCTTTGGGGGACAGACATTGGGGTTCCTCCCCCCCCATGCTCCCAGCCTGGGACCCTGCCCCGACAACCCCCCCCCCCCGACACCCCAAACTGGGGAAAGAGCGGGGGGCGGGGTGTTTGTGGGGCAGGGTCCCATGGGGACACAAGTGGGAGCCAAGGGTTTCGGGCTCCACGAGCGTGCCCTCCTTGCGCCCACCCAGTGAGGTAGAAAAGGGAGCCCTCGGGGGAGGGGGTCTTTGGGGGACAGGCCTTGGGGTCCTCCCCCCCCCCATGCTGCCAGCCTGGGACCCTGCCCCGACACACACACACACACACCCGACACCCCAAACTGGGCAAAGGGCAAGGGGGGCACTTTTGATCCTCCGTGGGTCCCACGAAGGGAGGGAGGGAGGGAGGAAGCGGCCGGGCAGCATGGGCAACTGCCCACTTTCCTTCCCCCCCCCCCCAGCCTCAGCCCGGCCGGGGAGGGTGTCCGAGTGGCTCAGGGGTCAAGCCACGGGTTGCCCGGCCTGCCTGCCTGCCTTTAGGGCCTCTCTCTCTCTCTCTCTCCTTGCGGGGAAGAAAGGCGGTTGGCTCCGGCTGGGACTGCTCTTGAGGGGGGGGGCGGCGGCGGAGGGGTGGTCGGAAAGTGCCCCCCCCCTCCTTCCCTTCGGGTGTTCCCGGGCAGCTGCTTGGCGTCCAAGCCAGGCCCCCTCCCCGGGCTTGCAGCCCGAGGGGATCTGTGTCCCCCCCTCCTGTCCCCCCGCCTCGGGACAGGGGTCTCCCTCACCCCCCCATTTCCAATTTCCCGTAGGAGGGGGGGGTGCGGGCAGGCATAGGTTGGGCACCAGGACCCGGGAGGAGGGCGGGGAGGGAGGGAGGGAGGCGGGGGCTTGGGCTGCTTGGCATGCCGCTCACTCCTCGCCTCTCGCCTTCCATTCAGAAAAAGAATAGGACCCTCTCGGCACGGATTGGCACCGCGCTGCGGGGAGGGGGGGAGAAGGGGAGGGGAGGGGCTGCGCCTCCGAAGGTCACCTGCTCCTCCCCCCTCCTCCTCCTCTTTGGGAAGAAGGTTCTGGCGCCGCCTCAGCTGCACCCCCCCCCGAAGAGCAGCACCTTCTTTCCTCCCCCCCCCCAGCTCCAGCACTGCCCTCCCTGCTGCCCCCCCACCTCTGTGCACGCTCACACACTTAGCCTCGTTGTATCCCCCCCAGGAGGAGCACCTTCTTTCCTCTTCAACCCCCCCCCCCTCGGGCCCAGGACTGGCCTCCCTGCTGCCACCCCTCTAGGCTCATACACTCTGTATGCCCCCCCCCCCCCAAGGAGCAGCACCTTCTTTCCTTCCTTGGGGAAGAAGCCCCCCCACCCTCCAGCCCCAGGCCTGGTCTGCCTGCTGCCCCCCCCCACCTCTGTGCATGCTGACACACTTAGCCTCTCTGCCACCCCCCCCCCCCAGGAGCAGCACCTTCTTAACTTCCGCCCCCCAGCCCCAAGACTGGCTTCCCTGCTGCCCCCCCCACCTCTGTGTGCGCTCACACACTTAGCCTCTCTGCCCCCCCATGAGAAGCAACATTCTCCCCCCCCCTCACCTCCAGCACTGGCCTCCTGCTGTCGTCCCCCTCACTGCACGCGCTCCCACACTTAGCTTCTGTGGTCACCCCCCCCCCCAGGACTAGCATCTTCTTTCCTTCCTTGTGGAAGAAGCCCCCCACCCCCCAGCCCCAGGACTCGCCTTTCTGCTGCCCCCCCCCCACCTCTGTGCACGCTCACACACTTATCCTCTGTGTCGCGCCCCCCCCCCCGCTCCATGTCAAGGAGCTCCAGTCAGAATTAATTATGCAAGTTAATTAAGCTGATGCACATGTACTTAATTTTGCATAATCGTTTCATCTTCCCGCATTCTGGGTTTGAGAAGGATTTCTTGGCGGGGTTGTTTTGCAGCAGATAACCAGGCCGGGCGAAGGGGGGGGGGTGCGGTTGATGTCGGGCTGGAGGAGCTTCGGTGGGTGGGTGGGGGGGCTGTCCGGCAGAGCCTCCCTCCCTCCCTCCCTCCCTTGCAGGCCTGGCTCTGGGTCTTGGCAGGCCAGGGTCCCAGGGAGAAGGCTCCAGTTGGGCCCCCAGCAAGCGGCCCTTCAACCACTGGGGAGGGGGGCGGCGGTCCTAGAAATGGGGGGTGCAGGCCCTCCAGAGTCCCAGGGAAGCCTCTGCGTGGGGGTCCGAATGCCACTCACTGTCCCTCTCAGGACAGAGCCCACCCCCCAGATTCCCAGGCCCAGGCTGGCAGGGTTTTCTGTATTTATTTATTTATCGTGTCAGAAGCAAACCAAACAGTTGTATTGCATTTTTAAACAAACGAACAAGCAAACAAACAAACAAAACACAAAGTTTGCAAACTTGGTAGTCCTTTGACCGGTATCTGGCCACTTGGAGTGCCTCTGGTGTTGCTGCAAGAAGGTCCTCCCTGGTGCATCATGTGGAAGAAGGGCTCAGGGTGCATTGCAGCAGGTGGTCAGTGGTTGGCTCTTCTCCACACTCGCATGTCGAGGATTATTCCACTTTGTGGCCCCATTTCTTGAGGTTGGCTCTGCATCTCGTGGTGCCCAAGCGCAGTCTGTTCAGCGCCTTCCAAGTCGCCCAGTCCTCTGTGTGCCCAGGAAGGGGGAGTCTCTCATTCGGTATCAGCCAGGTTTGAGCCTGCCACTTTTGGACTCTCGCTTGCTGAGGTGTTCCTGCAAGTGTCTCTGTAGATCTTAGAAAACTACTTCTTGATTTAAGTCGTTGATGTGCTGGCTGATACCCAAACAAGGGATGAGCTGGAGATGTCTCTGCCTTGGTCCTTTCAATATTGGCTGCCACTTCCCGGCGGATGTCAGGTGGTGCAATACCGGCTAAGCAGTGTCATTTCTCCAGATACCCCGTGATGATGTGGCATGTTTCATTAAGAGTCACATCCACTGTTTTAGGGTGGTGAGATGTGTTCCACACTGGGCATGCATACTCAGCAGCAGAGTAGCATAGAGCAAGGGCAGATGTCTTCACTGTGTCTGGTTGTGATCCCCAGGTTGTGTCAGTCAGCTTTCATATGATATTGTTCCTAGCACCCACTTTTTGCTTGATGTTCAGGCAGTGCTTCTTGTAGGTCAGGGCACGGTCCAGAGTGACTCCTCCCAGGTATTTGGGTGCGCTGCAATGCTCCCGTGGGATTCCTTCCTTCCCAGGTAATAATCCTCAGAGCTTGGGATGCTTGTCTGTTCTTAAGGTGAAAGGCACATGTCTGTGTTTTAGATGTGTTAGGGATCAGCTGGTTTTCCCTGTAATAGGCTGTAAGGGCACCTAGAGCTTCAGAGAGCTTCTGTTCAACCATCTCAAAGCTCCCTGCTTGAGCGGTGATGGCACGATCATCAGCGTAGATGAAACTCTCTGTCCCTTCTGGCAGTGGCTGGTCATTTGTGTAGATGTTGAACATGGATGGAGCAAGCACGCTCCCCTGAGGCAGGCCGTTCTTCTGTTTCCGCCATCTGCTTCTCTGGCCCTGGAACACAACCAAAAAGCTCCTGTTTTGTAGCAGGTTTCCTCTGAGGCGGGTGAGGTGGTCGTCCTGTGTGATATTATATATATGATATATGTTTAGGGATCAGCTGGTTTTCCCTGTAATAGGCAGTAAGAGCACCTAGAGCTTCGGAGAGCTTCTGTTCTACCATCTCAAAGCTCCCTGCTTGAATGGTGATGGCACGATCATCAGCATAGATGAAGCTCTCTGTCCCTTCTGGCCGTGGCTGGTCATTTGTGTAAATGTTGAACATGGATGGAGCGAGCATGCTCCCCTGAGGCAGGCCGTTCTTCTGTGTCCGCCATCTGCTTCTCTGGCCCTGGAACTCAACAAAAAAGCTCCTGTTTTGTAGCAGGTTTCCTATGAGACGGGTGAGGTGGTCGTCCTTGGTGATACTATACATTTTTCTCAGGAGGAGGAGGCGGTGGTTGACAGTCTCATAGGCTGGTGAAAGGACTACATTTCGTGAAAGGACTACATTTGGGAAAGGAAAGGAAAGGTATGGAAAGAAAGGAAGGAAGGAAGGAAGGAAGGAAGGAAGGAAGGAAGGAAGGAAGGAAGGAAGAGGAGGGGTCTGCCTCGTGCCCTTTGCCCTTGCCCTCCTTCCCCAGCTGCGAACTTATGGGCCCTCCCTCCCTCCCTTCTGGAAAGGAGAAGCCCCATTGGGGAGTGCCATTCATCTGCCCCTAATGATCTGGGGAGAGAGAACTTGGGGGGATTGTAATCTGGAAGGGGTCTTGGGAGAAGGGCTGGGCGGGCCCAGGCTCTGCGGAGACCCCTCGCCCCCTTTCCCCTCCTTTCTTTCCCCTTCTCTCTCTCTCTCCCCCCCCCCAAATAATCTGTGAGTAAGGGGGCAGGAGGACTGTGTGGAGGGTCAAGGCCTTGACCGGAGGGAAGGTCTTCATAGACTCATAGAGTTGGAAGAGACCTCCTGGGCCATCATCCAGTCCAACTTCATTCTGCCAAGAAGCAGGAATATTGCATTCAAAGCACCCCTGACAGATGGCCACCCAGCCTCTGTTTCAAAGCTTCCAAAGAAGGAGCCTCCACCACACTCCCTCCGGGGCAGAGAGTTCCACTGCTGAACGGCTCTCACAGTCAGGAAGTTCTACCTCATGTTCAGGTGGAATCTCCGTTCTTGTATCAGAATCCTAGAATCCTAGAGTTGGAAGAGACCTCCTGGGCCATCTTCCAGTCCAACCCCATTCTGCCAAGAAGCAGGAAAATTGCATTCAAAGCACCCCCGACAGATAGCCATCCAGCCTCTGTTTAAATGACTCCAAAGAAGGAGCCTCCGACACACTCCTGGGCAGAGAGTTCCACTGCTGAACGGCTCTCACAGCCAGGAAGTTCTACCTCATGTTCAGGTGGAATCTCCATTCTTGTATCAGAATCATAGAATCCCAGAGTTGGAAGAGACCTCCTGGGCCCTCATCCAGTCCAACCCCATTCAGCCAAGAAGCAGGAAAATTGCATTCAACGCACCCCCGACAGATGGCCAGCCAGCCTCTGCTTCAAAGCTTCCAAAGAAGGAGCCTCCACCACACTCCAGGGCAGAGAGTTCCACTGCTGAACGGCTCCCACAGCCAGGAAGTTCTTCCTCGTGTTCAGATGGAATCTCCTCTCTTGTAGTTTGAAGCCATTGCTCCTTGTCCTAATCTCCATGGAAGCAGAAAACAATCCTGTTTCCTCCTCCCTGTGGCTTCCTCTGACATATTTCCCTCTCACCCCACGTCCCAGGGGGGCTCCTTCTCTGCCAGACCCCTCCCCCTCCCTCCAACTCACCCTCTATCTTCAAAGGACCTCCCCAGGAAAGGTCAATGTGGGGTGTCGGCCTCTCTTATCCCTGTACCCTAATTGGGGGGGGGGGCTGGGCCACTTCCTCCCCCCTTTGCTTTCCCCCTTTGCTCTGGAGCGCTTCTCCTGTTGAAATTAATTACTTTTCTTCCTGTTCTTTTTTTTTTTTTTACTTGTGCGGATTTGTGAGTTTCCTTCAGGGCTGTAATTAATTCTGCACAAAATTTGCAGGAAAAGCCTCGGCCTCAGCGCCGGGATTTATGGGGGTGCCCTAAAAGCAGGGGTGGCCCCTGAGCATGGCAAGAGAGTGCCTTGGGATTTGTAGTGCTCCCTTCAGGACATGGCTTTCCTGGGACTGAGGGTGGAAGGGTTGGTGGTGGGTCTGTGGACCCCTTTCTCGGGCGTCTGGGGCTGGCGTTGTGTCTTGGTTCATTCCTCACAACGTGTCCTTATGGGACTTTGTGGGGCGCGTGGGTGTGTGTGGTGCGTTTGTGTTGACTTATGCCAAAAGAGGAGATGGGGTCCAAGCAAGGCAGTGCTACTTATGGGGGAATGGCTTATGGCAGTGTTCCTCAACCTGGGGTCGGGACCCCTGGGGGGGTCGCAAGGGGTTTCAGAGGGGTCGCCAAAGACCATCAGAAAACACAGTATATTCTGTTGGTTATGAGGGTTCTGCGTGGGAAGTTTGGCCGAATTGTATTATTGATGGGCTTTAGAATGCTTTTTGATTGTAGGTGAACTATAAATCCCAGCAACCACAACTCCCAAATGTCAAGGTCTATTTTCCCCCAAGTCCACCAGTGTTCACATTTGGGCATATTGAGTATTTGTGCCAATTTTGGTCCAGACACATCATTGTTTGAATTCACAGTCCTCTCTGGATGTAAGTGAACTACAACTCCCAAACTCAAGGAAATGCCCACCAAACCATTCCAGTATTTTCTGTTGGTCATGAGAGTTGTGTGTGCCAAGTCTGCATCGTTGGTGGAGTTCAGAATGCTCTCTGACTGTAGGTGAACTATAAATCCCAGCAACTACATCTCCCAAATGACAAAACCAACCCCCTGCAAGCCCACCAGTATTCAAATTTGGGCGTATTGGGTATTTGTGCCAAATGAATGAAAATTCCTCCTGCAATGATTCATAACATTAGCAAAATGACAGTTATCAAGGAATGTTGTGGTTGGGGGTCACCACAACATGAGGAACTGCATTAAGGGGTCGCGGCATTAGGAAGGTTGAGAAACACTGGCTTATGGGGTCGAGAAGAGCGGGGCAGAAATGTTGTAAATAAACAAATAGGGAAAGTATTTTACCCCAGAATCAGGAAAATGGAGGAAAGGACATGGCGGGTGAGATGGATTTGTCTATGGTGGTGATGGTTGGTGGTGGTGGGGGGGGGGGGCAGAGGTCTTTCCTTCATCCACCTTTAAGTGGCCATCCCTAGAAATTGGGGGCCCTGAATTGGCTGCAGAGGGCGGGTGTGTGTGTGTGTTTGGGCTGGTGTTTTTGTGGGGCTCACAATGGGCCATTCTCCTTGGGCCAGCGGCTGGGATAAGGAACCCCTGTGCTTCCTTCCTGGGAACACAGAGCCCCCTCCCTCCCTCTGTCTGGGGGGGGGAGGGAGGGGAGGAGCCAGGGCCACTGTCTCCGCCTGGCACGGAAAGGGGGGGGGAGCGGAAGCAAGCGAGGGGTGTGTGTGTGTGAGTGGAGAAAGCTTGTCTCTTTGCTCTGCTGCACAAATTGGGGCAGGGAACAAGGATGGGTCCCAAGGCATTGGTGGTGGTGATGGTGGGGCTTTAGGGGCCGGGGGGGGGGGGGTCAAGGCCCCTGGACGGCCAGAGCTTGACCCTTCCCTTCTGCCAGCCAAAGGTGCCTCCCAAGCTGCTCCCCCTTTTCCTCCCCAAGTCACTTGGATGCTGCTGCTCAGGTGGGGACAGCAATGGGAGCAACTCCCCCCCCCCCCCCCCGGTCAATCGTAAGCCGGATCGGGGCATAGGGTGGCAACCTGTACTGGACGGGGTTGCACTCCCCCTGAAGTCACAGGTCTGCAGCTTGGGTGTCCTCCCAGACCCATGATGGCGAACATACGACACGTGTGTCAGCACTGACACGCGTAGCCATTTTCGATGACACATGGCCACATACAGAGAAGATGGGGCCGCTTCCCAAGAAGGACATTTCCTCCTCGGCTCCTACACCGGCATTTTTCTATAATGCCGAGATATACGGCATTATAGAAAAAGCAGGTAACTTAAATAATTAGTTTTTGGTTTATTAAATACAGTTATATATTACAATAATATATTTTTCTTATTAAACTATAAATATCATGAAATTATGGGTTTTTCTCGAAGTGACACCCCACTCGAGTTGTGCTTGGTTTTTTTGGCGAGTATTGACACACCAAACTCAAAAGGTTGCCCATCATTGTCCTAGACTCATCACTAATGCCAGGTGTTGGCGGTGGCCGGGAGGGCCTTCATAGAATCCTAGAATCAAAGAGTTGGGAGAGACCTCCTGGGCCATCCTCCAGTCCAACCCCATTCTGCCAAGAAGCAGGAAAATTGCGTTCAAATCACCCCTGACAGATGGCCATCCAGCCTCTGTTTAAAAGCCTCCAAAGAAGGAGCCTCCACTACACTCCCTCCGGGGCAGAGAGTTCCACTGCTGAACGGCTCTCACAGTCATGAAGTTCTTCCTCATGTTCAGATGGAATCTCCTACTTTTAGTTTGAAGCCATTCCTCCATTGCGTCCTAGTCTCCAAGGAAGCAGAAAACAAGCGTTGCTCCCTCCTCCTCCCTGTGGCTTCCTCTCACATATTTATACATGGCTATCGTATCTCCTCTCAGCCTTCTCTTCTTCAGGCTAAACATGCCCAGTTCCCTAAGCCGCTCCTCATAGGGCTTGTTCTCCAGACCCCTGATCATTTTAGTCGCTCTCCTCTGGACACATTCCAGCTTGTCAATATCTCTCTTGAATTGCGGTGTCCAGAATTGGACACAATATTCCAGGTTACGTGGTCTAACCAAAGCGGAATAGAGCATGGGGAGCATTACTTCCCTAGACGTAGGCACTAGGCTCCTCTTGATGCAGGCCAAAATCCCATTGGCTTTGTTGCCGCCACATCACATTCCTGTCTCGTGTTTACCTTCCTGTCCACGAGGACTCCAAGATCTTTTTCACACGTACTGCTCTCGAGCCAGGCCTCATTATCCCCCATTCTGTCTCTTTGCATTTCGTTTTTCCTGCCTAAGTGGAGTATCAATTAAAACTCGTGCGCCAGCTGCAACCATACCTCATGAAGTTGGATCTGGCCAGGGTGGTCCATGGCTTAGTTACCTCTAGATTGGACTACTGTAATGCACTTTATGTGGGGCTGCTCTTGAAGACAGCTCGGAAACTTCAATTGGTACAACGATCGGCAGCCAGGTTACTAACTGGAGTGACTTACAGGGAGCTGGTTTTTGAGTTCTGTGAATCCCACAAACAAACATTACATTTTTATTTCTATAGACTAGCTGTCCCCTGCCAGGCGTTGCTGTGGCCCAGTCTGGTGATCTGGAAAATAAAGTAATGAGAAAGTGTAGGTTTCTAATCTATGTAATTCCTTTCTGCTTGAGGGTAAACAGTATTTCTTGCTGTTTCTTTGTCAGTGTTGATGTGGAGAGTGTCTGGTTTGCCTACTCTGGGATATGCAACATATCATAGTCCTTCTTTAAGGGTCTCTTTCAAATCTATGATACTATATCTGTGTGTGTGTGAGAGAGAATCTATCTATATTTATGGCTCTCTGTCAGGAGGGCTCTGATTACATTTTCTTGCCCTGGTGAAGAGATTTGGACTGGATGGCCTTAAGTATTTTCTGTTGGTCATAGGGGTTCTGTGTGGGAAGTTTGGCCCATTTCTGTTGTTTGTGGGTTTCAGAATGCTCTTTAATTGTAGTGAACTATAAATCCCAGTAACTACAAATCCCAAATGTCAAGGTCTATTTCTCCAAACTCCATCTGTGTTCATATTTAGGCATATTGAGTATTTGTGCCAAGTTTGGTCCAGATCCATCATTGTTTGAGTCCACAGTGCTCTCTGGATGTAGGTGAACTACAACTCACAAACTCAAGGTCAATGCCCACCAAACCCTTCCAGTGTGTTCTGTTAGTCATGGAAGTCCTGTATGCCATGTTTGGTCGAATTCCATCATTGGTGGAGTTCAGAATGGTCTTTGATTGGAGGTGAACTATAAATCCCAGCAATTACAACTCCCAAATGTCAAGGTCTATTTCCCTTAAACTCCATCTGTGTTCATATTTGGGCATATGGAATATTCGTGCCAAGTTGTTTGAGTCCACAGTGCTCTCTGGATGTGGGTGAACTATAATTCTCAAACTCAAGGTCAATGTCCACCAAACCTTTCCAGTTTTTTCTGTTGGTCATGGGAGCCCTGTGTGCTAAGTTTGGCCCAATTCCATCCTTGGTGGAGTTCAATATGCTCTTTGATTGTAGGTAAACTATAAATCCCAGCAACGACAATTCCCAAATGACAAAATCAATTTTTGTGAGTAGAGGACATAAATTGGACTGTTGGGTGTCTTGTGTCCAAATTTGGTGTCAATACCCCCAGTGGGTTTTGAGTTCTGATAGTAGCACGAACTAACATTACATTTTTATTTATATAGATTGTTATTATTATTATTATTATTATTATTATTATTATTAAACCTTCTGCTCTTCCCATTGACTTGTGGGCTGCAGGGGAAGAAAACGCCCAGCCCTCCCTGACATTCGTTCATTCATTTGGGACATTTCTATTCCACTCCGCCCTTCTCCATAAGGGCATTTCCAGCAAATAAACAAATAGCCATCCAGTAAAGTGGATGTGGGGTGGCAACGTCCCTGGGCCCTTCCAGGCAGGCCCTTTCTCCCAGGACCGGACCCCAGGCTTCCTGTTTATCCCAGATTATCTGGCAGTGGAGACGCATAGGATCCAATTTCAAGCAGAAGACCTGGGAGAGGATCCTGGGAGAAAGGGGTCCTCGCCTTTGGCCCCTGGGAGGGCAGGGCCCTGGTCAGAATGCCTCCGCTCCCACCTGCCAGGTGTCCTTTAGTCCAGCCTTTCCCGGGTCCCATCATCACCATCATCAGGGGGACACGTGTCTCGAGAGCAGGACGTGGGAAAAAGATCTTGGGGTCCTTGTGGACAACAAGTTAAACATGAGCCAGGAATGTGATGTGGCGGCAAAAAAAGCCAATGGGATTTTGGCCTGCATCAAGAGGAGCATAGTGTCTAGATCTAAGGAAGTCATGCTCCCCATGCTCTATTCTGCTTTGGTTAGACCACATCTGGAATATTGCGTCCAATTCTGGACACCACAATCCAAGAGAGATATTGACTCTAAGCTGGAATGTGTCCAGAGGAGGGCAACTCAAATGATCAGGGGTCTGGAGAACAAGCCCTATGAGGAGTGGCTTAAGGAGCTGGGCATGTTTAGCCTGCAGAAGAGAAGGCTGAGAGGAGATATGATGAGAGCCATGGATCAAGATGTGAGAGGAAGCCACAGGGAGGAGGAGGGAGCAAGCTTCCTTTCTGCTTCCTTGGAGACTAGGACGCAATGGAACAATGGCTTCAAACTACAAGAGAGGAGATTCCATCTGAACATGAGGAAGAACTTCCTGACTGTGAGAGCCGTTCAGCAGTGGAACTCTCTGCCCCGGAGGGAGTGTGGTGGAGGTTCCTTCTTTGGAAGCTTTGAATCAGAGGCTGAATGGCCATCTGTCAGGGGTGCTTTGAATGCAATATTCCTGCTTCTTGGCAGAATGGAGTTGGACTGGAGGATGGCCCAGGAGGTCTCTTCCAACTCTTTGATTCTATGATTCTATGAGGTCTGCTGGAACTAGGAAAGTGGGTTTATATATCTGGAATGACCAGGGTGGGACAAAGAACTCTTGTCTGCTGGAGCTAGGTGGGAATGTTTCAACTAACCACCTTGATTAGCATTTGATGGCCTGGCAGTGCCTGGGGCAATCTTTTGTTGAGAGGTGATTAGATGTGCCTGATTGTTTTCCCTCTGTTCAGCCCCGTAGCCAGGATTTTGATTCGGGGGCAGGGGCGGGGAGGGAGCTGAGGATCTACCCTAGCAGACCTTTTGTATCATTACCCCAACACCCCCATGCATATGGGATATATTGAGCATGGTGATCAGATCATGATATAAATAAACATAATGGTTTAAATCATGTACCCGTAAGGCCTTCTCGCGGACCACCCTGAGAATTTTGGGGGGCGGGGCGGCTGAAGCCCCTCAAGCCCCTCCCCTGGCTACATGCCTGTGTTGTTTTCCTGTTGTGATTTTTGAGTGTTTTTAATACTGTTATCCAGATTTCGTTCCTTTTCATGGTTTCCTCCTTTCTATTGAAATTGTCCGCATGCTTCATGTGTATTTGAATGGCTTCTCTGTGTAGCCTGACTGGTGGTTGTGAGCATGGCCCAGCATTTCTGTGTTCTCCAATAATCTGCTGCGTCCAGGTTGGTTCATCAAGTAGTCTTGTGATTTGGACATTTTTAAGCAGAGGTTAGATGTCCATCTGTCGGGGGTGCTTTGAATGCAATATTCCTTCTTCTTGGCAGAATGGGGTTGGATTGGATGGCCCACCAGGTCTCTTCCAACTCTAGGCTTCTAGGATTCTCTGATCATCATCATCATCATCATCATCATCATCATCCCCAGGAGCACAGGTCAAGCCAGGCAGGATGGGGTTGAGGTCCTCCGGGACCCACCCGCAGTCCCCCATTACTGCCCCCCCCCCCCAGAAGGAGACCCCCTCTCTGGGCAAGAAGCTTGGGCTCATCCTCTTAATGGGGACGGTTTTCGGGAGTGAGGAGGCTTTGCCTTCCGAGGCATTCTTTCCTTCTGCCGAATGCTGCTCATGCGCATGCCATGCGGAGCGGAGGAAGGCAGTGGCGCCGACGGAATGTGCATTCTAAGCAGCCAGCGTGGCTCCTTGTGAGCGAGGCCTGGCATTCAGAGGCAGCCAAATGCCACTCTTGAGCGTCATTTGCGAGAAGGCTCTGTTTACGCGGATTGCGTGCCGGCAGGGGACCACGGTGCATGTGCACGTGTGTCTGCCTGCACACGTGTGGCTTACACCCCCTCCCCACACCCATAGAGGAGGAGGCCCTGGGACAGAGCCGGGGGGGGGGGGTTGGGGGCAGGCCACCCATTCAGCGCTTGGCAAGCAATGGGCTCCATCCCTCAGAGTTCCCCGGCAGAGCCTCGTGTCGCATTGCCATTTTGCAGAAGGGGAGGCGCCTACGCCTTTGAGGAGCGAAATGCCAGCGGGGCCCCGGAGGGTCAGGCAGAAGAAAGGGCCCCGTTGTGGGCAGTGCAGGAGGAGGGCAGAGCGCAGCAATGGGGGAAATGCCAGGCATCCTGACCCCTTCCCCCCTCCCTCCCTCCCTCTCTCCCTCGGGTGCTTTGTCTGCCTTCTGCAGCCCTCCTCCTCCCTGGACGTCCTGTCCTGTCCTGGAAAATGGATGCTGGGCCAGCTGCCAGCGTCCCCCCCCCCACTTGAAAGCCAAACCCAGGGGCTATTTGGGGGGCCTTGGGCTGTCCCGCTCCTCCCCTGGCCCTTTCCCTGCTGGCCTCCTCCCTCCCTCCCTCCTGCCAGCCTTGCTGTGTAGGGCTGGTCCTGAGGTTGCAATGCCCATCTTCCCTCACCACTGGCCAGGCCTGTAGCGAGGGGGGGGGGGTTACGGGTTCAAACCCCGCCCGAAATGTTTCAGATTTTTTTTTTAAATTCATGTTTACTCATGAATTTTAACTGGTGAACCCAATCCGCATGCTGCTAAGTCTATGAGATGCAAAAAATTAAGAGTCCCTCCAGAACTTCAAACACTATCTCAAGCAAATATTTATTTGTTTGTTTGTTTGTTTGTTATTTGAACTTCTATGCGGCCACTCCCCTGGGGCTCGGAGCGGCTTACAAGAACAGGCTAAAATCGAACACAATTTAAAACAATTTAAAAGCAGCAATATCAGATATCAAAGGCCTGTTCTTCTTGGCTTTGTCTTTCATGCCCTGCGGAAAGCTGGTAAGTCCCGCAAGGCACGGACTTCAGGTGGCAGAGTGTTCCAGAGTGATGGTGCCACTGCTGTGAAGGCTCTGCGCCTGGTTGCTGTTAGGCACAAGGTCTTGACACTGGGGACTTCCAATACACCATGGTCCTCAGAAAGGAGGGATCTCGGGTTGGGAGGGGGTGAGGGGGTCCCTCGGGTACATCGGCCCCAGACCATGCAAGGCCTTAAATATTGACAATTTATTCACACTGTCATTACTTGCAGCAATAGCCGATGTAGTGAAGCAACCAAGTTGGGTGTGTGTGTGTGTTGAATGCTCTCATTAAGGAGGCCAGACTTGGTGGAGGTGGTTGACGGGGGTGGAGGTGCAGGCTATGGAATGCTGCTCTGCCCCCCTGCAGCTGTGCTCTTGGCTTCAGCATGAGCTAGGAGGCAGGTTTCAATACACCCCCCCCCCCGTGAAATTTTCAACCCCCCACCCCAAAAATTTCAACCCCTCCCGAAATTTTTTTCTGGCTACAGCCCTGCCACTGGCCATGCCTGGATTCTGCTGGGCAGCACCCAATGGACGCTCATGGCTCTCATCTTCAAATGGTCCAACGACTGGCAGCGAGGATGCTAACAGGAGCGGCACTCAGGGAGCATACAACTTCTCTGCTGCGCCAGCTCCACTGGCTGCCAGTTTGCTACCGGGTATAATTCAAAGTGCTGGCGTTAGCCTATAAAGCCCTAAACGGTACCTGTCCGAACGCGTCTCCTCCTATGAACCAGCTAGGACGTTAAGATCGTCTGGGTAGGCCCTGCTCTCGGTCCCGCCGGCTTCACAAGCACACCTGGCGGGGACAAGAGACAGGGCCTTCTCAGTGGTGGCCCCTCGGCTGTGGAATGCCCTTCCTACAGACATCAGATCGGCCCCCTCCTCTCTGGCATTCCGGAAGAGAGTGAAGACCTTGCTCTTCGAACAGGCTTTCAACTAAGCAGTGCAATTGATTGACTCTTGGAATATGGATTAATGGACAATGGGAGTGGATGCTGATTCTATTGATGAGACGTGATGGATCGTTATTTTGTTTATTGTTGTGTTGATATTTTGATGTGAATTAATTGATATTGCTGTTTTAATTGACTAATGATCTGTTTTGTACTGTTGAATTGGTTGTTAACCGCTCTGAGTCCCCTGAGGGCTGAGAAGAGCAGTATACAAGGGAAGTCAATAAATCAATAAATCTGTCTGGGACCCCTTACGTCTGGGGCAGGGCTGGGGGTGGGTGGGTGGGGGGTGAGCCGCTCTCGAACCTCTTCTGGGGAAGGGTCCTTCTCTCTCTCCTTGGCAGGGTGGGTGAAGTGGCCCTTGCCCCTTCCGACGCTTGCGTGTTATTGTTTATATGTATTGTTTTTTGTATTGCCGAAGGCTTTCATGGCCGGAATCACTGGGTTGTTGTAGGTTTTTTCGGGCTATATGGCCATGTTCTAGAGGCATTTTCTCCTGACATTTCGCCTGCATCTCTGGCAAGCATCCTCAGAGGTAGTGAGGTCTGCTGGAACTAGGAAAAAGGGTTTATATATCTGTGGAATTATGACCAGGGTGGGACAAAGGGACTCTTGTCTGCTGGAGCTAGGCGGGAATGTTTCAACTGACCACCTTGATGAGCATTTGATGGCCTGGCAGTGCCTGGGGCAATCTTTTGTTGAGAGGTGATTAGATGTCCTTGTTTGTTTCCTCTCTGTTGTTGTGCTGTTGTGATTTTTGAGTTTTTTTAATACTGGTAGCCAGATTTTGTTCATTTTCATGGTTTCCTCCTTTCTGTTGAAATTATATTGTTTTTTGTTTATTGCTTTTCTGTTTTATTGATGTGTTGTCGGGCTTGGCCTCATGTAAGCCGCTCCAAGTCCCCTTGGGGAGATGGTGGCGGGGTATAAATAAAGTATTATTATTATTATTATTATTATGGCGGGGGCTCTCCTTGCCCAGAGCCAAAGGGCCAGGATTTATTTACTTATTTATTTGCATTATTTCTGTCCCGCCCATTTCAGCCCAAAGGCAACTCAGAGCGGTATACGCAGTCGGCACAATTCGATGCTGAAACAAAATACATACATTGATAAAGCAAAAACATTCAGTGCAATTAAACATAAACGACAGTGCAAAATAAACAATTTAAAAAGAAACGATGTCCTCTGTTCAAATCTTGATCCATTTACATTGTCTTGGCCGTTCCTGGGTCAATTTCCAACTCTAGTTTGTCTGTTTACTCCGGGGTTCCGAATGCTTGCTCAAAGAGCCAAGTTTTTACTCTTTTTCGGAAAGTCAGGAGGGAGGGGGCTGATCTACTATCCCTGGGGAGGGAGTTCCACAGCCGGGGGGCCACCACAGAGAAGGCCCCGTCTCTCATCCCCGCCAGACGTGCCTGCAAAGCAAGCGGGATCGAGAGCAGGGTCTCCCCAGACGATCTTAGGTTCCTGGGGGGTTCGTAGGGAGAGATGCGTTCAGATAGATAGACTGGGCCGGAACCGTTTAGGGCTTCATAGGCTAAAGCCAGCACTTTGAATTGAGCCCGGAAGCAGACTGGCAGCCAGTGGAGCTGATTCAACAGGGGAGTTGTGTGCTCCATGAGTGCTGCTCCTGTTAGCATCCTGGCTGCTGATCATTGGACCATTTGAAGCTTCCAGGCCGTCTTCAAAGGCAACCCCATGTAGAGTGCGTTGCAGTAGTCTATACAGGATGCAACCAGAGCGTGGACCACCGTAGCCAAGTCAGACTTCCCAAGGTACGGGCGCAGCTGGCGCACAAGTTTTAATTGTGCAAAGGCTCCCCTGCTCTGCATGCCCCAAAGACACAAGACCAGCCCAAGGGAGAGAGGGAGGGGCACCCAGGAGGAGCGCCCACCCCCATCTCCAATCTGGAGCCAAGGCTGAGCCTAGCAATTATTGGGGGGGGGGGGAAGGCAAGGTGATTGGGCTCTTGGCAGGGAGGGCATAGTCTGGGGGCTCCCCACTTTTTCACCCCTCCCTCTCTTTTAGTTTCCTTTGGGGTGTCCACATCGATCCTTTGTGTTTTTCCTCACAGGAGGGCTCCTTTGCCCCGGTTGGGGCCCCAGCCAGGCCCCCTCCTCTGTTGGGGCCCTGGTGCCCCTCTCTGTGCGTGTCCCCACTGCCGCCCAGAAGGGAGGCTTTCAGGAGTCAGGGGAGCCTGCGCCTGTACGTTGGAAAGTCTGACTTGGCCACGGTGGTCCACGCTTTGTGTCCAATTCTGGGCACCACAATTCAAAAATACAACCTCTGAAGACTGCCTGGAAGCTGCAGCTAGTCCAGCGCTCAGCAGCCAGACTACTAACGGGTGCTGGGTCCAGGGAGCACACCACTCACTCCGCTGTTACGCCAGCTCCACTGGCTGCCAGTCAGCTTCCGAGCACAATTCAAAGTGCTGGTTTTGACCTACAAAGCCCTAAACGACTCCGGTCCTGTTTACCTGTCCGAACAGATTCTCCCCTACGAACCATCAAGGTCTTTAAGATCTTCCACGTGGGGGGGGGGGCTGCTCTCGATCCCACCACTGTCACAATCGCGGTTGGTGGGGACGAGGGACAAGGCCTTCTCTATGGTGGCTCCCCGGCTTTGGAACTCCCTCCCACAGGAGATTAGAACGGCTCCCTCCCTCCTGACGTTCAGGAAGCTAACAAAGACTTGGCTATGGAAGGCGGCCTTTGACAACTGAGTCAACTTTGGTCCACATGGAAGGAGAACGAATAACTGTGACTTATGACCAGGAATGCTTTGACGACGTGGCTATGTGACTGTGATGATGACGATGTTGTATTGTAATATGTTTTTAATTGTGTAATGATGATGCATTGTGTGGTTTGTATTTTTGTATATGAACACATGTTGTGAACCGGATCTGAGTCCCTCTTGGAGGTGAGAAGATCGGTATAGAAAAATTTTGAATAAATAAATAATTAATTTCCCAGCAGCTCCGGGAAAGGGGCCCTCAGGAGAAGCGGCCCCTCAGTCCAAACCAAGGGCCCTTTGCATGGCCTCTTTTTGCAAAGGCCTCCCCGCGCCCACCCCTCTCGACCTCGCCTTCTCTGCCCCGGGACCTCCTTTCCAGGCTAAGGCTTGCAAACCTTCCAGCAGAGATAGATGGGCCCAAAGGTTGGAGGGGGTGCCTCCCCCCCTTGTCCCCTTTGGAGTCCAGGAGCCCCCCAGGGACCCTATCGAGGCACCCTATTCCCTTTCTGCCTGGGCTCCTCTTTTGTTCAGGGCTGCGCGAGGGGGGCTGATCCTTCACTGGAGCCGCTCTGCTTTCCTGCTGCCATGGGATGTATTTTGGGGAGGGGGAGGTGGCTGCCCTTCCTGGAGAATTTATTTATCGTGTCATCAGCAACCATACCATTGTATTACAATTCTAATAGAACAAAACAAACACACAGATTAAAAAGAAAAAAAAATACACACACAGATTTTGCAAACTTGGTAGTTGGTTAAATGTCCTTTGACCAGTCTCTGGCCACTTGGAGTGCCTTTGGTGTGGCCGCAAGAAGAATAAACAAACAAACAAACAGACAAAATACATCATTTGTGAGTTTGGTAGTTGATTAAATGTCCTTTGACCAGTCTCTGTCCCCTTGGAGTGCCTCTGGTGTTACTCTAAGAAGGTCCTCCCTTGTGCATCATGTGGCAGGGCTCAGGTTGCATTGCAGCAGGTGGTCAGTGCTTTGCTCTTCTCCACACTTGCATGTCGTGGATTATTCCACTTTGTGGCCCCATTTCTTGAGGTTGGCTCTGCATCTCGTGGGGCCAGAGTGCAGTCTGTTCAGTGCCATCCAAGTCGCCCAGTCTTCTTCTGTGTGCCCAGGGGGGAGTCTCTCATCTGGTATCACCCACGGATTGAGGTGCTGGGTTTGGGCCTGCCACTTTTGGACTCTCGCTTGCTGGGGTGTTCCAGCGAGTGTCTCTGTAGATCTAAGAAAACTATGTATTGATTTAAGTCGTTGACGTGCTGGCTGATACACAAACGGGGGATGAGCTGGAGATGTCTCTGCCTTGGTCCTTTCACTATTGGCTGCTACTTCCCAGTTTGGGCCTGCCACTTTTGGACTCTCGCTTGCTGAGGTGTTCCAGCGAGTGTCTCTGTAGATCTTAGAAAACTATTTCTTGATTTAAGTCGTTGACGTGCTGGCTGATGCCCAATCAGGGGATGGGCTGGGGATGTCTCTGCTTTGGTCCTTTCACTATTGGCTGCTACTTCCCGGCGGATGTCGGGTGGAGCAATACCGGCTAAGCAGTGTAGTTTCTCCAGTGGTGTAGGGCGCAGACACTCCATGTCTCATGAAGAGCCACATCCACTGTTTTAGCGTGGTGAGATGTGTTCCACACTGGGCATGCGTACTCAGCAGCAGAATAGCACAGCGCAAGGGCAGATGTCTTCACTGTGTCTGGTTGTGATCCCCAGGTTGTGCCAGTCAGCTTTCGTCTGATATTGTTTCTAGCACCCACTTTTTGCTTGATGTTCAGGAAGTGCTTCTTGTAGGTCAGAGCACGGTCCAGAGTGACTCCTCCCAGGGATTTGGGTGCGCTGCAAGGCTCCCGTGGAATTCCTTCCCAGGTAATCCTCAGAGCTTGTGTGTTCTTGAGGTGAAAGGCGCATGTCTGTGTTTTGGATGGATTAGGGATCAGCTGGTTTTCCCTGTAATAGGCAGTTAGAGCACCTAGAGCTTCGGAGAGCTTCTGTTCAACCATCTCAAAGCTCCCTTCTTGAGCAGTAATGGCACTTTTCTTCCTGGAGATAAAAGGTGCCTTTCCCAAGGCTGCAAGAAGTGCGCAGGGTCACTGGCTGCTGCACTTGGAGGAGGCCTGCCAGCAACCGTGTCCAGGCAGTCGGGGATCCCTGTCTGTCCTGCCCCCCCCCCCCCGCCCACTCAGCCACGCAGGACACCTGAGGGGCCCTTACATGACAGGGGAGCTCTCTTTGGGGAAGGGCCCCTCCACTGCCTCTTTTGACCAGGACAAAATTCCTTCCAGTGGAAACCCACACAACCCCCCCCCCTTCCCCCTTGAAGGCAACACATCCTGGATTGCATATAGCCCTGGAGGAGGAGGAGGAGGATGACCGTGGTGCGCAGCTTGGGGAGCATGAAGCTGGGTTTAGGATGGATGTGGGGTGCAGAAGGCCGGTGGCCCCACCTGAGAGGGGAGGGTGAGGAAGGGAGGGAGGGAGAGAGGAGGGGGCTGATGCGCCTGCTGCTGGCCTGTGGGATAGCGCCTTCTGTGTACCTATGTCTGGTCATGTATGTGTGCGGGTACCTTCTTCCCGGTCTTTTGTCTCTGCCCCTGTGAGGAGAAGGAGCTGCACTCACGTTGGCCCCCTTCTTCCTGGTCACTCTGAGGCGCCTCTGGGGCAGGCGAGGCGCAGGGAGAAGCCGGGCGGGGAAGGCGTCTTGCCCCACTCTCCGGCCTTTGGGCCACAGGCGCATGGCTGCTTGGTTGAGGTTGGCCGGCCCAGCACTGCAAGACCTGTCTCCTGGAAAGAAAGGGTCAAGGTTGCTTGAATGGGCCTCCTCCCCCTCTCCCCCCCCCCGGACTGACAGAGTCGTGGGGCAGTGGACCTCGGGGTCAGGCAGAAGGGCTCATGGGCTGGGTGGACTGAGCAGCAGGGTTTCCCAGTCTGTGCTTTTGGCTTGTCTACCCCCCCCCCTCCTTTCATCATGCTGGCCTGGATCCATGACCCTTCCACCTGAGGGACTGCGGTGACTCCGTGACCCCTCCGCCTCCTCACTCCTTTCCTCCCGGTGACTCTTCCGCTGCCCCATTACTTTCCTCCTGGTGACCCCTGCCCCGCTCCATTCTTCCTGGTGACCCCTCCACTGCCCCGTTCCTTTCCTCCCAGTGACCTCCACTGCCCCACTCCTTTCCTCCTGGTGACCCCTGGCCCACTTCTTTCTTCCTGCTGACCCCTCCGCTGCCCCGCCCCTTTCCTCCTGGTGACCTCTCCACTGCTCCTCTCCTTTCATCCTGGTGACCCCTGCCCCGTTCCTTTCCTCCTGGTGACCTCTCCGCTGCCCCGCTCCTTCTGTCCTGGTGACCCCTGCCCCGCTCCTTTTGTCCTGGTGACCCCTGCCTCGCTCCTTCTGTCCTGGTGACCCCTGCCCCGCTCCTTTCGTCCTGGTGACCCCTGCCTCGCTCCTTTCTTCCTTGTGACATCTCCACTGCCCTGTTCCTTTCCTCCTGGTGACCTCTCTGCTGCCCCGCTCCTTTCCCCCTGGTGACCCCTCCGCTGCCCCGCTCTTTTCCCCCTGGTGACCCTCCGCTGCCCCGCTCCTTTCCACCTGGTGACCGCTCCACTTTTCTACCTTTCTCCAGCCAGAGCCCAGGAGGTCCAAGCGGAGAATGTGACGGTGGCAGAGGGCGGCCAGGCCGAGATCAACTGCAGGCTCCACCAGTACGACGGCTCCATTGTGGTGATCCAGAATCCCTCCCGGCAGACGCTCTTCTTCAACGGCACGCGGGGTAAGCAAGCAGGCAGGGGAGGGAGGCCCTCGGGAAATGCCCCGATGGTCATCCTACTGCCCACCTGGACCTGAGCCGTGAGTCCCCCTGGAAGGGAGTGACCCCTCTCTCAGCCTGGCCTGAATTGCAGGGCTGTTCTGAGGATGAAGTAACGCCAACCATCCTCCTCCTCCTCACAACCTGTAGGGCTGAGCAGAAAGACTCCGTTCCCTCTTGAACCTGCAAACGGCTCACCAGTTGACCCAAGATCCTTGACCCCCTGAGGAGTCCAACTGGGAAAGGCCTTGCCCCCACCCATGACCCTCCTGTGACTATGGGGCGGGGGGGGGGGTAACCCTTCCTTCCTTCCATCCATCCATGTGTTTCCTTGCAGCCCTGAAGGATGAGCGCTTCCAGCTGGTGGAGTTCACCCAGAGCCAAGTGCGGATCGTGCTCTCCAACGCCCGGTTGGAGGACGAGGGGGGCTACTTCTGCCAGCTCTACACAGAGGACACCCACCACCAGATTGCAATCCTCACAGTGCTGGGTGGGTGCCCACTCCACCCCCACCCCCAGAAACATGCAGCACTCATGCACATGCTGGGGACAGGGAGGCCGTGCTGGATCCTGGCACTGGGGCTGCATTGGCTGTGTTGTGTGGTTGGGTCTCCCCGTGACCCCTTCCTTCTGTCTCTCCCTCTCCCCCCCCCCCACAGTGCCCCCTGAGAACCCCTTGGTGGAGGTGAAGGAGCAGGCAGTGGAAGGCGGGGAGGTGGAGCTCACCTGCACCGTCCCCCGGTCACGGCCGGCCGCCACCCTGCGCTGGTTCCGGGAACGGAGAGAGCTGAAAGGTGCCTCTGGGGTTTGGGGGTGGGGGGGGGCAGCTGGGGGGCAGTGGCTCTTCCCACAGGAGTTGCCCTGGGATCACCATTTGGCCTCACCTGCCACCTCAGCACGCCCTTGGAGGGGGGTGGGGATGGGGGCCTCACGGTTCCCCCCACTGTGCACTCCCCCCCCCCAGGGATGAGCAGCCGGCAGGAGAGCGGGAAGGTCTTCAGCGTCACCAACGTGGTGCGCTTCCGGGTGGAGCGCAAGGACCACAGCAGCATCGTGACCTGCGAGGCCACCCACCCGGCCCTCCGCGGGCAGCGGAAGCAGACCCAGTACGTGCTGGACGTCCACTGTAAGTGACCAGGGCGGCAGCCGAAGGGAATGGGCCGGGGGGGGGGTCTCCTGTAGCGTCCCTTATGTACCTAAGCCTCACCAATAGTTACAGACAGGAAAGGGGAGCCGGCATACGTTGTGGCTTCATTGGGGCCCTGCCCTGCCTGCCTGTCTTTCCCAGACTCGCCCACGGCACGGATCCACCCTCCGCCCGGCGTGATGCGGGAAGGGGACACCCTCATCCTGACATGCGCCGTCAACGGCAACCCACTGTGAGCACCTGGGGAGGGGAGGGGGCGTGGGGAGGGGGTTGGGGCCGGAGGGAGATGTGGAAGAGGCAGCACCTGACCCCCCCCCCTTCATCACCTCCCCCAGCCCCACAGACATCAAGTGGAGCCGGGCCAACGACTCCCTACCGGAACGAGCTATGGTCGAGGGCGAGATCCTGACCATCCCCAGCCTCAGCCTGCTGGACAACGGGACCTACTCCTGCCAGGTGTCAAATAAGCACGGCCGCTCCTCCGACCAGTATGTTCTGGTGGTCTATGGTAAGCGCTGCCCCGGGGGGGGGGGCGAGGCAGGGAGGACGAGGAAGGGGCTTGTATGGGGCCCCTGTGTGCTTGGGTCTCCCATGGACTCTTGGTGATGGTGGTGGGGAGTGGCCCTGTTCCTGCAACACCTGCAACACAGAAGGATTCCTGATGGCTCTTGGGGATGTTTCCGTTGCCTTGGATGGTGATTCTGTCGATGCCCTGGTCGCTCACTGGAATAGGGAGCTTACTAGGGCAATAGACACGATTGCTCCAGAGCGCCCCCTCTTAAGTCGCCGAGAGAAACCGGCCCCTTGGTTCAACGAGGAGCTGGTGGAGCTAAAGCGAACAAAGAGGTGGCTAGAGAGCGTGTGGAGGAAAGAGCCCAGCGAGCCAAACCGAACACGTCTACGCCTTTATCTAAGGGCGTATGGCGCGGCAATAAAGGCCGCGCAAAATGCTTTCTACTCGGCCAATATTGCGTCTGCAAGGAACCGTCCGGCAGAGCTGTTCTGAGTAGTCAGAGGGTTGTTGAATCCCACCTTGAGTGGGTCCCCTGACGACTCAACAGCGCGCTGTGAAGCATTTGCTCATTACTTTGCGGACAAAGTCGCTTTGATCCGCGTGGGCTTTGACACCACATTAACTGCAGTCTCTGAGGATGTAACTCAAGCATCTGCTTGTCCAGTTTTGTTGGATTCGTTTCAATCTGTTCAACTCGACGAGGTCATCAGGGTTCTGGGAGAGGCGAGGCCTACCACATGCATCCTAGACCCCTGCCCTTCCTGGCTGGTGAAAGAAGCCAGAGGGGGTTTGGCAGAGTGGGTGAAGGTGGTGGTTAATGCCTCCCTTCGGGAAGGCAAGATTCCAGCGAGCTTAAAACAAGCTGTGATCAAACCGCTGTTGAAAAAACCATCACTGGACCCCACTCAATTCGTCAACTATCGGCCAGTTTCCAATCTCCCCTATTTGGGCAAAGTCCTGGAATGTGTGGTGGCCTCGCAACTCCAGGAGTTCCTGGTAGACACGGATTATCTAGATCTGGCGCAGTCTGGCTTTAGGCTGGGACATGGTACCGAGACAGCCTTGGTCGCCTTAGTGGATGATCTGCGCAGGGAGCTCGACAGGGGGAGTGTGTCCCTGTTGGTGCTGCTCGACCTCTCAGCGGCCTTCGATACCGTCAACCACGGTATCCTTCTGGGACGCTTCGCGGGAATGGGTCTTGGGGGTACTGCCTTGCAGTGGCTCCGGTCCTTCCTCGAGGGTCGCTCCCAGAAGGTGTCACTAGGGGACTCCTGCTCGACTCCTCGGCCATTGCACTGTGGAGTCCCGCAGGGCTCAATACTGTCCCCTATGTTGTTTAACATATACATGAAGCCGTTGGGAGAGATCATCCGGAGTTTCGGGGTGCGATGTCACCTGTACGCAGATGATGTCCAACTCTGTCACTCCTTCCCACCTGCCACTAAGGAGGCTGTTCAGGTCATGAACCGGTGCTTGGCCGCTGTGACGGTCTGGATGAGGGACAACAGATTGAAACTAAATCCAGACAAGACAGAGGTCCTACTGGTCAGTCGAAAGGCCGAACAGGGCATAGGGTTACAGCCTGTGCTCGCCTGTGCTCGACGGGGTCACACTCCCCCTGAAGACGCAGGTTCGCAGCCTGGGAGTTCTAGATTCATCACTGAGCCTGGAGCCCCAGGTTTCGGCGGTGGTCAAGGGAGCTTTTGCACAATTAAAACTTGTGCGCCAGCTGCGTCCGTATCTTGGGAAGTCTGACTTGGCCACGGTGGTCCACGCTTTGGTTACATCCCGCTTAGACTACTGCAACGCTCTCTACGTGGGGCTGCCTTTGAAGACTGCCCGGAAGCTGCAGCTAGTCCAACACTCGGCAGCCAGACTACTAACGGGTGCTAAGAGACGGAAGGGAGCACACCACTCCGCTGTTACACCAGCCCCACTGACTGCCAATCAGCTTCCGAGCACAATTCAAAGTATAAAGCCTTAAGCGACTCTGGCCCTGTTTACCTCTCCGAACGTATTCTCCCCTATGAACCATCAAGGCTATTAAGATCTTCCGGGGGGGCCCTGCTCTCGGTCCCACCGGCCTCGCAAGCGCGTCTGGTGGGGACGAGGGACAGGGCCTTCTCGGTGGTGGCCCCACGACTCTGGAACTCTTGCCCACTGGAGATGAGAACCGCCCTGTCTATCCTGACATTCAGGAAACAGGTAAAGACGTGGTTATGGAGACGAGTGAGCCAACACCCTGAGATATGGATGGAGGGTGATGAGCAACGATTTTAGTGTGACAACTGACCATTGTAGTTATTGATTGTAATTGCTGTTTTAATGTTTTACTGTAATATGTATTAGGATGTTTTATTATTAGTATGTGATATTATGGTTGGAAACCAGTCTGAGTCCCTCAAGAGAGGTGAGAAGGCCGGTATACAAAACTTTTAAATAAATAAATAAATAAATAAACACCGGCCAGCTCCGAACTCCCCTGTCCTCTCCTCCCCCTCCCCCCCCCCGACTGCAGACCCCGGGGCCATTGTGGCGGCCCAGACCTCGGTGCCCTACGCCATTGTGGGCGGCATCCTGGCCCTGCTGGTCTTCCTGGTCATCTGCGTCCTGATCGTCATGGTCTGGTGCTCCATCCGGCAGAAAGGTCAGTTGCAGCGCTGTGGGGCCAGAGTGGGGGGTGGGGGTGCGCCCCTCTCTCTCCCTGCGCCTCAGCGTTTCCTCCTCCCCTCCCCTCCCCTCTTCTCACCTGGCTTTGCAGGCTCCTACCTGACGCACGAGGCCAGCGGCCTGGACGAACACGGCGAGGCCCGGGAGGCCTTCCTCAACGGAGGCGATGGGCACAAGCGCAAGGAGGAGTTCTTCATCTGAGCCGCAGGGAGGGGGTGGGAGTGGGGGGGCTGCCGTGGAATGTTGGGGGGGGGGTCGCAGGAGAGGAGCCACTGGAGGGAGGGGAGGGGAGGGCCAAAAGGAGGACTGAAAGTAGCAGCAGCCGCCACTCAGAGGTGTGTCCTGGGGGGGGGGGTGGCAGGACTTTGGGCTTTTTTTTTGAAAGGGAGGACTGGAGCCCACCCCCAGCTGAGAGGTCCCCCCCTGCCCCCTCCCCCCCCCAGGGGGACCCTTGCCCTTTGGAGGGGTGGGGGAGAGGTAGGGCTATGGGGGGCAGATCGCGCGGGGGGGGAGCTTGTGGGAGCCACTGTGCCCCCCCATGTTAGCACTGAGTCTCCAAGTTGTGGTGGGGGAGGGGGTTTCACCCCATTTGCTGGTGGGCCAGGTCTTCAGAGGCTGAGGCTGGGGAGGGCCCCCTCCCCAGTGAGCGTGAGTGCGAGTATGAGTGTGCCTGCTGGGGGGCCTTAAGGGGCAGGCCAGAGCCTTGTTTTGATTTGTTTTCCTTCAAAGCCATGATAGTTGGGGGGAGGGGGCGGGAGGGGTGTCTGTCCGTCTCTGTCTGTCGTCCTTTCCTTTGCGTGGGGCCCTCCCCCTCTTCTTGGGGGGGGCAGCGGGGCCACTGGACCCTCCTTGGTGCCCCTCCCCCTCCCCCCTTGTGCTGGCCAGTGCCCGCCTTTGCCCTTCGCCCGGGAAAAGAAGGATCGGCCGCTCGGTGGTTCCGTGTCCGTCTCTGGCGCTCGCAGTTTTTATTTTGTATCGTCTTTGTCTCGGAAGGGGAGATTTACAAAAAAGAAAAAGAAAAAAAGAATGGAGAAATATAATAATTAATATATAACCGGGGGTGGGGAAGAGTGGGGGCTCCTTCCTCCGCGGCCCAAGACTGTTCCCCCCCTCGCCCAGAAGTTAATATATATGTAAATATCTATGTCTGCCTTTTAACCACCTTTGATACTTCAATAAATCCCCCGATTAATTCTTTTAACACCAGTCGTTGCGGGGTCCTTGCGGAGTGTGTGTGCGTGTGCATATGGGGGGGGGGCTGCAGAAGGGGGGCACTTTCTCCATCCTCTGCCCCACAGATCAGGCCGCCTTGGGGGGGGGGGGCTTGTGCTCTTCCTCGGGGGGGGCTCCCCTCCATTCAGGGGCGGCTCATCCATTATGCATAGTAAGCAGTCGCAGTACACTTTTTTTTGCCAGGGGTGCAAAGGCGCTTCTGTAAATGCCCCTCGACCACCACTTGAGGAGCACCCCCTTGGCTCACAACAGCCCTAGCAGTCCGGGGGGAGCCTCAGCAACCTATTACACAAAGTAAGGATTTGCAGTAGAGTTGATTGTGCCCAGGGGCACTCTTGAGGCGCTCTTGACATATGTGAGTTGTAGTTACCAGGATGTATAGTTCACCTACAATCAAAGAGCATTCTGAACTCCACCAATGATGGAATTGAACCAAATATGGCACACAGAACTCCCACGACAAACAGAAAATATATATCAATAATTGGTTGGGGGGGGGGGGGAGGCGCCAAAATACTGTTTGCTTACCATTGAAAATTACCTATGGCCGCCTCTGCCTCCATTCCATCCAATTCCTCTCTCGCTGCTCCGCTGGGCCCCCTCCTCCTCTCCTTCCGCCCCTCCCTCATCTGTCATCCTGCACAAAACTCTCTCCTCCTGGAAAGCATCTCAACTGGGATCCACCAGAAGAAAATATTCAAAGTTAATGGCAGTTGTCAGGCTCGGAGGGGGATTTAGTGCTTGCCAGGCAGCATAAATCCTGGTTTCAGGGCCCCTTCCCCTCCTGTTCTTCCTGCTGCTGGTGGGCCCGTCCTTGGTTCTGCTGGGGCCAAGGGTGCAAGGACGGACCCCTGGCGTTGCCCCCAATGCCCCCTGGTTCTCCCCAGGCCTCGCTCTGGCACCCGAGGGAGGTAGACTGGCCCTTCCCTCAGCCATGGTCCCCCCCTTGAGACTTCTTGAGCCCTCTCCCCAGTGTCATGTGTGCCGGGGGGGGGGCAGTTCAGGTATGGCAAATGTGAGTGTCCCAGCACGGCAATCGTGGCAGCTTCAGGGACTTGGGAGGAGGCTATAGGGCTGGCCAGCCAGCCTCCATCCATTTCAAACCATAATAGCATCCTAGAGTTGGAAGAGACTTCATGGGCCATCCTCCAGTCCAACCCCATTCTGCCAAGAAGCAGGAATATTGCATTCAAATAACCCCTGACAGATGGCCATCCAGCCTCTGTTTCAAAGTTTCCAAAGAAGGAGCCTCACCACACTCCCTCTGGGGCAGAGAGTTCCACTGCTGAACGGCTCTCACAGTCAGGAAGTTCTTCCTCATGTTGAGGTGGAATCTCCTCTCTTGTAGTTTGAAGCCATTGCGTCCTAGTCTCCAGGGAAGCAGAAAGGAAACCTGCTCCCTCCTCCTCCTCCCTGTGGCTCCCTCTCACATATTTATACATGGCTCTCATTGTATCTCCTCTCAGCCTTCTCTTCTTCAGGCTAAACATGCCCAGTTCCCTAAGCCGCTCCTCATAGGGCTTGTTCTCCAGACCCTTGATCATTTTAGTCGCCCTCTTTCTCTGGACACATTCCAGCTTAGAGTCAATATCCCTCTTGAATTGTGATGCCCAGAATTAGACACAGTGCGATTCCAGGTGTGGTCTAACCAACGTGGAATTGAGCATGGGGAGCATGACTTCCCTAGATCTACACACCATGCTCCTATTGATGCAGGTCAAAATAGTATTATTTATTTATTTATTTATTTATTTATTCACTGCATTTCTATGCCGCCCTTCTCACCCTGAAGGGGACTCAGAGCGGCTTACAATATATATTTTCATACAATATATTATATTATTAGCATAGTACAATATCAGCATTATATATTACTATATTGTACTATACAATTATATTGTAATATTATTAGTAATATTACATGTAATGTAAATATATAATTATAATATTGTATTATTATTACTAGTATTATATTGTATTATATTATGAAATGCATGGCCAAATTGGCGGTCTGCCTTGAAACCATCTGAGGAGGGGTGCCTTCACCCTGATCCAGCCTCCTGTGCGCCCCCCCCCCCCATTCCCAGTGCCCCACTTTGAAGGAAGCAGGCGGGAGGGAAGAACAGGAAGAGCTTCCTCCTCTTCCTCCCTCTGAAGGATTTCTGCTTTTCCTGCAGCAGAGAGGGAGGGGGAGGGAGGGGGGGAGGAGTGTTGTGGTGGCCCCCTCCTCAAAATGAGCAATCCCCTCCACCGCCTCCCTCCTCGCCACCCGCATCGTCCTGCCCTACTTTGCAGCCCGGATCTGTCTGGATGCCAAGTTTGCCACTTCAGCAGCAGGAACCCCGCGCGGCTTCTCTCGCAGCATCGCCGGATGCCAAAGCACACGGCCAGCCGTCATCGCATAAGCGGCTCACGAAGAGATGTGACGCCTCGCATTTGCCCCTCTCTCTGGAAACGGGTCCCTCCTGAGAGCAAAAGGGGGGCAAAGTGCCTTCCAAGGGGGGGAGGGGGGTCTCCCGAGGGTGCAATGAGGGGGACCAGGGCATCAGGGAGGGGTGAGTGGAGGGTGCAGCCTGACACACATATAAAGGCTGTGAAGTCTGGGTTTAGGCCGGGGCATGGTACCGAAACAGCCTTGGTCACCTTGGTAGATGATCTTCGCCGGGAACTGGACAGGGGGAGGAGTGTGTCCCTGTTGGTTCTGCTGGACCTCTCTTCGGCCTTCGATACCGTCGACCACGGTATCCTTCTGGGGCGCCTCGAGGACACGGGACTTGCGGGTAGTGTTCTGCAGTGGCTCCAGTCCTTCCTGGTGTTGCTGGGGACACCTGCCCGTCCCCACAACCATTGACTTGTGGGGTCCAGCAGGGATCTATACTGTCCCCCATGTTGTTTAACATGTACATGAAGCCGCTGGGAGAGAACATCTGGAGTTTTGGGGTCAAACGTCATCTGTACGCAGATGATGTTCAGCTCCATCACTCCTTCCCACCTGTCACTAAGGAGGCTGTCCAGGTCCTGAACCAGTGCTTGGCTGCTGTGTCGGTCTGGATGAGGGCAAACAGATTGAAACTCAATCCAGACAAGACAGAGGTACTCCTGGTCAGTCGAAAGGCCGAATCTTGACATTTGGGAGTTGTAGTTGCTGGGATTTATAGTTCACCTACAATCACAGAGCATTCTGAACCCCACCAACGATGGAATTGGACCAAACCTCCCACACAGAACCCCCAAGACCACCAGAGTGGGCCACAGCAACGCTAGTAATAATATAAATTTCAGCAACTACAACTCCCAAATGACAAAATCAGGGCATAGGGTGACAGCCTGTGCTGGACGGGGTCACACTCCCCCTGAAGACGCAGGTTCGCAGTTTGGGAGTGATCCTGGACTCATCGCTGAGCCTGGAAGCCCAGGTCTCGGTGGTGGCCGGGAGAACTCTTGCACAGTTAAAGCTTGTGCGCCAGATATGCCCATTCCTTGGGAAGTCTGACTTGGACACAGTGATCCACGCTCTGGTTACATCCTGAATTTACTATTGCAACGTTCTCTATTTGGGGCTGCCCTTGAAAACTTATCGGAAGCTCCAATTAGTCTCTCCTGACGTTTTGCCTGCATCTATGGCAAGCATTCTCAGAGGTAGTGAGGTCTGTTGGAACTTGGAAAAGGGGTTTATATATCTGTGGAATGACCAGGGTGGGACAAAGGACTCTTGTCTGCTGGAGCTAGGTGTGTTCGGGCTATATGGCCATGTTCTAGAGGCATTCTCTCCTGACGTTTCGCCTGCATCTATGGCAAGCATCCTCAGAGGGAGTGAGGTCTGTTGGAACTAGGAAAAAGGGTTTATATATCTGTGGAATGACCAGGGTGGGACAAAGGACTCTTGTCTGCTGGAGCTAGGTGTGTTCAGGCTATATGTCCGTGGTCTAGAGGCATTTTCTCCTGACGTTTCGCCTGCATCTATGGCAAGCATCCTCAGAGGTCGCGAGGTCTGTTGGAACTAGGAAAAGGGGTTTATATATCTGTGGAATGACCAGGGTGGGACAAAGGACTCTTGTCTGCTGGAGCTAGCTGTGAATGTTTCAACTGACCACCTTGATGAGCATTTGATGGCCTGGCAGTACCTGGGGCAATGTTTTGTTAAGAGGTGATTAGATGTACCTCTGAGGATGCTTGCCATAGATGCAGGAGAAACGTCAGGAGAGGATGCCTCTAGAACATGGCCATATAGCCCAAAATAACCTACAACAATTCAATGGAAAGGTTATGGGCGAGGGGGCAGAGGGGGCCTTGGATCAGGGCTAAACATTCAAGGGAAGGCTTTTAGGGCCCCCCTGCCTCTGAGTTCAGCCCCCCCTCCGATAGCAGCGTGGAGAATGTGGATGGTGGAAAAAGAATCCAGGCCCAGCGCCTCCTCACTCCAGATGCAAACAGCCTGCTATTTTTTATTTTGATCCAAAAAAGTGCTGGAGGGGAAGAGGCAGGGACGGTTGTGATCCCAGCTCGCTCACTCGCTTGCTCTTCCTTGACGTGCTGCTCAACTCTTTCTCTGCAAAGGGGAGGCCACTGCACGGACCCCTTTCCTGCAAAGCCCCTGCCCGCCCGCACTGGGTGGCCCCCGGCCCTCTTGCTGACCCTTGGGCTGCATCCTCTCAGGTCAGGCCAGCCAAGAGTAAAGGCCTCCCTCCCACGAGCCCACCTCCCCCATTCTCAAAATCAAAGGCAATTAACACCCAAAGAGACTCTGCGTTGGTGAGTTCCCATCAACCCAAGCCAGAAGAAGAGGCCGAATCTCGAAAGAAGCCCGGACGGCAGGTGGAGGGTCTCTTTCCTCCTGTGGGGAAGGAGAGGACGGCAGGTGGGTGAGAGGCCCTGTGAGGCATAACCCCCCCCCTCTCAAAAAGAACCATCGGGGAGCCCCTCCCTGAGCCCTGCTTGCTGGATCTAGAGGGCAATGGCTCCCCAAGCACTGGGCGTCCAGGCTGTTGGGTTCCTGGCAGCCCCAGCCAGAAGGACTGTGGGTCAGGGACCCCCGCCCTCGGGCCACTTGAAGGAGCCCACCCCCCCCCACACCACATACACCCAGCCAGAAGGACTGTGGGTCAGGGACCCCCACCCTTGAGCCACCTGAGGGAGCCCACCCACCCATTCCACATGCACCCAGCCAGAAGGACTGTGGGTCAGGGACCCCCACCCTTGAGCCACCTGAGGGAGCCCACCCACCCATTCCACATGCACCCAGCCAGAAGGACTGTGGGTCAGGGACCCCCACCCTTGAGCCACCTGAGGGAGCCCACCCACCCATTCCACATGCACCCAGCCAGAAGGACTGTGGGTCAGGGACCCCCACCCTTGAGCCACCTGAGGGAGCCCACCCACCCATTCCACATGCACCCAGCCAGAAGGACTGTGGGTCAGGGACCCCCACCCTTGAGCCACCTGAGGGAGCCCACCCACCCATTCCACATGCACCCAGCCAGAAGGACTGTGGGTCAGGGACCCCCACCCTTGAGCCACCTGAGGGAGCCCACCCACCCATTCCACATGCACCCAGCCAGAAGGACTGTGGGTCAGGGACCCCCACCCTCGGGCCACTTGAGGGAGCCCACCCAACCACGCCACATGCGCCCAGCCAGGACTCTGGGTCAGGGACCCCCACCCTCGGGCCACTTCAGGGAGCCCACCCAACCACGCCACATGCGCCCAGCCAGAAGGACTGTGGGTCAGGGACCCCCGCCCTCGGGCCTCTTGAGGGAGCCCACCCAACCACGCCACATGCGCCCAGCCAGAAGGACTCTGGGTCAGGGACCCCCACCCTCGGGCCACTTGAGGGAGCCCACCCAACCACGCCACATGCGCCCAGCCAGAAGGACTCTGGGTCAGGGACCCCCACCCTCGGGCCACTTCAGGGAGCCCACCCACCCACGCCACATGCGCCCAGCCAAAAGGACTGTGGGTCAGGGACCCCCACCCTCAGGCCTCTTGAGGGAGCCCACCCCCCCCCCACACCACATGCGCCCAGCCAGAAGGACTGTGGGTCAGGGACCCCCACCCTCGGGCCACTTGAGGGAGCCCACCTACCCATGCCACATGCACCCAGCATTATCCTCAGGCAGGACAAGGAGGAAGGGGGGCTGCAGCAGAGCCCCCAGAACTGGGGCAGTCCTGAAGCGCGGGGTCTGCCATGCCGTTTGTGGGTCCCTCCCTACCTGAGCTCACATCACGAGGGGCTGGGTGTCCCCGGCGGTGGAGGGCACCGACTCCAGGCTGCCCTTGTAGATGGGGCTGCGCTGCCCGAGCCCCTCTTCTTCCCTGCAGAGAGGAAGGAAGGGAAAGGAAGGGGCTTGGACACAACGCCATGCCAACACGCCCAAAGCCAAAGGGCAAAGACCTGGGAAAATGATGCCCCCAGCCCAGCCATGGACCCCCCTCCCCTCCCACAAGGCAGGCAGACAGGCACTCACCGGGGAGATTTTGCCTTGGCAGCTGCCCGATGGCGGGTGACGATCAGGAGGGAAAAGGCGGCGAGAAGCAGGAGCAACAGGGAGGTGGGCACCGCCACGGCCAGCACCAGCCCTGCAAGGGAGGGAGGGAGGGAGAGCCAGGTGTGGGCTGGGTGCACTGTCCATGGGGGCCCATTGGTTGCATGGGGGGGGGAGAGGGGGGGAAAGCCTGGTGGGTGCCCTTTCCTCGAGGGCAGGGCAAGAGAAGGGCCTGGGGGGCTCGCTTGCTGGTCAAAGAGGCTGTGGAATGGGCTGGGCGAGGGAGGGTGGGGGAGGGTCCTGAGGTCTCACCATGTTCCGCTGCCCACCCGCGGGGCCCCTCCGAGAGGACCATGCGCAGGGAGCGGCTCTTCTGCAGCTGAGCCAGGGAGGGGTGCCGCGCCCGGCAGGTGTAGGTCCCGTCGTGCTCCCGGCCGGCCCTGCGAATCACCAGTAAGCTTGAGGCCACCACCCAGTCCTGGCCCTGGGGGGGGGGGGGAGAGAGAAGGGGGGGTCAAGGGCTGTACGTCTCAGGCAGGGATTCCCTCCCAGAAAGAGAGAGAGAGAGAGCGCAAGGGCTCACCACCCCGCCCTCTGCTCTGCTGGGCGCTCCAGTCCCCCCCCCCGCCGTCCCCCCCGCCCGGCCTTGCCTCTCGTCTCCATTCGTAGAGGGGCTCCTGGGAGGCTTCGGCCCGGCATTGCAGCTTCAGGTCCTGCCCCTCGCGGAAGGGCTCCGACTGGCCCACGGTCCCGCACCTGGTGCCCTCGCGGAGGAGGGAGACGCCGCGCAGGTCTGCCAAGGAGAAGGAGGAGGGAAAGGGGGGGGTCACCTTTCGGCCTGCGATGCTGGTGGGATCAAGAGCAGGGCCTCCCCAGATGATCGAAGAGATTGTGTGGGTTCATATACAGAATCCAGATCTGTCACTGCTTCCCACCTGTCACCAAGGAGGCTGTCCAGACCTTGAACCGGTGCTTGGCCGCTGTGTCGGACTGGATGAGAGCTAACAAACTGAAACTGAATCCAGACAAGACAGAGGTCCTACTGGTCAGTCGTAAGGCCGAACAGGGCCTAGGGTTACAGCTTGGGAGGGATCCTGGACTCACCACTGAGCCTGGAACCCCAGGTCTCGGCGGTGGCCGGGAGAGCTTTTGCACAATTAAAACTTGTGCACCAGTTGCGCCCGTATCTTGGGAAGTCGGATCTGGCCACAGTGGTCCACGCTCCTGTTGCATCCCAAATAGACTACTGCAACACACTCTACGTGGGGTTGCCCTTGAAAACTGTTCAGAAACTTCAACTGGTCCAGCAAGCGGCAGCCAGATTGCTCACCGGAGCGTCATACAGGGAGCACCCCACCCCCCTGCTATGCCAGCTCCACTGGCTGCCGATTCAGTTCCGAGCACAATTCAAGGTGCTGGTTTTGACCTACAAAACCCTGTACGGTTCCAGTCCAGTGTATCTGTCCGAACACATCTCCCACTACGTCCCACCCCAGAGTTTGAGATCATCTGAGGAGGCCCTGCTCACAACCCCACTGCTATCCCAAGTGAAGTTGGTGGGGACGAGGAGCAGGGCCTTCTCAGTGGTGGCCCCTCAACTGTGGAACTCACTCCCGGGGGAAATTAGGGCATCAACATCCCTCCTCTCCTTCAGGAGGAAAGTAAAGACGTGGTTGTGGGGCCAGGACTTCGGGCAATCTGACAACTAGATAAGGACAACCTAACGACTAGGACTGACAGGACTGACAATGTGGAATTGGAAATTGGACTATGAGAAAGAGAACGCTGACCGTCTATGAGGAGTAATTGGGGTTGTAGTGTTTTATTGGTTTTATTGGTTTTAGGGTTGTAATGCAGGAATTGTTGTTTAACTGTTCAACTGTTCAACTGTTTAATTGATGTTATTTTGTTTTACTTTTGCTATGTGATGCCGGCATTGAATTGTGCCTTTGTAAGCCGCCCTGAGTCCCCTCCGGGGTGAGAAGGGCAGGGTAGAAGAAACCGAAATAAATAAATACATAATGTGGTCACGCAAGTAGGTGGGTCCCAAACCGTTCAGGGCTTTGTAGGTAAGAACCTGCACCTTGTCCTGGCTCCGCCAACCAGCCGGCGGGGAGCGGCAGGCCAGGGACCCCCCCTCCACCCCCCAAGAGAGGCTTTCACCCTTGACTTTTCAGACCGACAATAGCGAATTCCGTTGTCACGCCTTAATATATTGTTTCGGTCTCCAACGGCACCGTAAGGGCGTGCCATGCAACCATGCCGGTGGCCACATGACCTAGGAGGCGCCTACGGAGGAGGAGACAACTTGTGCGCCAGCTGCGCCAGTACCTTGGGAAGTCTGACTTGGCCACGGTGGTCCACGCTTTGGTTACATCCCGTTTAGATTACTGCAACGCTCTCTACGTGGGGCTGCCTCTGAAGACTGCCCGGAAGCTGCAGCAAGTCCAACGCTCGGCAGCCAGACTACTAGCGGGTGCTGGGTCCAGGGAGCACACCACTCCGCTGTTACACCAGCTCCACTGACTGCCAGTCAGCTTCCGAGCACAATTCAAAGTGCTGGTGTTAACCTACAAAGCCCTAAACGACTCCGGCCCTGTTTACCTCTCTGAACGTATTCTCCCCTCTAAACCATCAAGATTACTAAGATCATCTGGAGAGGCCCTGCTCTCGGTCCCACCAGCCTCTCAGGCGCGTCTGGTGGGGACGAGGGACAGGGCCTTCTCGGTGGTGGCCCCGCAACTCTGGAACTCTCTCCCACTGGAGGTCAGAACTGCCCCCTCCATTCTGTCATTCAGAAAACGGGTGAAAACCTGGCTATGGGGTTTGGCTTTCGACGAGTGAATCAATATTTCTGTGATTGGATAGATGATGATGAATGATGGACAATGAATTCACTATGACGACTGACCATTGTTATGATGTGATTGTATTTTGCTGTTGTAAAGTTTAAATTGAATATGTTATAGGATGTTTTTAATGATTGTTTTGAGATTTTATGGTTGGAAACTGGCCTGAGTCCCCCGATAGAGGGGAGAAGAAGACCGGGAGACAAAATTGATAAATAAAAATAAATAAATAAATACGGACGACGCCAGCTCTTTGGCTTCGAAATAGAGAGGCGCAACCCCCCGGCCCCCAGTAAGAACTGGCAACAGTCAGAACTGACCACGGAACAGCAGACTGGTTCAAAATTGGGAAAGGCGTCCGGCAAGGCTGCATCCTCTCCCCCAACCTTTTTAACTTGTGTGCAGAACACATCATGCGAGGATGTGCGGGGCTTGACGAATGCAAGGCTGGGGTGGAAATGGCTGGAAGAAACATTAACAACCTCAGATATGCAGATGACACCACTCTGATGGCCGAAAGCGAGGAGGAGCTGAGGAGCCTTCTAATCAAGGTGAAAGAAGAAAGCGCAAAAGCCGGGTTGCAGCTAAACGTCAAAAAAACCAAGATTATGGCAACAAGGATGATTGACAACTGGGAAATAGAGGGAGAAAACGTGGAGGCCGTGACAGACTTTGTATTTCTAGGTGGGAAGATGAGTGCAGACGCAGACTGAGGCCAGGAAATCAGGAGACGCTTCCTTCTTGGGAGGAGAGCAAGGTCCAGTCTTGATAAAATAGTCAAGAGCAGAGACATCACACTGGCAACCAAGATCCATTGCCTAGTCCAAGCCATGGTCTTCCCTGTAGTCACATCTACGGAGGTGAGAGCTGGACCTTCAGGAAGGCTGAGTGAAGGAAGAGAGGTGCTTTTGAGCGGTGGTGCTGGAGGAAAGTTCTGAGAGTGCCTTGGACTGCAAGAAGATCCAACCATTCCATCCTCCAGGAAAGAAAGCCCGGCTGCTCACTGGAGGGAAGGAGACTAGAGGCCAAGATGAAGTCCTTTGAATGCCACATCATGAGGAGACAGGAAAGCCTGGAGAAGACAATCATGCTGGGGAAAGTGGAAGGCAAAAGGAAGAGGGGCCGACCAAGGGCAAGATGGATGGATGGCATCCTTGAAGGGACTGGACTGACCTTGAAGGAGACCCTGGGGGTGGGGACGGCCGACAGGGAGCTCTGGCGTGGGCTGGTCCATGAGGTCACGAAGAGTCAGAGACGACTGAACGAATGAACAACAACCTCGGCCCCCCTCCCCCTGAGTCGGACTGGGCTGAATGTCAGGGAACCTTGACCTTGACGAGTCTCGCACAGGTGTCCCTAGGAACAACCGCCAGCGTCATCATCACAACACCTGTGTTCGGGCCGCCCCGCCCCCTCCTCTCCTCCCTGGGGCGCCCCCTGGCGGGCAGGTGCGGCACTCACATTCCACGGGCAGGTCGAGCTGGGCGGAGGCGGGGCTGCTCCCGGTGGCGTTGGCGAGGCAGCGGTAGGCGCCGCGGTGTCCGGCTTGGGCGCCGCGGATGGAGAGGACCAGGCGGCCGGACTCTTGCCGGACGGAGACCCCGTCGGGCCGGGCGGGGAGGGGCAGCCAGGCTCGGAGACGCTGCGGGAAGGAGAAGAGTGGGGCCCCCACGTGACCCGGTGTTTACCTCCCGAGGCGGAAGTGGGCGCCCAAATTGGCTTGTAGGGGAAAGGGGAAGGGGAATGGGGTGCGCGCGCATCCTCCTCTCACCTGGTCGTACTTCTGGAAGGACAGCCCGGCCCCCTCCTCCTCCGAGAGGCACTCCAGGGTCACGTTGCTGCCCTCCAGGATGGGGGACCCGCCCTCAGGGTCGCGCAGAAGGATGACGGGGGGGCCTGCGGGGGAGGAAAGAGGGGGAGGGAGTGAGCCTCCCCCCCCAAGGAGGAACTCCCGCCCCCCACCGCCGCCTCCCTCTGGAGCAGTGTTTCTCAAAATGGGGGTCAGGACCCCTGTGGGGGTCGCAAGGGAGTGTTAGAGGGGTCACCAAAGACCATCGGAAAACATAGTATTTTCTGTAGGTCATGGGGGTTTTGTGTGGAAAGTTTGGTCCAATTCTATCGTTGGTGGGGTTCAGAATGCTATTTCATTGTGGGTGAACTATAAATCCCAGCAACTACAACTCCCAAATGGCAAGGTATATTTTCTCCAAACTCTACCAGTGTTCCCATTTGGGCATATTGAGTATTTGTGCCAAGTTTGATCCAGATCCATCATTGCTCAAGTCCACAGTGTTCTCTGGAAGTAGGTGAACTACAACTCCAAAAACTCAAGGTCAATGTCCACCACACCTTCCCAGTATTCTCTTGGTCATGGGAATTCTGGCTGCCAAGTTTGATTCAATTCCACCATTGGTGGAGTTCAGAAGGTTCTTTGATTTTAGGTGAACTATAAATCCCAGCAACTCCAGCATGACCAAATGACGAAAGCAATCACCCCCAACCTCAGCAGTATTCAAATGTGGGCGTATGGGGTCTTTGTGCCAAACTTGGTCCAGTGAATGAAAATACATCCTGCAGATCAGATATTTACATGACAATTCATAACAGGAGCAAAATGACAGTTATGGAGTAGCAACGAAAATAATGATATGGTTGGGGGTCACCACCACACGAGGACCTGGACTAAGGGGTCGCGGCATTAGGAAGGTTGAGAACTACTGCTCTAGAGCCAGGCTCGCTCACCTGCGGAGACCAGGTGCAGCAGCATCAGCAGCAGCATCATCAGAGAGGGGGACATGTCGGCGGTGGCGCGCCCTTCTCCTCTTCCTCCTCCTTCCCCGGCTTGGCTTGGCTTGGCTTCCTCCTCCGCCCCACCCCACCTGACCCCACCTTGCGGAAGCCCAGGCCCCGAAGGGAAGGGCCAGGAGGAGGAAGAGGAGTGTTCTGCCCCGCAAGGTGTTTGCAGGGAGGTACGGCTTTACACATGGACCTCACCAGACGGTCAGCACCGAAATCAGATTGACTACATCCTTTGCAGCCAAAGGTGGCGGACATCCATCCAGTCGGTGAAAACAAGACCTGGGGCTGACTGTAGCTCAGATCACGAACTTCTTACTGCTCAATTTAGAATAAAACTAAAGAGATCAGGGAAAATACACAGACCAGTTAGATATGATCTCACTAACATTCCTAGCGAATATACAGTAGAAGTGAAGAACAGATTTGAAGGACTAGATTTAGTAAACAGAGTCCCAGAAGAACTATGGACAGAAGTCCGCGACATTGTTCAGGAGGCGGCAACAAAGTACGTTCCAAAGAAAAAGAAAACCAAGAAGGCAAAATGGTTGTCTGCTGAGACACTGGAAGTAGCCCAAGAAAGGAGGAAAGCAAAAGGAAACAGGGATAGTAAGGGGAGATATGCCCAGTTAAATGCGCAATTCCAGAGGTTAGCCAGAAGAGATAAGGAACTATTTTTAAATAAGCAATGCATGGAAGTGGAAGAAGACAACAGAATAGGAAGGACAAGAGACCTCTTCCAGAAAATTAGGAACATTGGAGGTAAATTTCAGGCAAAAATTTGTATGATAAGAAACAAAGATGGCAGGGACCTAACAGAAGCTGAAGAGATCAAGAGAAGGTGGCGAGACTATACAGAAGATCTGTATAGGAAGGATAATAATATCGAGGATAGTTTTGACGGTGTGGTGAGTGAATTAGAACCAGACATCCTGAGGAGTGAGGTCGAATGGGCCTTAAAAACAAAGATGGCAGGGACCTAACAGAAGCTGAAGAGATCAAGAGAAGGTGGCGAGACTATACAGAAGATCTGTATAGGAAGGATAATCATATCGAGGATAGTTTTGACGGTGTGGTGAGTGAATTAGAACCAGACATCCTGAGGAGTGAGGTGGAATGGGCCTTAAAAACAAAGATGGCAGGGACCTAACAGAAGCTGAAGAGATCAAGAGAAGGTGGTGAGACTATACAGAAGATCTGTATAGGAAGATAATAATATTGAGGATAGTTTTGACGGTGTGGTGAATGAATTAGAACCAGACATCCTGAGGAGTGAGGTTGAATGGGCCTTAAAAACAAAGATGGCAGGGACCTAACAGAAGCTGAAGAGATCAAGAGAAGGTGGCGAGACTACACAGAAGATCTGTATAGGAAGGATAATAATATCGAGGATAGTTTTGATGGTGTGGTGAGTGAATTAGAACCAGACATCCTGAGGAGTGAGGTTGAATGGGCCTTAAAAACAAAGATGGCAGGGACCTAACAGAAGCTGAAGAGATCAAGAGAAGGTGGCGAGACTATACAGAAGATCTGTATAGGAAGGATAATAATATTGAGGATAGCTTTGACGGTGTGGTGAATGAATTAGAACCAGACATCCTGAGGAGTGAGGTTGAATGGGCCTTAAGAAGCATTGCTAACAACAAGGCAGCAGGAGACGACGGGATCCCAGCTGAACTGTTTAAAATCTTAAAAGATGATGCTGTCAAGGTGATGCATGCCATTTGCCAGCAAATATGGAAAACACAAGAATGGCCATCAGACTGGAAAAAATCAACTTCTGTCCCCATACCAAAAAAGGGAAATGCGAAAGACTGCTCCAACTTCCGTACAGTGCCCTTATTTCTCATGCCAGTAAGGTAATGCTCAAGATCCTGCAAGGAAGAAGACTCCAGCAAGACAGGGAGAGAGAGTGGCCAGATGTTCAAGCTGGGTTTAGAAAAGGCAGAGGAACCAGAGACCAGATTGCCAATATCCGGATGCTGGAGAATGGAGAAAGGCAGGGAGTTCCAGAAAAACATCTACTTCTGCTTCATTGACTACTCTAAAGCCTTTGACTGTGTGGATCATAATAAACTGTGGCAAGTTCTTGGTGGGATGGGCATCCCAAGCCCCCTTCCCTCTCTCCTGAGGAATCTGTACAAGGACCAAGGAGCCACAGACAGAACTGACCACGGAACAGGAGACGGGTTCAAGATTGGGAAAGGCGTACGGCAAGGCTGCAGACTCTCACCCAACCTCTTTAACTTGTGTGCAGAACACATCATGCGAGGATGTGCGGGGCTGGATGAGTGCAAAGGTGGGGTGGAAATGGCTGGAAGAAACACTAACAACCTCAGATATGCAGATGACACCACTCTGATGTCTGAAAGCGAGGAGGAGCTGAGGAGCCTCCTAATCAAGGTGAAAGAAGAAAGCGCAAAAGCCGGGTTGCAGCTAAACATCAAGAAAACCAAGATTATGGCAACAAGAATGATTGACAACTGGGAAATAGAGGGAGAAAATGTGGAGGCCGTGACAGACTTTACATTTCTAGGTACAAAGATGAGTGCAGACGCAGACTGTGGCCAGGACATCAGGAGACGCTTCCTTCTTGGGAGGAGAGCAATGTCCAGTCTCGATAAAATAGTGAAGAGTAGAGACATCAGACTGGCAACCAAGATCCATTGCCTAGTCCAAGTCATGGTCTTCCCTGGAGTCACCTACGGATGTGAGAGCTGGACCTGAGGGAAGGCTGAGCGAAGGAAGAGAGGTGCTTTTGAGCTGTGGTGTTGGAGGAAAGTGCTGAGATGCCTTGGACTGCGAGAAGATCCAACCAGTCCATCCTCCAGGAAAGAAAGCCCGGCTGCTCATTGGAGGGAAGGAGACGAGAGACCAAGTGGAAGTCCTTTGGATGCCACATCATGAGGAGACAGCCAAGCCTAGAGAAGACAATGATGCTGGGGAAAGTGGAAGGCAAAAGGAAGAGGGGCCGACCAAGGACAAGGTGGGTGGATGGCATCCTTGAAGTGACTGGACTGACCTTGAAGGAGACCCTGGGGGTGGTGACAGCCGACAGGGAGCTCTGGCGTGGGCTGGTCCATGAGGTCACGAAGAGTCGGAGACAACGAATGAATAACAACAACAACATCTCCCGAAGGACTCGGTGCGGCTTACAAGAGGAAACTGTGGTGCTGGAGGAAAGTCCTGAGAGTGCCTTATTTTTATACCCCTCCAACCATCTCCCCGAGGGGACTCAGGGCAGCTTACAAGGATATGCCCAAGATTACAATTAAAACTCACATGTAAAACACTTTAACCAATTAAAACATCAGATAAAAACAAATAACAACGTGATTGAAAGCAATATAAAACCAATACGGTTGAAAGAAACAGAGCCAAGGTACAGTTTCAATGAGTGCAATACTTTTTTTACAGGAGCGCAGGAAAGTGCCACAATGCAGTAAACTGGACAGGAAATACTGTCATCACACCTGTTGACGTAGGATGTCTGCCAAAGGGGAACGCGCAAAGATACGGCTTGAGGCATTCAGGAATGGGATTCAAATACAGTTTTAATCCCCGTTTCAACCTCAGGCAATCTGTTATTCCTGTCCTCCTGTGACTTGTTGTATTGCTGAACACTATGTTTTGTTTATTTAGAATGGCTGGCTCTGTTGTATTTTATTTGGCACCGAATGTGTGCCTTTTCTGTTGTGAGCCGCCCTGTGTCCGCATGGGGAGATGGGGAGGGAGGGCAACGAAGTTTTCCTTCCTCCCTAACTTCTGTTGGTCAACCACTGCCTATTAGCCTTGACCTGGAGTATTTTGGGCATCTTAGAATCATTAAGTTGGAAGAGACCTCCTGGGCCACCATCCAGTCCAACCCCATTCTGCCAAGAAGCAGGAATATTGCATTCAAAGCACCCCCCACAGATGGCCATCCAGCCTCTGTTCCAAAGCTTCCAAAGAAGGAGCCTCCACCACACTCCCTCCGGGGAAGGCAGAGAGTTCCACTGCTCTCACGGTCAGGAAGTTCTTCCTCATGTTGTGCGTCATCCGCATAAAGATGGCACCCAACTCCAAAACTCCGGATGACCTCTCCCAGCGGTTTCATGTAGATGTTGAAAAGCATGGGCGACAGAATGGAGCCTTGCGGGACCCCACAGGTCAAAGGCCAGGGGTCCGAGCAGGCGTCTCCCAGCTTCACCATCTGGGTCCGTCCCTCCAGGAAGGACCGGAGCCACGACAGAACCGTGCCCCCAAGGCCCATCCCAGAGAGACGACCCAGAAGGATACCATGGTCGATGGTATCGAAAGCCGCTGAGATGTCCAAGAGAACCAACAGAGTCACACTCCCCCTGTCCAGTTCTCTGCGGAGGTCATCCACCAAGGCGACCAAGGCTGTCCCGGTGCCATGACCAGGCCTGAAGCCAGACTGTGACCGATCTAGGTAGTTGGTATCGTCTAGGAAGCTCTGGAGCTGCGAGGCGACCACCCGCTCCAGCACTCCTTTCCACCTAACTCCAGGGAGGCTTCTCGGGTGCTAGACGAGTGCCTGGCCGCTGTGTCGGTCTGGATGAGGAAGAACAGGCTGAAGATCAATCCCGATAAGACAGAGGTCCTCCTGGTCGATCGTAAACCGGATCGGGGTATAGGGTGGTTACCTGTGTTGGACGGGGTTACACTCCCCCTGAAGCCACAGGTCCGCAGTTTAGGTGTCTTCTTGGATTCTTCGCTTACACTTGAGGCTCAGGTGTCGGCGGTATCCGGGAGGGCCTTTGCGCAACTGAGACTTGTGCGCCAACTGCGACCATATCTCGTGAAGGCTGATCTGGCCGGGGTGGTCCACGCCTTGGTCACCTCTAGAATGGACTACTGCAATGCGCTCTACGTTGGGCTGCCCCTGAAGACGGCTCGGAAACTTCAATTGGTCCAGCGGGCAGCAGCCAGGATGCTAACCGGGGCTCATTACAGAGAGAGGTCTACCCCTCTGTTTAAGGAGCTCCACTGGCTGCCTTTTATTTTCCGAGCCCAATTCAAGGTGCAGGTGCTTACCTACAAAGCCCTGAACGGTTTGGGACCACCCTACCTGCGTGACCGCATTTCCATCTACGAACCCACACGCTCGCTCCGGTCATCTGGGGAGGCCCTGCTCGTGATCCCACCTACGTCGCAAGCGCGCTTGGTGGGGACACGGGACAGGGCTTTCTCTGTGGCGGCCCCCCGACTTTGGAACGCCCTTCCAAAAGATCTCCGACAGGCCCCTACTCTAGCTGTTTTCAGAAGGAATCTAAAAACATGGCTGTTCCGTTGTGCCTTCTCAGACTAGGAATCCCCACCCCAAGTCCTAGAAGCACCTTAGTATAACTAATCGTCGCTGCACACCGCACTTTTAGTCCTACGTGCCTCCTGCCATTTCAGCACTTTTAACCCTTGTACCCCAGTGCGCCGGCCGAACCAGTTTTAATAATGTCTTGATGTACTGCCATTGTTGTTATTTTGCTTATTGTTTGATTTGCTTGTTATTGTTGTGTTATGTTTTCTATTGTATTGTGTTTTGAGGCTCCGGCCTGTGTAAGCCGCATCGAGTCCTTCGGGAGATGCTAGCGGGGTACAAATAAAGTTAATAATAATAATAATAATAATAATGTTCACATGGAATCTCCTCTCTTGCAGTTTTGACCCCGAGGACTGCGGAGGCCCCTGCCTTCAAGTTGGTTTGAACTGCAGCAGAGAGTTCCACAGTTCCTGGAAGCCACAATTGGGACAAACTGATGAAATGTGCCCCAACAGACAGCTCAAACTAGGACTGCATTCAACCGCTATTACTTTCCCCAAGCCCTGACTTTGTATCAAATCCCTAATAAAAGTACTTGAGATTTGCAACTTTTGACTTCTCTGCTTGTTACTTTGTGTCTTTCACTTGCCTGAACTATCTAATGCATGAAACAAAACCTTTTCTAGGCTCCGGAGAGCCGTGAGCCTGCCTGGGATGCTTTTTTTTTATGACCTTGTAAATTAGAGGGTTCTTGTAGTTTTTTTGGGCTATATGGCCATGGTCTAAAGGCATTATCTCCTGACATTTCACCTGCATCTATGGCAAGCATCCTCAGAAGTCGTGAGGTCGACCAGAAGCTACACAAAGGTCGACAACAGGCTACACAATTGGATGGAAGCTCACTCCGACCCGGGCTGGCTTCCAACTCATGGCCTTTTGGCGTGGTCCTTTCAGATCCGGCGTCTTTTTTTTATGGCCTCGTAAATTAGTTAAATTAGCCTCCCCACGCATAGGTGGTACCTAATTTTCCTACTTGACAGGTGCAACTGTCTTTTGGGTTGCAAAGGTCGACAACAGGCTACACACAATTGGTTGGAAACCCACTCCAATCCTGGCTGATGAAGCACTTCTGCATTCCCCGCATGCTTCCCCGCTGGAATGCTTTGCTGGAGTCTTCTTTATGACCTCATAAATCAGCTAATTTAGGTTCTTGTGGGGTTTTTTCGGGCTATAGAGCCATGTTCTAGAGGCATTCTCTCCTGACGTTTTGCCTGCATCTATGGCAAGCATCCTCAGAGGTAGTGAGGTCTGTTGGAATTAGGACAATGGGTTTATATATCTGTGGAATGACCAGGGTGGGGCCAAGAGCTCTTCTCTGCTAAAGCTAGGTGTGAATGTTTAGCTGATCACCTTCATTAGCATTTGAAGGCCTGGCTGAGCCTGGGAAAATCTTTTGTTGAGAGGTGTTAAGCTGTGCCTGGTTGCTTCCCCTCTGTTGTTTTGCTGTTGTAATTTTAGAGTTTTTTAATACTGGTAGCCAGATTTTGTTCATTTTCATGGTCTCTTCCTTTCTGTTGAAATTGTCCACATGCATGTGTTTGTTTACTCGCTTGTCAGGGCAGGGGTGGCTCCCTTCGTTCCTCCTTCCTGCAAAGGTCGACAACAGGCTACACAATTGGTCGGAAGCTCACTCCGACCCGGGCTGGCTTCGAACTCATGACCTTTTGGGCGACACGCCCTGCGTGTGCTTGTTTACTCGCTTGCCAGGGCAGGGGTGGCTCCCTTCGTGCCTCCTTCCCGCGCAGGCGCAGAAGCCTCCTTCAAGGCGCTTCCCTGCCCCCCCCCCCTCCACGGCATGCGCAGAAGGACTCGAAAGGCCTTCCTGCCGGAGCGCATGCGCACAACGGGGCAAGGGAGCTCACCCACTGCGCACGCGCCCCGAGGAGGGTAGGGGAGGGAGCGTCCTCCTTTCTGCGCGTGCGCAGCTCGGCTCCTGGGCCTGAGGGGACCGGGCCGCCCCTCCCTCCCTCCCTCCCTCCCGGACGCCGGAGGAACCGGTGAGTGAGTGCCGGGGATTCTGGGAAGGGAACGGGAGGGGAGGGGGAGGGGAGCGGGCTGGAGCGTGATGGCGTCAGCGGCGGTGGTTCCCTCCGCAGGAGATGATGGCCGAAGACGAGGAGAAGGCCCGGCAGGAGAAGGCCGAGGGAGGTGAGTGGGCGGGGCCTCGGGTGGGCGGGGCCTCGAGGCTCCTCCCCTTCTCCTGGAGGGGAGGGGAGGGGAGGGGGCGCTGGCTGCGCCTCTGACTCACCTCGGGCTTCCCTTCAGGCGCCACCGCCATGCAGGCCCTGCGCCAAGAGGACAGCCACCCGGAGGACGTGGTGGAGGGCGAGGAGGAGGAGGAGGAGGAGGACGAAGAGGAAGAAGAGGGCGAGGGCGCCGCTGCCTCTGAGGCCACCTCCATCTCTTCGGGGGCCAGCCGCGCCCCCTCCCCCGCCGCCACCACCACTGCCGCCGCCAACGGGTTCCCAGGTATTTATTTATTTCACAGTTTTCTATACCGAGCTTCTCAACCTCATTGAGGGACTCAGCCCGGTTTCCAGCCATAAAAAACATATAGGTAAAGGTAAAGGTAGTCCCCTGACATGAAGTCCAGTCATGTCTGACTCTGGGGCTCTGGTGCTCATCTCCATTTCTAAGCCGAAGAGCCAGCATTGTCCATAGACACCTCCAAGGTCATGTGGCCAGCATGACCGCATGGAGCACCGTTACCTTCCCGCTGGAGCGGTACCTATTGATCTACTCACATTTGCATGTTTTCGAACTGCTAGGTTGGCAGAAGCTAGGGCGGACAGCGGAAGCTCACACCGCTCCCCGGAATTGAACCTGCGACCTTTCGATCAACAAGCTCAGCAGCTCAGTGCTTTAACATACTGCGCCACCGGGGGCTCCACTCATTAAAATATCATGTATCACAATTACAAAAACAACTTTAAAATAACACTATGTCTAAAACTCCAGTGGTCAGTCGTCCTATTAAGATGGATCTACCTCAACTTCCATCCAGGGTCCTATGGTGTTGTCTCATTCCTCGAAGGCCTGACTCCACAGCCACGTCTTCACCCGTTTCCTAAATGTTAGGATGGTTGGGGCGGTTCTGGCCTCCAGAGGGAGAGAGTTCCAGAGTCGCGGGGCCACCACCGAGAAGGCCCTGTCCCTCGTCCCCACCAGGCGCGCTTGAGAGGCCGGTGGGACTGAGAGCAGGCCCTCTCCAGACGATCTTAATAATCTTGATGGTTCGGAGAGGTAAACAGGGCCGGAGTCGTTTAGGGCTTTATAGGTTAACACCAGCACTTTGAATTGTGCTCAGAAGCTCATTGGCAGCCAGTGGAGCTGGCGTAACAGCGGAGTGGTGTGCTCCCTGGACCCAGCACCTGTTAGTCATCTGGCTGCCGAGCGTTGGACTTGCTGCAGCTTCCGGGCAGTCTTCAGAGGCAGCCCCACATAGAGAGCGTTGCAGTAGTCTAAGCGGGATGTAACCAAAGCGTGTACTACCAGGTACTGCCAGGAGGAGAGAGGGGTGGTCGTTGTCCTGCGTGCCACGCGTGGAATCCCCCTCGGGCCGGCCTGGCCCACCCCCGGCCCACCCCTCCTTCCCTCCCTCTCTCCCTCCCTCCCGCAAAGACAGCAGACTCTGCAGTTGAATGCACTGTTTTAGGACTAAGTAAGAAATAATAATAATAATAATAATAATAATAATAATAATAATAAGGTTGTTGTAGGTTTTTTCTGGCCGTATGGCCATGTTCTAGAAGCATTCTCTCCTGACGTTTCGCATCTCTGAGGATGCTTGCCATAGAAGCAGGCAAAATATCAGGAGAGAATGCCTCTAGACCAGTGGTTCTCAACCTGTGGGTCTCTCCCCAGATGTTTTTGGCCTACAACTCCCAGAAATCCCAGCCACTTCACCAACTCTTAGGATTTCTGGGAGTTGGAGGCCAAAAACATCTGGGGAGAGACCCACAGGTTGAGAACCACTGCTCTAGACCATGGCCATACAGCCCGGAAAAACCTACAACAAAACCTTAATAATAATATTTTTTTATTAATAATAATTTAATAATAATAATAATAATTGGAACACAACACGTCAGACATCATGATTGTGGAGAAGAAAATAGTCTGGATAATTGATGTCGCCATTCCAGGTGACAGTCGCATTGAGGAAAAACAACAGGAGAAACTCAGCCGCTATCAAGACCTCAAAATCGAACGGCAAAGGCTCTGGCGGCATCAACCAGTCCAGGTGGTCTCAGTGGTCATAATGGGCAGACTGGGTGCCGTGCCAAAAGATCTCAGCCGGCATTTGGAAACAATAAACATCGACATTGAGGAAAAACAACGGGAGAAACTCAGCCGTTATCAAGACTTCAAAATCGAACTGCAAAGGCTCTGACGGCATCAACCAGTCCAGGTGGTCCCAGTAGTGATGGGCAGACCGAGTGCCGTGCCAAAAGATCTCAGCCGGCATTTGGAAACAATAAACATGGACAAAATCCTGATCTGTCAACGGCAAAAGGCCTCCTGACTTGGATCTGCGCACATCATTCGGAAATACATCTCACAGTCCTAGACGCTTGGGAAGGGTTCGACTTGGGATTTTGGGATACGAAATCCAGCAGAGAGATCCCGTTCTCTGTGACATGCTGCACTTTTGTGTCAATAATAATAATAATAATAATAATCACAGCTTTATTCTTATATCCCACCTCCATCTCTTGCAGATTTGAGACGAACAGGGCAGGACAAGGGCTTGTGTCAACGCAACTTGTAGGGCCGGGTCTGGGAATGAAGTGCTGCATATAAGTGCCATATAGCCCGAAAAAACCTACAACAACCCAGTGATTCCAGCCATGAAAGCCTTCGACAATATATTATTATTACATTATTATTATTATTATTATTATTATTATTATTATTATTATGGCTACCCAGCCTCTGTTTAAAAGCCTCCAAGGAAGGAGCTTCCTCCAGACCCCGAGAAACTACATTTCCCACACTGCCTTGCTGCTCATTAACCAAAATGGCTGAAGGACCCCTATAGCTGTCTGTAGCAGTCTTTGTCTAAATCTATCTATCTATACATATAATAAAAGTGAAAAAGTGTGTATGAGTGTATGTGGCGGAGGTGTCCTCTTATACAGACAGCCTTCCGCCGAGGCAGAGAGTTCCACTGCTGAACAGCTCTCCTTACAGCTAGGAAGTTCTTCCTCACCTTCAGGTGGAATCTCCTTCAATGTCATTTGAACCCACGTCTCCATTGAGTCCTAGTTTCCAGGGCAGCAGAAAGCAAGCCCTTCCCTCTTCCTTGGGGCGCCCTATTACATATTGATGCATGGCGATACTGTCTCCTCTCAGGTTTACCTTGACACCTGTGTTCTAGACCAAAAAGGGCAGTGCCCTTCCCGGACCCTCCTCCAGTATCTCCCCCTCTCTCTTCCTCTCTCTCTCTCTCTCTCTAGGGCCGAGGGGCGCCAAGGAGGCTCCTGGGGGCCCGGCTGGGGAACTGCCGGACACCGCGGGTGCCGTTACGGGGGAGGACCGCCTGAGCAGCGCCTCGCAGGAGCCCCCCAGCCCCGAGTGGCACGAGTGCCCCGAGTGCGGGCGCGGCTTCGGCACGTCGCGGGCCCTGAAGGTGCACCGGAGCTACCACATCGGGCGCAAGCGGCCCCACGGCGGAGGCGGAGGCAGCGGGCCCCCCTCGTCCCCCTCCCTCCTGGGCCCCCCTGGCGCCAAGGCCCCCCCACCCCCAGAAGGTCCCCCCTCCCGCGGAAGGGCTTTCCACTACATCTGCGCCGAGTGCGGCCTGGGCTTCGCCTCCCCGGCCTCCCTGGAGGGGCACCGCTGTGAACACGGCTGGCGGCAGCGCGGCGTCCCGGGGGCCCTTCCCCGCCACAAGCCCGTCCCCTCCCCTTCCCCCGCTCCTGCAGGGGGGCAGGCCAACGGGGGCACCGAGGAGGAGGAGGAGGCAGAGGGGGAGGGGCCCTACCACTGCACCGAGTGCCCCGGGGAGTTCGGCCTGGTCTCCCAGCTACACCAGCACTACATGCTCCACGCAAGAGGGGAGCTGTAGGCCACCCCCTCCCTCCCTCACTTTCCGCCCCTCAATTCTATATTTTTATTGTGATTGAAGGCGGGGGGGGGGGGGCATCCTCTCTGCCCGGGAGCGGCCTGGCCAACCTTGGCACTCCGTCTCCAGGTGTTTTGGGCTTCAGCGCCCACAATAACTCCTCTGGTAAGGTGGGAGCAGGAGTCCACAACACCCAGAAGGAGGGGGGGGGCGTGTGGGAAGAGGGCGGGGTTGACCAGGCCCACCCTCAGGGGAGCCCCTCGCCTCGTCCTCTGTGCCCGGCCCAGGCTGTGTCCGTGTGTTTGGGATTGGCTTCTGTGGGCGTGGCCTCTTGGGAGGGCGCCCAATCAGCACAAATCGTGACTCTTCCGCAGCTGAGGGTTGTTTTTCTTTTGCGGGGAGGGGGGAGGGGGGCTTGGTCCAATAAAGGTGATTCTGGACACGTCACTTTCTCTTGTGCCCAACTCTCTTTTTGGGAGGGGTGGGGCAGGGCGGGGGAGGGCGGGGGAGGGAGGGAGGGGGCCAGTCTCTCGGCATGTTCGGATGTCTCCCAAAGTTATTTTAATTTTCAGAACCATTCCGCAACTTTAGTAAAACCTAAAAGGTTTTATAATCTCATGCTTTCCCTCCCCCAGCGATTCAAGGGAGGCATGAGTTGAGCGTGGCTAAGCACAGCTGTTGTTGTAGTTTGTGAAGGCCAGGCTCTAAATGGTAGAGATTGCAAAAGGCCCTGCTGTTAAACTACATTTCCCACACTGCCTTGCTGCTCATTAACCAAAATGTCTGAAGGACCCCTATAGCTGTCTGTAGCAGTCCTCGTCTAAATCTATCTATACATATAATAAAAGTGAAAAAGTGTGTGTGAGTGTATGTGGCGGAGGTGTCCTCTTATACAGACAGCCTTCCGCCTCCTCAAACAGTTATAACCCACAGTGCTGAGGAGCCATCAAAGCCCTCCCTCCAAGGACATTGTGTTGCAACTCAGGATAGGTTTCACCTTGCTCCCGAAACACCACCACACAAGAGCTGCAGATTTTTGTAGTTTATTGAGGAAAAGCAAAGTCAAAACATAGAGTAAGCAATGTAAAGTTCCAAAGACAGAGGTTGAATGCAAAAGTATAGTTCCAAAGATTCCCAGGCAAAAACATGTAAGCACAAAACCTTTAAGCAATAATCCAACCAGAGGCCATGATAAAAGCAGTGAAACACAAGACCCAAATTCCCAAGATTCAGGAAGCCCAAAGCGTGCTGCTTAAAGCCAAGATAAATCCATAGAAACTTTCATGGAAAGGGCCACGTTGAACTGACAATTTCCCTTTGTTAGCCAGAAGCCTAAATACCCTTTGCCAACATGAAAGCATTATGATGACCTTTCACCGACCTGGCTTCTTTCTTGCTGGCTAGCCCAAACTTCTCCTGACCTGTCAATCCAAACGTTCCTGCCTGCTCATTAAATCACTATCAAGGCTCTCTTCTCTATCAGTATCAGCGTGGGAAGGATGAGCTAGTGAAGGCATCTCCACCTGGCCGTTATCTCATTCGCTGGCATTCCTTTCCCTTGAGAACTGACTTGTTGACTCCTCTGCTGCACTGTCTGCGAGAGGCACAGAAAAAGGTATAGGAACAGGCCCAGAAATCTGAATCCCATCATCCTCTTCATCAGGGAACATTTCAGGCTCGCAAGAGGGTTCAGTTTCAGGCTCAGAATCAAGCTGAGCCACAACACATTGCAGGTTATAGCAAACGCCATGAACCCTGCCAATGTCCTCCCCAAACACCGTATTGCTCAGCACCCAAGGCATGCTTTCATTTGGGGACAATTTCATCCTAGTTGTTTATGTTTTCCTCCAGAATGGACATACCTGGATTCTTTCTCTCGCTCCAAATTTGCATGACCCAACCCACTGCCTCTCTTAACCCTTTCCTATCCATTCCTATGGAATTGATCAGCAACTAAACAATTTAGGAAGAACTAGCCATCCCTTACCACGCATTGCTGTGGCGTAGTCTGTGTATATGTGTTTTGTGTGTGTGTATATTTGTGTATATATGTGTGTTTATGTGTGTGTATACACACACACACACACACACATATATATGGGTGCACCTTTTCCTTCCTTTTCTACCTCTTTCTTTCCTCCCTTCCTTTGCTCTTTGGTTACATCCTTCTTTCTCTCTTTCCTTCCTTCCTTCTCTCACTCTTTCTCTTTCCTTCCTTCTCTCCTTCCTTCCCTCTCTCTTTCCTTCCTTCTTTCACTTTTTTTCTCACCTTCCTTCCTTCCTTCCTTCTTTCAATCCTCTTTTTCTTTCCCTACTTCTCTCCTCTTTCTCTACCTGTTTCTTTCCTCCCTTCCTTTGCTCTTTGGTTCTATCCTTCTTTCTCTCTTTCTTTCCTTCCTTCCTTCCCTCTTTCCTTCCTTCTCTCTTTCCTTCGCTCTCTCTTTCCTTCCTTCTTTCACATTTTCCCTCCTTCCTTCCCTCTTTTTCTTTCCCTTCTTCCTTCTCTGTTTCTTTCCTCCCTTCCTTTGCTCTTTGGTTCCATCCTTCTTTCTCTCTTTCCTTCCTTCCTTCCCTCCTTCCTTCCTTCCTTCCTTCCTTCCTTCCTTCCTTCCTTCCTTCCTTCTCTCACTCTTTCTCTTTCCCTCCTTCTCTCCTTCCTTCCCTCTCTCTTTCCTTCCTTCTTTCACTTTTTCTCTCCTTCCTTCCCTCTTTTTCTTTCCCTTCTTTTTCTTCCTTCTCTACCTGTTTCTTTCCTCCCTTCCTTTGCTCTTTGGTTCCATCCTTCTTTCTCTCTTTCCGTCCTTCCTTCTCTCACTCTTTCTCTTTCCTTCCTTCTCTCCTTCCTTCCCTCTCTCTTTCCTTCCTTCTTTCACTTTTTTCTCACCTTCCTTCCTTCCTTCTTTCTTTCATTCCTCTTTTTCTTTCCCTACTTCTCTCCTCTTTCTCTACCTGTTTCTTTCCTCCCTTCCTTTGCTCTTTGGTTCTATCCTTCTTTCTCTATTTCTTTCCTTCCTTCCCTCTTTCTCTCTTTCCTTCCTTCTCTCTTTCCTTCGCTCTCTCTTTCCTTCCTTCTTTCACGTTTTCCCTCCTTCCTTCCCTCTTTTTCTTTCCCTTCTTCCTTCTCTACCTGTTTCTTTCCTCCCTTCCTTTGCTCTTTGGTTCCATCCTTCTTTCTCTCTTTCCTTGCTTCCCTCCTTCCTTCCTTCCTTCCTTCCTTCTCTCACTCTTTCTCTTTCCCTCCTTCTCTCCTTCCTTCCCTCTCTCTTTCCTTCCTTCCCTCTTTTTCTTTCCCTTCTTTTTCTTCCTTCTCTACCTGTTTCTTTCCCCCCTTCCTTTGCTCTTTGGTTCCATCCTTCTTTCTCTCTTTCCGTCCTTCCTTCTCTCCTTCCTCCCCTCTCTCTTTCCTTCCTTCTTTCACTTTTTCCTCACCTTCCTTCCCTCTTTCATTCCTCTTTTTCTTTCCCTTCTTCTTTCCTCCTTCTCTACCTGTTTCTTTCCTCCCTCCCTTTGCTCTTTGGTTCCACCTTTCTCTCCTTCCTTCCCTCTCTCTTTCCTTCCTTATTTCACTTTCTTTCTCACCTTCCTTCCTTCACTCTTTTTCTTTCCCTTCTTCTTCCTTCCTTCTCTACCTGTTTCTTTCCTCCCTTCCTTTGCTCTTTGGTTCCATCCTTCCTTGTCTCCCTCCTCCTTTCTCTCTTTCGTTCCTTCTCTCCTTCCTTCCCTCTCTCTTTCCTTCCTTCTTTCACTTTTTTATTTCCTTCTCTCCTTCCTTCTTTTTCTACCTTTCTTTCTTTATTTCTTTCTTTCCTTCCTTCTCTCCTTCTTTCCCTCTCTTCTTCCTTCTCTCCTTCCTATGTATATGTGTTTTGTGTATATATATATGCAAATATGTGTGTATTTATTTCTGTATATGTGTATATATGTGTGTTTGCATGTGTATATATGTGGTTTTGCGCATGCATTGTACTGTATTTTTGGGGTTTTATTTTTGGCTTTTTAAGTCTCTTCTGCTGTGTTTTCCAGTGTTTTTATGAGTGATGGTCACTCGTTGGCCTGAGAGGGGTCTTGTGTCCAAATTTGGTGTCAATTCGTCCCGTGGTTTTTACATTACATTTTTATTTATATAGATTAGCATAGTACAATATCAGTATTAAATATTACTATATTGTACTATACCATTATATTGTAATATTATTAGTAATATTACATGTAATATAAATATCTAATTATAATATTGTATTATTAGTATTATAATATAATACATTATATTTATAATATAATGCAATGCAATATAATACTAATAACACAATATGCCAACTCAGACAACAATGGGTCGCCTAAGTAAGTATATAGATATAATGTTTATATTATATTATAAATATTATATGTATTATATTGCATTACATCAGTGGTTCTCAACCTTCCTCATGCTGTGACCCCTTAGTACAGGTCCCATGTGGTGGTTTTTATTTGTCGTGTCAGAACAACCAGTCAAATTATATTACATTTCTAACAGAAACAAAGCAAACAAGCAGATTACAGAATTTGTGAGTATGAGAGTTGATTAAATGTCCTTTGACCAGAATCTGGCCCCTTGGAGTGCCTCTGGTGTTGCTGCAAGAAGGCCCTCCCTTGTGCATCATGTGGCAGAAGGGCTCAGGTTGCATTGCAGCAGGTGGTCAGTGGTTTGCTCTTCTCCGCATTCGCATGTCGAGGATTCCACTTTGTGGCCCCATTTCTGAAGGTTGGCTCTGCATCTCGTGGTGTCAGAGCGCAGTCTGTTCAGCGCCTTCCAAGTCGCCCCATCTTCTGTGTGCCCAGGAGGGAGTCTCTCATTGGGTATCAGCCATTGGTTGAGGTTCTGGGTTTGGGCCTGCCACTTTTGGACTCTCGCTTGCTGAGGTGTTCCAGTGAGTGTCTCTGTAGATCTTAGAAAACTATGTCTAGATTTAAATCGTTGACGTGCTGGCTGAGACCCAAACAGGGGATGGGCTGGAGATGTCTCTGCCTTGGTCCTTTCACTATTGGCTGCTACTTCCCGGCAGATGTCAGGTGGTGCAATACCGGCTAAGCAGTGTCATTTCTCCAGTGGTGTGGGGCGCAGACACCCCGTGATAATGCGGCATGTCTCATTAAGAGCCACATCCACTGTTTGAGTGTGGTGAGATGTGTTCCACACTGGGCATGCGTACTCAGCAGCAGAGTAGCACAGTGCAAGGGCAGATGTCTTCACTGTGCCTGGTTGTGATCCCCAGGTTGTGCCAGTCAGCTTTCGTATGATATTGTTTCTAGCACCCACTTTTTGCTTGATGTTCAGGCAGTGCTTCTTGTAGGTAAGAGCATGGTCCAGAGTGACTCCCAGATATTTGGGCGCGCTGCAATGCTCCAGTGGGATTCCTTCCCAGGTGATCTTCAGAGCTCGGGATGCTTGTCTGTTCTTAAGGTGAAAAGCACATGTCTGTGTTTTAGATGGGTTGGGGATCAGTTGGTTTTCCCTGTAATAGGCAGTAAGAGCACCTAGAGCTTCGGAGAGCTTCTGTTCAACCATCTCAAAGCTCCCTGCTTGAGCGGTGATGGCACGATCATCAGCGTAGATGAAACTCTCTGTCCCTTCTGGCAGTGGCTGGTCATTTGTGTAGATGTGGAACATGGATGGAGCAAGCACGCTCCCCTGAGGCAGGCCGTTCTTCTGTTTCCGCCATCTGCTTCTCTGGCCCTGGAACTCAGCAAAAAAGCTCCTGTTTTGTAGCAGGTTTCCTCTGAGGCGGGTGAGGTGGTCGTCCTTTGTGAGATTATACATTTTCCTCAGGAAGAGGCGGGGTGGTGGTGACCCCCAACCATAACATCATGGTTACTTCATAACTGTAATTTTGCAAATATCTGATATGCAGGATGTATCTTCAGTCACTGGATCAAATCTGGCACAAATACCCGATACGTCCAAAATTTGAATACTGGTGGGGTTGGGGATGATTGATTTTGTCATTTGGTAATGCTGGAGTTGCTGGGATTTATAGTTCACCTTAAATCAAAGAGCCTTCTGAACTCCATCAATGATGGAATTGAATCAGACACGGCACACAGAATTCCCACGACCAAGAGAAAATACTGGGAAGGTCTGGTGGACATTGACCTTAAGATTTTTGGAGTTGTAGTTCACCTACACCAAGAGAACACTGTGGACAATGATAGATCTGGATCAAACTTGGCATGAATATTCCATATGCCCAAATATGAACACAGATGGAGTTTAGAGAAAATAGGCCTTGCCATTTGGGAGTTGTAGTTGTTGGGATTTATAGTTCACCCACAATGAAATAGCATTCTGAACCCCACCAACGATAGAATTCGACCAAACTTTCCACACAAAACCCCCATGACCAACAGAAAATACTATGTTTTCTGATGGTCTTTGGCGACCCCTCTGACACCCCCTCACGACCCCCACAGGGGTCCTGACCCCCAGGTTGAGAAACACTGCATTACATTATATTATAAATATAATGCATTATATTATATTATAATATATTATATTATAAATATTATATGTATATACTTACTTACTTACTTACTTAGGTGATCCATTGTTGTCCGAGTAGGATTATCTTCCAAGTGCGGTGTCCTGGCGATGGGTCCATAGGTGACTGTGAAGCCCTCTTCTTGACCCCCATGTTCTCCCGCAGTGAGGAGGGCATCGGTTTCCAGACGGAAGGCGGTCCCGGTCGGGGTTGGCTTGATGCACCCTCCTCTTGGCATGTTTCTCTCTTTTGCCCTCTTCCAATTCTACAGCACTGCTGGTCACAGCTGACCTCCAGCTGGAGCGCTCAAGAGCCAGGGCTTCCCAGTTCTCAGTCTTAAGGTTGGCTTTGAGCCCCTCTTTCAATCTCTTTTCCTGTCCTCCAATATTCCATTTTCCATTCTTGAGTTCGGAGTAGAGCGACTGTTTGGGAGACGGTGGTTGGGCACCCGGAAAACGTGGCCGGTCCAGTGGAGTTGATGGGACGCTCTCCTTGTCTGCAGCCGGGCCTTTGGCGCCTCCCACCCCCACCTCCTCCACCAGTGAGGTCCAGCGCCTGTCAGACCCCCCCCCCCTGCAGGTGCCACTCTGGCCATCCTTCCGACCCTCAGTGCCACCAGCCGGACCGCTGCCCCTCCACTGCAGCCCCGCTTGAGGCCAAACAGGTATCCTTTCTTTGCATATGTAAACAAAAGAATTGTGGCCTTTAGCCACTGCTGACCAGGCACTTCCAATTGTGTCTGCCCTGTCCATAGGTTTGCCTATCAAGCAAAAAGTGGGTGCTAGAAATAATATCATAGGAAAGCTGACTGGCACAACCTGGGGATCACAACCAGATACAGTGAAGACATCTGCCCTTGTGCTGTGCTACTCTGCTGCTGAGTATGCATGCCCAGTGTGGAACACATCTCACCACGCTAAAACAGTAGATGTTGCTCTTAATGAGACATGCTACATCACGGGGTGCCTGCGCCCTATACCACTGGAGAAATTACACTGCTTAGCCGGTATTGCACCACCTGACATCCTCTGGGAAGGAGCAGCCAATAATGAAAGGACCAAGGCAGAGACATCTCCAGCTCATCCCTTGTTTGGGTATCAGCCAGCATGTCAACGACTTACATCCAGACATAGTTTTCTAAGATCTACAGAGACACTCGCTGGAACACCTCAGCAAGCGAGAGTCCAAAAGTGGCAAGGGGTACCAGCCAATAGTGAAAGGACCAAGGCAGAGACATCCCCAGCTCATCCCTTTTTGGGTATCAGCCAGCACGTCTACGACTTAAATCTTGAAATAGCTTTCTAAGATCTACAGAGACACTCGCTGGAACACTCCAGCAAGCGAGAGTCCAAAAGTGGCAGGCTCAAACCAGGAAGTAGCAACCAATAGTGAAAGGACCAAGGCAGTGACATCTCCGGCCCATCCTCTTTTTGGGTATCAGCCAGCACACTGACAACTTAAATCAAGAAATAGTTTTCTAAGATCTACAGCAGCGTTTCTCAACCTGGGGGTCGGGACCGCTAGAGGGGTTGCGAGGAGGTGTCAGAGGGGTCCTCAAAGACCATCAGAAAACACAGCCTTTTCTGTTGGTCCCGGGGATTCTGTGTGGGAGGTTTGGCCCAGTTCTATAATTGGTGGAGTTCAGAATGCTCTTTGATTGTAGGTGAACTATAAATCCCAACAACTACAACTCCCAATTGTCAAGTCTATTTTCCCCAAACTCTGGATGTAGGTGAACTATAACTCCCAAACTCAAGGTCAGTGCCCACCAAATCCTTCTAGTATTTTCTATTGTTCGTAGGAGTTCTGTGTGCCAAGATTGGTTCAGTTCCATCATTGGTGGGGTTCAGAATGCTCTTTGATTGTAGGTGGACTATAAATCCTAGCAACTACAACTCCCAAATGTCAAGTCTATTTTCCCCAAACTCCAACAGTATTCAAATTTGGGAGTATCGGGTATTTGTGCCAAATTTGGTCCAGTGATTTAAAATACATCCTGCAGATCCGATATTTACATTAGGAGCATTCCGAACAGGAGCAAAATTGTAGTTCTGAAGTAGCAATGAAAATAATGTTCTGGTTGGGGGTCACCACACAGGAGGAACTGTATTCAGGGGTCACGGCATTAGGAAGGTTGAGAAACATTGATCTACAGGACTGTGGCGCCGCTGTCTGAGTGTCAGCTGCATTAAGATCCCTTCGGACCAAAAGGTCATGAGTTCAAAGCCAGCCCAAGTCAGAGTGAGCTTCTCACCAATTGTGTAGCTTGTTGTCGACCTTTGCAACCCGAAAGACAGTTGTATCTGTCAAGAAGGAAAAATTAGGTACCACCTATGTGTGGGGAGGCTAAATTAACTAATTTATGAGGCCATAAAAAAGACTCCAGCAAAACACTCCAGCAAAAAAGCATGCGGGGAATGCGGAAGTACTTCATCAGTGTCGCAGATGGACGATGAAAGCGAGAGCTCCCCTGGCGGCCAGAAAATTAAATACTAGCCTATGACTTTCTATCTTATCTGTTGTGTGTCTTTGGCACTGGATGTTTGCCCTGCGGGGTGAGATGGGCAGAAGAGAAATACTGTAAATTAATACAGAGACACTCGCTGGAACACCCCAGCAAGCGAGAGTCCAAAAGTGGCAGGCTCAAACCCAGAATCTCAATCTATGGCTGATACCAAATGAGAGACTCCCCCCTGGGCACAGAGAAGACGGGGTGACTTGGAAGGCGCTGAACAGACTGCGCTCTGGCACCACGAGATGCAGAAATGGGGCCAAAAAGCCAAGTCCATGACATGAGAGTGTGGAGAAGAGCAAACCACTGACCACCTGCTGCAATGCACCCTGACCCCACCACATGATGCACCATGGAGGACCTTCTTGCAGCAACACCAGAGGCACTCCAAGGGGCCAGATACTGCTCAAAGGACATTTCATAGAATACCAAGTCTGCAAACTTTGTGTTGTTTGTTTGTTTGTGTTTTTTAATGCAATACACCTGTTTTGGTTCACTCTTGACACGATAAATTAATAACCACCCCTGGAATACTGTGTCCAAAGGGAGATGTTGACTCTAAGCTGGAATGTGTCCAGAGGAGGGCAACTAAAATAATCAAGGGTCTGGAGAACAAGCCCTATGAGGAGCGGCTTAAGGAGCTGGGCATGTTTAGCCTAAAAAGAAGAGAATCGTAGAATCATAGAATCCAAGAGTTGGAAGAGACCTCATTGGACATCCAGTCCAACCCCGTTCTGCCAAGAAGCAGGATATTGCATTCAAATCACCCCTGACAGATGGCCATCCAGCCTCTGCTTAAAAGCTTCCAAAGAAGGAGCCTCCACCACACTCCCTCCGGGGCAGAGAGTTCCACTGCTGAACAGTTCTCACAGTCAGGAAGTTCTTCCTCATGTTCAGATGGAATCTCCTCTCTTGTAGTTTGAAGCCATTGTCCCATTGCGTCCTAGTCTCCAAGGAAGCAGAAAACAAGCTTGCTCCCTCCTCCTCCTCCCTGTGGCTTCCTCTCACATATTTATACATGGCCCTCATCATGTCTCCTCTCATCCTTCTCTTCTTCAGGCTAAACATGCCCAGCTCCTTAAGCCGCTCCTCATAGGGCTTGTTCTCCAGACCCTTGATCTGCTCCCTCCTCCCTGTGGCGTCCTCTCACATATTTATACATGGCCCTCATCATATCTCCTCTCAGCCTTCTCTTCTTCAGGCTAAACATGCCCAGCTCCTTAAGCCGCTCCTCATAGGGCTTGTTCTCCAGACCCTTGATCATTTTAGTCGCCCTCCTCTGGACACATTCCAGCTTAGAGTCAATATCTCTCTTGAATTGTGGTGCCCAGAATTGGACACAATATTCCAGGTGAAGTGGTCTAACCAAAGCGGAATAGAGCATGGGGAGCAGGACTTCCCTGGATCTAGGCACTAGGCTCCTCCTCTTGATGCAGGACAAAATCCCATTGCTTTTTTTGCCGCCTGAGAGGAGATGTGATAGCCACGTCCATCTGAACATTAGAAGAACTTTCTGATTGTGAGAACTGTTCGAAGGACATTCCATAGAATTCCAAGTCTGCAAACTTTGTGTTTTGTTTGTTTTTTTTTTTTAATGCAATACAATTGTTTTGGCTCGCTCCTGACACGATAAATAAATAAATAAATAAATCCGAGAGGCTTGACCGATCTCATTCTGGCCTCTTCTTCCTCCTGCGTTGTGCCGGCCTGTCGTGTGTGAAGCCAGGCCGGACCCTTCAGCCTCGTCCAGGAGAGCCCTGGACGATGTTGTTATTGCAAGCAAATTGGAAGGCGAGCACGCAAGCGCGGGCTGTCCGGCACGCACAGCGGAACGCGAAGGACGCAGCAGGGGTCACCACTCTTGCCCTGCGATGCCTCAGGCCGCCCAACCGTGGTGGCATCTCCCTTTGCGGCCTAGTCTCCAGGGATGCAGAAAGGAAGCGTGCTCCCTCCTCCTCCTCCTCCTCCTCCTCCCTGTGGCTTCCTCTCACATATTTATTAGGCTTGGGCGATCCAGTTCGTTAATTTCGTAATTCGTTATTGATTCGTATTTAAATTAGCTTACGATCCAATATCGAGCCATGCAGGAGTAGTGTGAGGAGTAATTAAGAATCGAAACAATTTTTCCAATTTATTTCGTAATTACTTCGTAATTATTTTGTAATTATTTTCGTATGTCTGGTGCAAGTTTTACAATCTTGCATTTACCCCACTTCCGGTCCCTTTGCTCTGCTGCTTCCCTCCTCTTTCTTATATTATATTGTTATAACACTATTATATTATAGTATTGTATATTATATTATATTATTATATTATATATTGTATTACTATATTATTATAATATTATATTATAAGTGTATATTATAATATAATATATATAAATAATATATAATATATAATATAATATAATAAATTATTATATTATATTATATATTATATTATTATTATTATATATAATATAATAATATAATATAATATATGATAATATAATATAATATACAATAATATAATATAATAATATTATAATATAATATACAACAATATAATATAATAATATAATAATAATAATATAATAGAAGATCCCCCTGTCCCATTTGGAGGTTTTTTTAGCATATTGCGCAATCGCATCCGCCATTAACGAATCGACTTGTAATTTACGAAATTTACGAAATTTTGAAATCTTAAATTTTGGAAGTCCTCAGAATTTTGAAATGCTAGCGCAGCCTAGAAACAAAACGAGTTTAGAACCATTTTTTTTCTTGATCGCCCAAGCCTAATATTTATACCTGGCCCTCATCCTGTCTCCTCTCAGCCTTCTCTTCTTCAGGCTAAGCATGCCCAGCTCCTTAAGCCGCTCCTCATAGGGCTTGTTCACCAGCACAAGGGGGGCTATTCCTTCAGGAGGGCCCTCCGCAGCACCCTCTCTGCGTCCTCCGCCATCTCCGTCACCGCTCTCTGCAACACCCGGTAGGCGTCTGCGAAGGGGACCGGTCCCTCCGCCTGAGCGCCCCACCCGAAGAAGGGCACAAAGCTCCAGGCCCAGCTGGCCAGGGAGGGGGGTCCGGCGACGAGGCCCAGCAGCGCTTCGGGGGCCATGGGGTGGGCAAAGGGGCTCCTGGCTTCCGCTTGCAGCACCTGAGCCGCTTCCTCGGGCCCCATCCCGGCCTCCCCCTCCAGGAAGGCCTCTTCCAGGCCCAGCTCCCGGCGGAAGCCCCCCAGGGCCGCAAGGAGCTCCGCGGCCGCCTCCTGTGGGGGGCACGAGGGGGGGATGGCGCCCAGGGCCCGCTCCCAGGCCTCCCGCCTCAGCGCCCCCGCCTTCTCCGCCACGAGCAGCGAGAGCGCCTCCGGGAGGGACGAGCGCAGTGCCTGCCGCTTCCAGCCGGGACCCCCACTCTGGAGGGCCTCGAGGAGGAGGGGCAGCTCATCCGGGAGCAGGAAGGCCCTGGGGGAGGGGTCCGCACTGCCCTTCCCCTCCTCCTCCTTCTCCTCCTGGGCCTCAGCTTGGCTCCGGATGAGGAAGGCCTCCTTCCCTGCGGAGGTGACGGCTGCCATCAGGTGCTGGTGGGCTTCTCCCTCCTGAGGACACACGAGCAGGATGAGGTCAAAGCGGGACAGGTGCAGGGCCAGGGGGGGCCCTCCAGACACGTCCCGGAGGAAGGCCCGGGGGAGGAGCGAGCCCGGGAGGGGGCGGGCCTTCCAGGGGGGCCACCCCTCCTCCTCCTCCTCCTCCTCCCCCTCCCCCAGCAGGGCCCGCAGCAGGGAGGACTTCAGGGGGCCGGCCTCCCCCACCAGGGCCACCTCCAGGCGGGCACTTGCGGGCTCCTCCAGGGTGGAGCGGAAGGTGGCGGGCAGTGCTAGGAGACCCCCAGGCTGGCAGGCCTGGAAGAGCTCCTCCGCCCGCTTCCAGCTGGCTGCAGACAAGTCCTGGGGGCTCCTGGGGGGGGGGGAGGCGGGAGAGAAAGGGGGGGAGAGAAAGAGGAGGGGTTAGTGCTGTTGGCCCTGGGTGGGAGCACCCCCACCGCTGAGGAGGACCGCTTCTTTCATTGGCAAAGAAGACGCTCCGAGGTATTGGACTGCCCCCCACTCACCTGTGCACGCCCCCGCTCACCTGTGCACGCCCCCCGCTCACCTGTCCACGCCGCCCGCTTACCTGTGCACACCCCCATTCACCCGTGCACGCCCCCTGCTCACCTGTGCACGCCCCACTCACCTGTCCACGCCGCCCGCTTACCTGTGCACACCCCCATTCACCCGTGCACGCCCCCCCGCTCACCTGTGCATGCCCCCTGCTCATCTGTGCACGCCCCCTGCTCACCTGCCCACGCCCCGCTCACCTACCCACGCCCCCGCTCACCTGTGCACGCCCCTCACTCACCTGTACACGTCCCCTGCTCAGCTGTCCATGTCCCCCGCTCACCTGTGCACAGCCCCTGCTCACATGTCCACACCCCCTCCTCACCTGTGCATGCCCCCTGCTCACCTGTCCACACCCCTCTGCTCACCTGCGCAAACCCCCTGCTCACCTGTCCACGCCCCTCCCTAGGATGTCCAGGCCCAGGACCCCGAGCACGAGGCGGTGCTCAAAGCGGGCGAAGTCGTAGCGATGCGGCTGGAGGGCGGAGAGCAGGAAGGCGTCGCGGGGGTCGAGCCCCTCCCGGCGCAGGGCCTCCTCCAGGTGGCCCCTTTCGCGCCGCTGCCACTCTTCCTCCTGCTCCTCCTCCTGGGGGCCCCGCCCCCACAGCCCCGCCCTGCGCCTCTGGGTGTGGCTCTGCGCGTCGGCGCCGCTGCGGACGAGGAGGAGGGCGGCGCGGGGGGCGGCGCGGCGGAGGGCGCGCAGCGGGGACCCTTCCTCCTTTTCCCCTTCCCCTCCGAGGTCGTCCTCCGGCCCCGCCACCAGCACCAGGCAGCGGAAGGAGGGCAGCGAGAGCGGGGGGTGGGCGGGCGCGGGGAGGGCGCCCAGGTCGTGCAGGGCCAGCTGCGGGAAGTGGCGGTGGGGCGCGGGACCCTCGGGGGGGCCGTCTTTGCGGCGGAAGAAGGCCCCGGCGTCGGTGGAGGGGAAGAGCGGCTGCCCGGACAAGGCCCGCACCAGCCAGCTCGCCCCGGACCCGCGCCGCGCCCCCACGAAGCCCACCCGCGCCTCCGGGAGCCAAGGGGAGGGGGCGGCCGGTTCCGCCTCGCAGCACGCCATCCCGAGGGAGGGAGGGAGGGAGGGAGACACGGATCCACCGACGGAGAGGCAGGCAGGCAGGCAAGCGGGGAGGCGCCTCCCCTTCCTGTCCTCCCCCCTTTCCGCAGTGCGGAGAAGCCTCCTCCCCTTCCTGCCCTTCCTCCCCCCCCCCCCCCCAAAGCCTTCCTCAGATATAGAGAGAGAGAGAGAGGGAGGGGGTCTCCTTAGCGTCTCCCTTCTTTGGCGGGGAACGGCGTCGGGGGGCGAGCCCCGGCTTTCCTGAGAGAGAGAGAGGGGGGGGTCTCCTTCCCGTCCTTCCTGCCCCCCTTCTTTGGCGGAGAATGGCGTCGCGGGGCGAGGCTTCGGTGGTGGTGGCGGGCCCCCCGGGGGCGGGCAAGACGGCGCTGCTGGACGCACTGTTGGGGGGCCAAGAGGAGGAGGAGGTGAAGAAGAAGCCTGCTCCAAAAGGGAAGCCCCCCTCGCTGCGCCAACACCCCCAGCGCCCCAACTGGCTCTTCTGGGAGCTCTCCCTCCCGGAGGAGGACGAGGAGGAGGAGGACGACGGGGGGTCGTCGGGGCGCTGGGTGGCGGAGGCGGAGGCGGTGGCGGTGCTGCTCCTGGCCGGGCGGCGGGGCCACTTCGGGGCGAGGGCGCGGAGCTTGGCCCGGGAGGCGCGCGCCGCCGGGAGGAGCGTCTTCTTCGTCCGGAGCCGCGCCGACTTGGAGTTGCACACCTTCCGCCGCCTCCTCCTCCTCCAGTCCCTCCCCTTCGACCGCCCCCAAGCCCTGCTCGCCCTCCGGGAGGTCACCCAGGAGGAGGTGTTGGGCCAAGAGGAGGCCGGAGCCGTCTTCCTGGTCTCGGCCCTGCAGCCCCGTGACCTCGACCTGCCCCACCTCCGCGACGCCCTCCACGCCCAGCTCAGCGCCCGAGAGAGGTGAGCAAGGACGGGGGGGAGGGGGGACGGGGGGACAGGTGTTGACTCTTCTTAATTGGTGTTATGTTGACTTCCTCCTTAAGGACCTTGTAGACATTTCCTTAACTTCCACACAGTTATATCTTGTCTTAGCAGACAGGTTCTTTTAATCAGATACACAGAGCCTTCAGCAAACAGCATCACAACACAAGGAGAGAGAAAGACTACACTGTACATGACTTCCTTATATACAATTCTGTACATTTACACATAGCAATCTCCGGTTGGTTACCAGCTCATTGACTTAACTCAAACCCAGGATTCTTTATTTATTTATTTATTTACTTTGCTTCTATACCGCTGTTCTCAGCCCGAAGGCGACTCACAGCGGTTCACAACAATAAGAGACAGCAGAAATTCAATGTACAATATAAAAACAGTTAGCAGTCTAATCCATTACACAATTAATCACAATAAACAATTAGCAATTACTGCAGTAGCCAATCACTATCATCTCATCATTAAAAACATGATCCAAATTCGTCATCCGTTGATCCATTCCAGTGTTCATTAACCAATCATTGCACTAATTGTTCGAACGCCTGTTCAAATAGCCAGGATTGCATCATTAACACTCATTTGGACAAGGACAGAACACATTCCCCAATTGATGTCCTATATACAGTTAAGGCATGACTCAGCATTTCCAAGAGAAGCCCATTAGCAGCGCATGACTCAGCTAGATTACATTACAATACATTGTAAAACCTGACAAGATATGACAGATATAACAAGATATGACAAGATATAAATTTGTTAGGGGCATCCAACGAGGAAACAAAACTCAAAAACCCCCCAACGAAACTTAACCAAAATTCCCATGCCCATAACACAACCCACAAGGTACAAACATATCTATTCAAAATGAAAAACAACACAACAACACACTCACAAAACGGCAAAAGGATAAAACTCTAAAAAAAACCAACGAAACTTAACCAAAATTCCCATGCTCATAACACAACCCACAAGGTACAAACATATTACTCAAAATGAAAAACAACACAACAACACACTCAAAACGGCAAAAAAACAAAACTCAAAAATCCCCCAACGAAACTTAACCAAAATTCCCATGCCCATAACACAACCCACAAGGTACAAACGTATCTACTCAAAATGAAAAACAACACAACAACACACTCACAAAACAGCAAAACAACTGAGCATGCGCATTGGTGCCCAGCCGCAAGTTCCCTGGCGCGCGCACATGCCCTTCCGGCCAACGTTCCCTCTGCGGAAACCATGCCCACTCCAAGCCCCGCCGCGCCACTTCCCGCACACACACACACCCCTGCCGCACATACACACACAACCCCACACTCCATCACTTCCCCCGCCGCCGCACACACACACGCAACCCCACACTCCATCACTTCCCCCGCTGCCGCACGCACACATGCAACCCCACTCCCCCCGCCGCCGCACACACACACGCAACCCCACGCTCCATCACTCCCCCCACCGCCGCACGCACACACGCAACCCCACTCCCCCCGCCGCCGCACACACACACACAACCCCACGCTCCATCACTCCCCCCCGCCGCCGCACGCACACACGCAACCCCACGCTCCATCACTCCCCCCATCGCTGCACACACACACACAACCCCACGCTCCATCACTCCCCCCCGCCGCCGCACGCACACACGCAACCCCACGCTCCATCACTCCCCCCGTTGTTGCACACACACACACAACCCCACGCTCCATCACTCCCCCCCGCCGCCGCACGCACACACGCAACCCCACGCTCCATCACTCCCCCCGTCGCTGCACGCACACACACAACCCCACGCTCCATCACTTCCCCACCCCAATCTTACCTCCTTTTACTTCACGCCACCTCCAAACCCCACCCCGCCCCTTCCCGCCCTGTCAAAATCTAGGAAAGACAGGAAGGAAGGAAAGAAGGAAGAAAGAGAAAGGGAGGTAAAGAAAAAGGGGGAAGGAAGGAAAGTTAGAGGAAGAAGAAAGAAGAAAAGGAAAGAAAAGGAAAGATGGAAGGAAAGAAAAGAGAGACAGCAGAAAAGAAAGAAAAAGGGGGAAGGAAGGAAAGAGATAGAGAAAGAAGAGGAGAAGGAAAGATGGGAGGGAAGGAAGGAAGGAAGGAGGGAAAGAAGGAGAGAAAGAGGGAAGATTGGCCACAGCAACACGTGGCGGGTAAAGGTTGTTATTTCTATTATTATTATTATTATTATTATTATTATTATTATTATTATTATTATTATGCTATTATTCCTATGAAACCCTTTTAGGGGGAATGGGAGAGGTGTCAGGTCCCAGAGGCAATGCATTGCATTATTGTTATTGTTATGATGGTGGTAAAATAAAAGGAAATAAAAAGTGAAAGAAGGAAGCAAACAGGGAGGGAAGAAAGGCAAAGGAAGGAAGGGGGAGGGAATGAAGGAAAGAGAGAGGGATGAAACCAAGTAGTGAAAGAAAGAAAGAGGTAGAGAAGGAAGAAAGGAGAGAAAGGGGGAGGAAAAGGGGGAAGGAATAGGTAGGGACCTCTCTTTCATAATAGTCCAGATATCTACCTCAACTTTGATAAGTTTTACTATAGGCCACAGCAACGCGTGGCAGGGCACAGCTAGTGTATAATAAATATGTGAGAGGAAGCCACAGGGAGGAGGAGGGAGCGAGCTTGTTTTCTGCTTCCCTGGAGACTAGGATGCAATGGAACAATGGCTTCAAACTACAAGAGAGGAGAGCTGTTCAGCAGTGGAACTCTCTGCCCCAGAGGGAGTGTGGTGGAGGCTCCTTCTTTGGAGGTTGGATGGCCATCTGTCAGGGGTGCTTTGAATGCAATATTCCTGCTTCTTGGCAGAATGCGGTTGGACTGGATGACAGCCCAGGAGGTCTCTTCCAACTCTAGGATACATTTGATGTAGCAGGAACCATGTGCCTATAATTCATACCAGGAAAAGTCCATATAGAAGTATGTTTTTGAAAGGGAAACAAAAGGGTTCATGGGGAATGATTAAAAGCATGAAATTCATGAGAAAAGGTCCAAAAGATTTCACTGAGCCAGTCAAGGGAGTCCTGCAGCGTTGAGGTTGAGACTTGTCCTTGGCCCTTTGCAGAACTATAAGTTATTATCTCTTATTGCGGGGGGGGGGGGGGGCACGCTCGGCTTCAATTATTATTATGTGAGCACCGCTTACCTTTCTCCTCCCCTCTTCCAGGGTCCAGGCCCCCCCTGACCTGGGCTTCGAGGTGATCAGTGACCAAGAGGCGGCCGAAATCCAGGAGGCCTATGCCTTAGGGGGGCTGGCGGCGGTGGCGGACCGCGTGGAGGGCAGCCTGGAAGCCCTCTGGAGCACCCGGGTGGACCTGGCCCTCGTCGTGGAGGAGGGGCAGAAGGAGGGGGCCGCCTTGCTGGAGGACCTGTGGGGGGTGGAGGGGGAGTCCCCCCCAGAGACCCCCACTCCGCACCCGTTTCCAGGCTACCCTAACGTGACCCTCTGGGAGCTCCCATTGTGTGACCCGAAGGCTGTGGACGTGACCCGCTTCGACGCCTTCCTGCTCCTGGCCTCGGGGCCCTTTGGGGAGGGTCTGCTCCGTTTGGCGAATGTGGTGACCGCTCGAGGAAAGCCCTGCTTCTTCCTCTACTTGGGGGTGGACAGCCACCCGGAGGCCTTGCAAGACAAGAAGGCAAAGGAGGATGAGGAGAAGGAGGAAGATGCTCTCTTGGCGGGGCTCCGGGTCAAGTGCCGCTCCCGCCTGGCCCAAGCGGGGATCCCCGCGGCAGAGGCGCCTCTCTTCCTGCTCAGCGGATGCCAGTCCCGCCACTCGGACCTCCCGGCCTTGGAAGAGGCGCTGGAGCGAGGTCTCCCGGGACACAAAGGCCAGGCCCTGCTCTTGGCGCTGCCCTGCGCCTCCCTGGCCCTGGCTGAGCGCAAGCGGCAGGCCCTGCACCGGGAAGCCTGGAAGGTGGCTCTGCTGTCCAGTCTGGTGGCCACCGTCCCTCTGCCCGGCCTGGCCTCCGCCTGCGACGTCCCGCTCTTGCTGCGCACGCTCTCCTCCTACCGACGGAGCCTCGGCCTGGACGCCGCCTCGCTGGCCCGCCTCTCCGTCCGCTCGGGAGTCCCGCTGCCTCTGCTGCGGAGAGAAGTGCACAGCGCCGTGGGGCGTGGAGTCAGCCAGGAGGCGGTGGAGGGGCTGCTGGCGGGGCAAGGGCCGGGTCACGCGGGGCTGGCCCTGGCCCACCTCCTGGCCCACCGCCTTCCCCTCTGCGGGGCCCTGGCCTCGGGCGGCCTCTCCTTCCACGCCACCTACGCCCTGCTGGGCCACTGCCTGGAGGAGATGGCCAGCGACGCCCAGCGCCTCCTCAGCAGGGCTTGGCAGGGGACGCAGGTGGGGCACCCACCCATGTGACCCCCCCCCCCCCCACAGCACAGGGGGGCTCTTTCCTGGGGGACGTGCTCCGCAATGCGGCTTGGCTGTTGTCTGTGGCTTGAGCACAGGCGTGGGCAAACTTCGGCTCTCCAGGCGCCTTGGAGTTTCCCATAGTTGTGGGAGTGTAAGTCCGAAACACCTGGAGGGCCAAAGTTTGCCCAGGTCTGCTTTGGTGCAATACATCAAATCATTATTATAATTATGCTTGTTTATACCCCACGTTTCCTCTTCATAAAGGAACTCAAAGCAGCTCACAATAAAAGCATTTTCAATATGATTTAAAATATAGAAGTATACAAACATTAAAACAGAAGTCAACATCAACAGTATTGATAAGAAATGATCAGTTATATCTGCTTCACTGCCTGGCTGTTGTCTGAGTGAAATAATAATAATCATCATCATAACAAATTAGGTCCTGCTTTTTCTCTTCACAACAACTCAAAGCGGCTCACAATAAAAGCATTTTCAATACAAATTAAAATCCAAAAGTATACAAATATTAGAATAGAATTAGAAATTAGCAGCCAAACCCCTTTTGTAAAAAGTACGTATTCAAAGCTAAAGCCACAGCACCCCTGATTTGGCCTTCTTAAAAACCTTCTTTAAAAGTCTGCCTGAGTGCAAAGGTTTTAGCCTGGAAATCTTACGGAAACTGTGACAACCTGTGATCTGAAGCCGATCAGCTCTAGGAAGGCTTAGGCCAAATTTTCTGTATCCTCCCTCCAGGGGCGGCTCGTCCATTATGCGAAGTAAGCGGTCGCAGAACACTTTTTTTGCCAGGGGTGCAGAGGCAGCTCTGTAAATGCCCCTCGACCGCCGCTTGAGGAGCGCCCCCCCCCCTCAGCTCACAACAGCCCTAGCAGTCCGGGGGGAGCCTCAGCTTTCTTGCCTCACTGCTGGGCGATCCTCTTCCCAAAGGGGCCGGGCCCTTGAGCCTCCCCTCACCCCTCTCGTTCCTGCTCCACCCGGCCACCGGGTGCGCGAGCAGAGCCGGCGCTCAATCCTTCTCCGCGTTCGATCCCTTCCCCATGAGCGGCTCCCTTTCCCGATCCCCTGGCGCTCCAGCTGCCTCCTCTCCTCTCCCCAATCCGCAGGTGGGCCAAGGGGCGGAGCCGCCACACCTGGCCCGCTTCGGATCCGGAGGCATGCACAACAAAAGTCGCCTCTTCTCCTGACTTTCTCTTCAGTCATTGGTACCAAGAGGGAGAGAGAGAGAGAGAGAGAGAGCCCCTCCGGCTGGAGGTATCTCCCACCTCCGCTCCCTCCTTTGTTTTTGCGCCTAGCCGGACATGGTGGTTGTTGGTGTGGTCCAGCACTTCAGTGTTCTCAAACAGTATGCTGTGCCCAGGCTGGTTCATCAGGTGCTCTGCTATGGCTGACTTCTCTGGTTGGAGTAGTTTGCAGTGTCTTTCATGTTCCTTAGAATCATAGAATCATAGAATCAAAGAGTTGGAAGAGACCTCCTGGGCCATCCAGTCCAACCCCATTCTGCCAAGAAGCAGGAATATTGCATTCAAATCACCCCTGACAGATGGCCATCCAGCCTCTGCTTAAAAGCTTCATTGATGCATGTCTGGGCAATGCTGCATTTGGTGGTCCCTATGTAGACTTCTTGTCCACATAGACTTGTCGACAGGGATCCTCTCACCTCTGCAGGAGTCTACCGTATCCCATGCAGCTGTGGACAAGTCTCCAGAGGGACCACCAAACGCAGCATTGCCCAGACACGAATCAAGGAACATGAAAGGCACTGCAAACTACTTCAACCAGAGAAGTCAGCCACAGCAGAGCACCTGAGGAACCCACCTGGACACAACATATTATTATTTGAGAACACAGAAATGCTGGACCACTCTCACAACCACCATGTCAGGCTACACAGAGAAGCCATTGAAATCCACAAGAAACGTGGACAATTTCAACAGAAAGGAGGAAACCATGAAAATGAACAAAATCTGGCTACCAGTATTTAAAAAAACTACAATTACAACAGCACAACAACAGAGAGGAAACAATCAGGCACGTCAAATCACTCTCAACAAAAGATTCCCCCCAGGCACTTCCAAGCCATTAATTTTATTTATTTATTTGTTTGCTTCATTTGTATACCGCTCTTCTCAGCCCTTGGGCGACTCGGAGCGGTTCACAACAATTCAACAGTATACATAGTACAGACAATAGGCATTTAAAACAATAGCATCACAATCAATAAACATAGCATCAATACAAAATTACATCAGTATAGCAAATCCATCAGGTCTCATCACTAGAATCAGTATCTATCCAATCTCGTTATCCATTATTCCGTGTTCCAATAATCAATCAGTCACACTGCTTAGCTAAATGCCTGTTCGAACATCCAGGTCTTCAATTTCCTCCGGAATACCAGCAAGGAGGGGGCCGATCTAATATCTGCAGGGAGAGCATTCCACAGCCGAGGGGCCACCGCTGAGAAGGCCCTGTCTCTCGTCCCCGCCAGGCGCACTTGTGAGGCCGGTGGGACCGAGAGCAGGGCCTCCCCGGATGATCTTAACGTCCTAACTGGTTCGTAGGAGGAGATGCGTTCGGACAGGTAAGTCGGGCCAGAACCGTTTAGGGCTTTAAAGGCCAATGCCAGCACATTAAATGCCAATCAAGGTGGTCAGCTGAAACATTCCCACCTAGCTCCAGCAGACAAGAGTCCTTTGTCCCACCCTGGCCATTCCACAGATATATAAACCCAATTTTCCTAATTCCAACAGACCTCACTCCCTCTGAGGATGCTTGCCATAGATGCAGGCGAAACGTCAGGAGAAAATGCCTCTAGAACATGGCCATATAGCCCGGAAAAACCTACAACAACCCATTATGTTATTTGTTCCATCACGAAACTTGCTTTGGTTCAGTTCCTTGTGTTTTCCTTTCCCTTTTGCTCTGGCAAAAGCCCTTCCTTTCGCAGTTCTCTTTGGGGTGTCCATGCGTACATTGCAAGCCTTGTGAGGCTTAAACGTCCCTTTGGCTGCCACGTCCCTTTGGGCCACAAGAAGGCGGGAGGCCAAGGAGGCAAAGGCAGGGTGGTCCCTGTGGCCCCTGCGGCCCAGGAGGAGGTCAAAAGAGCAAGGCCCTGTGCCTTGATTGTGGTAGCCTCCGGTGCCGCTTCATCCCAGGGCGAGACCCGTCCGGCCACATTCCCCTGGCCCTGGCACTGGAAGGGTGGCTGGGCCACTCCGCCCTGAAAGCCATGCACAGCTGGAATGCTCTAATGTTGTAGGGACCCACCTTAAAGGGGGGGAGGGCCTTCGTGCGGTGCCAGGCCCCAATGGGAGGGGAGTGGGGCGGGTGTGGGCAGGGCCGGCCCTATATCCAAAACCCAGAAGGGCTCCGGCCCCACAGAAGCCCTTTCTTGCCTTGCCCTTCACCTGCCCAGAGAGAGAGAAGGGTCTCCCCATTGACACCCATGAGGCGCCCGATGGCTCTCGCCTTGGCCCTGCTGGGGCCCCTCCTCTTGGATCCAGGTAAGGCCCAGCTCCCCTTGAAGGAAAGTCGCTAGGCACCTGGTCAACCAGGCATGAGCCAAATTCAGCCTTCCCTCCAGGTGTTTTGGACTTATTTATTTATTTAGGTTCTTGTGGGTTTTTGGGGGCTATAGAGCCATGTTCTAGAGGCATTCTCTCCTGACGTTTCACCTGCATCTATGGCAAGCATCCACAGAGGTAGTGAGGTCTGTTGGAAATAGGACACTGGGTTTATATATCTGTGGAATGGCTGGGGTGGGGCAAAGAGCTCTTCTCTGCTGGAGCTAGGTGTGAATGTTTCAGCTGACCACCTTCATTAGCATTTGAAGGCCTGGCTGAGCCTGGGAAAATGTTCTGTTGAGAGGTGTTAAGATGTGCCTGGTTGTTTCCTCTCTGCTGTTTTGCTGTTTGTCAATGCCCACTTCGACAACCAGGCACATCTTAACACCTCTCAACAGAACATTTTCCCAGGCTCAGCCAGGCCTTCAAATGCTAATGAAGGTGGTCAGCTGAAACATTCACACCGAGCTCCAGCAGAGAAGAGATCTTGGCCCCACCCCAGCCATTCCACAGATATACAAACCCTTTGTCCTACTTCCAACAGACCTCACTACCTCTGAGGGTGCTTGCCATAGATGCAGGCGAAACGTCAGGAGAGAATGCCTCTAGAACATGGCCCTATAGCCCGAAAAAAACCTACAAGAACCTAGTGATTCCAGCCATGAAAGCCTTCGACAATATATTTATTTATTTGTTTACGACATTTATATGCCGCCCTTCTCACCCTGAAGGGGACTCAGAGCGGCTTACAAGGTAGGTAAAGGTAAAGGTAGTCCCCTGACATTAAGTCCAGTCATGTCTGACTCTGGGACTCTGGTGCTCATCTCCATTTCTAAGCCGAAGAGCCAGCGTTGTCCGTAGACACCTCCAAGCTCATGTGGCCATAGGCATGACTGCATGGAGCGCCGTTACCTTCCCGCCGGAGCGGTACCTATTGATCCACTCACATTTACAAGGTATATATACACATACAATATATGATATTATTAGCATAGTACAATAACAGATTTAAATATTGCTGTATTGTACTATACCAATTATATTGTAATATTATTAGTAATATTACATGTAATATAAATATATAATTATAATGTATTATTGTTATAATCGTAGAATCAAAGAGTTGGAGGAGACCTCCTGGGCCATCATCCAGTCCAACCCCATTCTGCCAAGAAGCAGGAATATTGCATTCAAATCACCCCTGACAGATGGCCATCCAGCCTCTGCTTAAAAGCCCCCAAAGAAGGAGCCTCCACCACACTCCCTCCGGGGCAGAGAGTTCCACTGCTGAACGGCTCTCACAGTCAGGAAGTTCTTCCTCATGTTCAGGTGGAATCTCCTTCCTTGTAGTTTGAAGTCATTGTTCCCTTGCATCCTAATGCATTACATTATATTATAAATATTATATTTTATTATTTTAGTAGCGCAGGAGACAAGATGGAACTGTCCCTTGGTCTCCCCTCTCTTCATTCTGGCCCAGAGCGACAGTTGGTGTGTGTGTGTGTGTGGGGGGGGGGGGGGTGTCTCCAGCTGATGGAGACCCCTCCCATCATTCCCCACAGGAATGATTGGAGCTGAAGTCCAAAACACCTGGAGGACCACATTTGGCCCATGCCAGGCCTGGGTCTCCTCCACCTGGGGTTGGAGCCTTTGAGGCAGGGCCCTGCTAGGAGTTTATTGTGCTTCAAAACAGAAGAAAAAGGGGAAGCCCCACCATCCAAGCCCTCCTGGCAGATGCCCATCCAGGCAGATATGATAGGTTTTATTTTATTTTATTTATTTGACTTGTATACCGCCACTCCCAATTTGGAGCGGTTTACAGCAGTAGATTAAAACAATACAATTAACTTTAAAATACAATAAAAACGAGAACAGACATAGTCCCGAGTTATTCTGGGCACCACAATTCAAGAGAGATATTGACTCTAAGCTGGAATATGTCCAGAGGAGGGTGACTCAAATGATCAAGGGTCTGGAGAACAAGCCCTATGAGGAGCGGCTTGAGGAGCTGGGCATGTTTACGCTGAAGAAGAGAAGGCTGGGAGGAGATATGATGAGGGCCATGTATAAATATGTGAGAGGAAGCCACAGGGAGGAGGAGGAGGGAGCAAGCTTCCTTTCTGCTTCCCTGGAGACTAGGACGCAATGGAACAATGGCTTCAAACTACAAGAGAGGAGATTTCACCTGAACATGAGGAAGAACTTCCTGACTGTGAGAGCCGTTGAGCAGTGGAACTCTCTGCCTCGGAGGGAGTGTGGTGGAGGCTCCTTCTTTGGAAGCTTTGAAGCAGACGCTGGATGGCCATCTGTCAGGGGTGATTTGAATGCAACATTCCTGCTTCTTAGCCGAATGGGGTTGGACTGGATGATGGCCCAGGAGGTCTCTGCCAACTCTTGGATTCTAGGATTCTATGATTTTATGAATGTACAGGGTGTTACAGTAGTCAAGCCTCGAGATGACCGTAGCCAGATTGTTCCTAGATAGGAAGGGAGCCAGTCGCCTAGCCTGACGAAGGTGGGAAAATGCAAATCTGTTCACAGCCGAGACCTGGGCCTCCATTGTGAGCAGCAGAGGGTCCAAGGAGACACCAAGACTCTTTACAGAAGGTGACAGACGTAGTGTCTGGCCATCCAGGGTAGGCAGCTGGACCTCCCTCCCACCCAGGTGGCCCAACCAAAGGATCTCCGTCTTTGCTTGGTTCACCCTCAACCTGCTGGCACACAACCATCCAGTCACGGCCTCAAGGCACAGATGGAAATTTCCGGGTACGGAGTCTGGCCGGCCCTCCATCCTCAGAATGAGCTGAGTGTCGTCAGCGTACTGGTGGCACTCCAGCCCAAAGCTCCACACCAGTCGGGCAAGCGGTCGCATAGAGATGTTAAATAATAGAGGAGAGAAAATAGCTCCCTGTGGGACCCCACAAGTTAGCGGAGACCTCTCGGAAACCATCCCTCCCCTCACCACACGCTGTCCCCGATTCTGGAGGAAGCAGGACACCCATTTAATATAGATGCACTTATTTGGAGATATATATATATATATATATATCTCCAAATATTTATATATTTGAGGGTGAATCCTGATTTTGGAAGAGACCCTCACAAGGGCTGTCCAGTCCAGCCCTACAAGAGAGGAGATTCCACCTGAACATGAGGAAGAACTTCCTGACTGTGAGTGCTGTTCAGCAGTGGAACTCTCTGCCTTCCCCGGAGTGTGGTGGAGGCTCCTTCTTTGGAAGCTTTTAAACAGAGGCTGGATGGCCATCTGTCAGGGGAGATTTGAATGCAATATTCCTGCTTCTTGGCAGAATGGGGTTGGACTGGATGATGGCCCACGAGGTCTCTTCCCACTCTAGGATTCTAGGATTCTTCTGCCAGGAAGGAAGGAAAGAAGGAAGGAAGACCCCATCCCACCCTTCACAACAGATGGTGACCCAATTGACAGGCACACCATATTCTCTGATATATAACTATCGGGGACTCCCAAGGCCTCTCTAGCGCAAGCCCTGCCATGGAAGAAGACACCATCTGAACCCTCCTGACAGGTGGCCTTCGAGACTCTGCTTAAAAGCCTCCAGAGGAGGAGAGTCTATGACCCTCCAAAGGAAGTCTGTTGTTTGGCCACTCTCTGGCCAATGGCAGCCGCAGTGTGTGAGGACTACAGGGGAAAAATCACAGTGAGGTCAGCTGGGCTCAAGGGGAGCTCCCAGGGAGGCAAGTGTCCAAGCAAAGGGGGTGCAGCTCCCTTCCAGGTCTGCTTTGGCCCTCGCCTCCGCCTCACCTACAGATAGGACACACACAGGTGCGGATGGCAAATCCGTCTCTCCGCCTGGAAGCTCTCCCTGAGGACGGCCAGGCTCTGATGGTGATGGATGGACAAGGCTGCGCTGATAAGATGGCTATCTGTGCAGGCCAGCAGAAGGCCTCTGGCTCTGGACTTTTCCACTGAGAGAACAGCCTTCCCTCCTTCCTTCAGCCAAAGGAAGCCAGAAGGAGAGCGGAGAGTGCCACTGGCTCCTCTGGGGCCTCCCAAGGGCCATCCAGTCCAACCCCCTCCTGCCCCTCAGGAAAAGCACAAGCTAACCCTCCCAACAGATGATCATCCAGCCATTGCTATGATAGGCACACTATAGTCTATGATTACCATAGATTTGGAAGAGAAGAGACCCCAAAGAGGCCCATCTGGTCCAACACCCTTTGGCCAGGTGGGAAGACACCATCTGATTCGACCCAACAGATGGCTATCCATCCATAGATGCAGTAGATAGGCTGTACGCTATGACACAACTCTAGCCCCTCCCAACAGATGGCTGTTGATATGATACACTATAATCTATATCTATCATAAGAATCCTAGATTTGGAAGCTCAAGCCCCTTCTGCCCCGCGGAAAAAGCACAAACAAAACACTCACAATAAATGGCCCTCCAGCTTCTGCTTAGAAGCCTTCGAAGACAGAGCCCCCACCAAGCACACTGAGGATCAATTAGAGCCATGTGGTACCGCCTGATTAAGAGGCCCCGGCCCATTCCTGCCTCTGCATTCTTCCACAGGAACCATTTAGGAAGGAGGGCAAGTAGCCTATGATATTGAGCTACCTTTTAGGAGGGTCTCCCCGGGTGAGGAGATCCCTAGAAATCTCATGCTCTTGGGGAAGGTTCGTGGAAACGGAGGTGGTTGGCAGTCCAAGTCAAGCAGCAGAGAGTCATTTCTCCCAGTAGAAGTCAGCAGATGGGCGCTGAGTCGACGAATAACAAGATCCATCACTCGGTCCTTGGGGAACTAGGTCTCCCTCCCAAGGACCGGGTCTCCTGCCCGGCGCCCTCTCCAAGGTCTCCTGGGGGCATCCACAGCAAGTCCCCGGTTGCGGGGCTAAGCAGGAACGAGCGGCAGCAAGGAGAAATGGGCTGCTTGTGCAGAGCCGGCGGAGTTTTGACAATCAGCTGTTTTCTGTCAAATTATATTACTTAAAACAAAATAATTATTTCCCAGGCGTAGGGATCCAAATCGAGAAAAGCGAGATAGCAGTTTGATTAGGAATTAAGCACAGAAAAATATGAAATTGAAACGGGGCCGATCCGCCATTTTGAGATTTTAGCGGATACGGGGGTCCAATAGGAAAGACTCCGTATCCGCGGTTTTAACAGACGCAGATTCGGCCTCCCTGGGATGCCCAGAAGGCATCCCAGGCGGGCTCATGGCTGCCCAGAGCCCGGAAAGAAGTTTATTTCAAGTTTGAGTTAGTTTGAGGCAGGGGAAGATACAATGTATCAAGCAGAGAGGTTAAAAAGTTTCAAGTACCCAGAAGGAGGTTTTGTTACAAAGTAAGGAGAGGGGAAAGTAAAGGGAGACTGGATGCAGTTCTGGCTTTGAGCTGCCTGTTGGGGCACATTTCATCAGTTGGTCCCAAACTTGGCTTCCAGGAACTGCGGAACCCTTCGCTGCAGTTCACACCAACTTGAAGGCGGGGGTCTCTGCCGCTGTCGGGGACACCTATATCTTCTTAAAGGTGACAAGGCCCCGCTGGTGGCTCAGCCGAAGCATTATCCCTCATTTTGAGGATCTAGGGTGGGAGGCCACGCATTTGCACTGTGAAATGTATCCGAGACCCTTTCCCTGCCTTCCCTCCTGTGCACCAGACTCTCTGGAAAGAGGGAGGGAGGGAACATGGGGGCTGCTCAGGTGCGCCCTGCTCAGGTGTGTGCCTCCTCCTTCCTCTCTCCCTCCTTTCCTCCGCAGGTGAGGCCATCTTGTGCTACAACTGCACCAGCCCCACCGGCTACAACTGCAGCACCGCCCAGCAAACCTGCCCTTCCTCGGTCAACAGCTGCATCACCATCGCCCGCATGGAGCACTCAGGTGAGAACGAGCGCTTTCCTTCCTAGAAGGGCAGCAGAGGGACAGGCCCACCTGGCCCTTTGCTCTGCACTTGGAATCTGTGAAGGAATGCCGGAGTCCCGCTCAGAGGCGGCCCTAGGTAATTCTCCATGGTAAGCAAACAGTATTTTGGCGCCCCCCAACCAATCACTGATATATATTTTCTGTTTGTCGTGGGAGTTCTGTGTGCCATATTGGTTCAGTTCCATCATTGGTGGAGTTCAGAATGCTCTTTGGTTGTAGGTGAACTATACATCCCAATAACTACACTTGCCGCACTTGCTCCCTTGCCTGGCCCGCTTTGGGTCCGGAGGCGTCCCTGAAGACCCCGGCGTGTGCACCAAAAGTCACCTCTTCTCCTGACTTTCTCCTCAGCCATTGGGATCGAGAGAGAGAGAGAGAGAGAGAGAGAGGTGGAGATGCCCACCTTTCCTGAAGGTAGGCGCAAACACAAAGGAGGGAGCGGAGGTGGGAGATACCTCCAGCCGGAGGGGCTCTCTCTCTCTCTCTCTTGCTCCCAATGGCTGAAGAGAAAGTTAGGAGAAGAGGCGACTTTTGTTGCGCACGCTGGGGTCTTCAGACACACCTCCGGACCCGAAGCGTGCCAGGCGCGGTGGCTCCGCCCCTTGGCCCACCCGTGGATTGGGGAGAGGAGAGGAGGTGGGTGGAGCGCCAGGGGATCGGGAAAGGGAGCTGGTCATGGGGAAGGGATGGAACACGGAGAACAATTGAGCGCCAGCTCTGCTTGCGCACCCGGTGGCCGGGTGGAGCAGGAACGAGAGGGGCAGACGAGGCTCAAGGGTCCGGCCCTTTTGGGAAGAGGATCGCCCGGCAGTGAGGCAAGAAAGCCGAGGCTCCCCCCGGACTGCTAGGCCTGTTGTGAGCTGAGGGGGCGCTCCTCCTCAAGTGGTGGTCGAGTGGGAAATTAATAGAGGCGCCTCTGCGCCCCTGGCAAAAAAGTGTTCTGCGACTGCTTACTTCGCGTAATGGACGAGCCACCCCTGGTCCCGCTGAGCAGAGCACTGTGCTGCCATCCCAAGGAGATGTTCTTCCCCACAAATGATAGCAGCGGTTCTTCTGTCTTTGGAGCTGGAGGGAAGGCCTTGCAAGGGGACCCACCCAGCACGGCCTTCTTGGGCGGGAGCCTATTGAGCAGGCTTGGGCAAACCTCAGCCCCCCTTGCAGCCAGGCTCCACACCGGAAAGAGATCCTTGAGTGGGAGAGCTAATGGCTTACCTTCCTTCCTTCCCTCCTTCCTTCCTTCCTTCCTTCCTTCCTTCCTTCCTTCCTTCCTTCCTTCCTTCCAGGGGACCAGGACTCTGAAAACCCAACCTATGAGAAGAAGTGCAATTCGGATGACCGCCTCTGCAACCAGTTCTATGGGCTGCAGGCCGGCGATTTCCACATGCGCTGGAACTCCAGCTGCTGCCGCTTTGACCGCTGCAACTCCCAGGAGGTCATCGGTAGGACTTGGAATTGTCTCATGGGGAAGGGGTGCCTGGGGTTCACCGGGAGACCAGACGGGGCAGAGCCTCATGATGCTCGAGGCTGGATGTGGCCTGGGATCTGCCGCCTTTGGGACTTAGCTGAGAGGATGCAGGTTTTCTGGGTGGGCCGGCCGCAAAATGTTCTCCAATGCAACATCAAAGCTTGGGGTTGTTGCTCTCCACATGCCCCTCTGCTGTTGTCCTTCTAATGAAGTGCTTGGTGCCTTATTAATTAATTAATTGATTATTTACTCTATTTCTATACCGCCCTTCTCAGCCCTAGGATGACTCAGGGCGGTTTACAAAACCGGCACAATTCGATACCACAATAATATAAACAGCTAAAAGCATATAAACATCCTTAAAATTCCATAAACAATAAAAACAATAAAACATAAAACCTCTGTATCTAATTTCCAGAATCTTTATCCGATTGCAATTTTCCAGCCGTTCTGAGGTCAAGTAATTATTTACTACATTGCATTTGAGAAAGCCTACTCACAAAGCTAGGTTTTGACTTTTTTACGAAATATTAAGAGGGTAGAGGCCAATCTAATGACTCTGGGGAGGGCATTCCATAGCTGAGGGGCCACCACTGAAAAGGCCCTATCTCTCGTCCCCGCCAACCGAACCTGTGAAGAAGGCGGGACAGAGAGCAGGGCCTCTCCAGAAGATCTTAATTTCCTGGATTGTGTCAGAGTTTGGCGGTGCACAGCAGAAGGATTGCTAGATCAGCAGACACTGTGTTGCAAAATAAGGACTCTGCAAGCTTCGAGTTACAAAAGAAACTAAGTTTTACTAAGCACATTCAATAGACACGTCTTACTACAGCGAGCTACAATTCGGGAACTAGTCAAAACGAAAGTCTCTTGACATCTGCTTATCTTCTCTCTTGCTGAGACTGGCTACTCCCTTCTGTTCCCAGCAAGAGCAAAGCTTATCTTACTTCTCTCAAGGTTACACAATCACAGCCTCATGGTATGAACATTCTGCACAGCTTTTCTAATACACAGTGGACTCCATCTTGGAAATACATAGAAGCACATTTAAAACACATACATAACTAAATTAACCCTGACAGATTGTTCATAAGGAGAGATACGTTCGGACAGATAAGCAGGGCCGGAACCATTTAGGGCAGTGTTTCTCAACCTGGTGGTCGGGACCCCTGTGGGGGTCGCGAGGGGGTGTCAGAGGGGTCACCAAAGACGATCAGAAAACATAGTATTTTCTGTTGGTTATGGGGGTTCTGTGTGGGAAGTTTGGTCCAATTCTATCGTTGGTGGGGTTCAGAATGCTATTTCATTGTGGGTGAACTATAAATCTCAACAACTACAACTCCCAAATGGCAAGGTCTATTTTCTCCAAACTCTACCAGTGTTCACATTTGGGCATATTGAGTATTTGTGCCAAGTTTGATCCAGATCTATCATTGCTTGAGTCCACAGTGTTCTCTGGATGTAGGTGAACTACAACTCCAAAAACTCAAGGTCAATGTCCACCAGACCTTCCTAGTATTTTCTCTTGGTCATGGGAATTCTGTGTGCCATAGAATCATAGAATCATAGAATCAAAGAGTTGGAAGAGACCTCAAGGGCCATCCAGTCCAACCCCCTGCCAAGAAGCAGGAATATTGCATTCAAATCACCCCTGACAGATGGCCATCCAGCCTCTGCTTAAAAGCTTCCAAAGAAGGAGCCTCCACCACACTCCGGGGCAGAGAGTTCCACTGCTGAACGGCTCTCACAGTCAGGAAGTTCTTCCTAATGTTCAGATGGAATCTCCTCTCTTGTAGTTTGAAGCCATTGTTCCGCGTCCTAGTCTCCAAGGAAGCAGAAAACAAGCTTGCTCCCTCCTCCCTGTGGCTTCCTCTCACATATTTATACATGGCTATCATATCTCCTCTCAGCCTTCTCTTCTTCAGGCTAAACATGCCCAGTTCCCTAAGCCGCTCCTCATAGGGCTTGTTCTCCAGACCCTTGATCATTTTAGTCGCCCTCCTCTGGACACATTCCAGCTTGTCAATATCTCTCTTGAATTGTGGTGCCCAGAATTGGACACAATATTCCAGATGTGGTCTAACCAAAGCAGAATAGAGGGGTAGTATTACTTCCTTAGATCTAGACACTATGCTCCTATTGATGCAGGCCAAAATCCCATTGGCTTTTTTTGCCGCCACATCACATTGTTGGCTCATGTTTAACTTGTTGTCTACGAGGACTCCAAGATCTTTTTCACACGTACTGCTCTCGAGCCAGGCGTCCCCCATTCTGTATCTTTGCATTTCATTTTTTCTGCCAAAGTGGAGTATCTTGCATTTGTCACTGTTGAACTTCATTTTGTTAGTTTTGGCCCATCTCTCTAATCTGTCAAGATCGTTTTGAATTCTGCTCCTGTCCTCTGGACTATTGGCTATCCCTCCCAATTTGGTGTCCTCTGCAAACTTGATGATCCTGCCTTCTAGCCCTTCATCTAAGTCATTAATAAAGATGTTGAACAGGACCGGGCCCAGGACGGAACCCTGCGGCACTCCGCTCGTCACTTCTTTCCAAGATGAAGAGGAAGCATTAGTGAGCACTCTCTGTGTTCGTCCACTTAACCAATTACAGATCCACCTCACCGTAGTTTTGCCTAGCCCACATTGGACTAGTTTCCTTGCCAGAAGGTCATGGGGGACCTTGTCGAAGGCCTTACTGAAATCCAAGTACGCTCCATCCACGGCATCATTCCCCGCCTCTACCCAGCTTGTAGCTCTATCGAAGAAAGAGATCAGATTAGTCTGGCATGACTTGTTTCTGATAAATCCATGTTGACTCTTAGCGATGACTGCATTTGTTTCTAAGTGTTTGCAGACCGCTTCCTTAACAATCTTTTCCAGAATTTTGCCCGGTATCGACGTGAGGCTGACCGGACGGTAGTTGTTTGGGTCGTCCTTTTTTCCCTTCTTGAAGATTGGGACCACATTCAATTCTATCATTCATGGAGTTCAGAAGGCTCTTTGATTTTAAGGTGAACTATAAATCCCAGCAACTCCAGCATTACCAAATGACAAAATCAATCACCCTCAACCCCACCAGTATTCAAATTTGGGGTGTATTGGGTATTTGTGCCAAATTTGGTCCAGTGACTTAAAATACATCCTGCATCTCGGATATTTACATTACAATTCATAACAGTAGCAAAATGACAGTTATGAAGTAGCAACGAAAATAACGTTATGGTTGGGGGTCATCACAACATGAGGACCTGTACTAAGGGGTCGCGGCATTAGGAAGGTTGAGAACCACTGATTTAGGGCTTTATAGGCTAAAGCCAGCACTTTGAATTGTGCTCATGTCATGTCCCATGACACTGTCATGGGACATCCACTCTGGGTTGCAGTGCAAACATTAAAGGTGCCTTTGAGCACATCAGCCCTCTGGTCATCTGCGGTCAGGCCCAGGGCGGATTCCCTGCACGACAGACCCGCCAGCTGCTGGCCCCAAGAGCCCAAGCCTTTCAAGACCCACTGCACATTTTCAGGTCACCCCTGGAGGCTGCCCCAACCACTGCCACAAAAGATGCAGCAGCAGCAGCAGCAGCAAGAGCCATTTTCTCCTCTTTGGCTTTCTCTCTCTTTGCAGTGCAAAGAGCGTCCCAGAGGCCCAACGGGGTCCGCTGCAGCTCCTGTTTTTCTCGGGGCACGAACTTCTGCTCAAACCAGACACGCGTCGCCTGCACCGGGCTCCTGACGCACTGCATCCACTTCTCCACCTCTGCAATGAAAGGTAGGAGATGGCGGGAAGGAGACAGAGGGGCTCCTGGGAAAATAAGGCCATTCTTACCTCTTAATATTAAAACAAGCATTGCAAGATAGTTATACCCACATTTGGGGTGGGGGTGTTCCAAAATGTTTTTTTCGTCTCCTCGCATAATAGTCGCACCTCTATTTGTGGCTGATTCTCCCTCCCTCCCTTCTTTCTTTCTGTGAGGGAAGACAGTTTAAAACTACAAAATGGAGGCATTAATGTGTTTTGTTATTATTCTTGCATCAGGGTCAGGGGTCAAGGGAAGGTGGGGTGGGGGTGTCCCAAAATGTTTTTTCTTCTCCTCGCATAATAGTTGCATCCTTATTTGAGTCCAATCCTCCCTCTCTCCCTCCTTTCTTTCTGTGAGGAAACTACAAAATGGAGGCATTTATGTGCCTTGTTATTATTCTTGCATCAGGGTCAGGGGTCAAGGGACGGTGGGGTTGGGGTGTCCTTACCTCTTAATACCAGCATCGCACTATAGTTGTACCCACATATGGAGTGGGGTGGGGGTGTCCCAAATTTTTTTTTCTTCTCGTATAATAGTCGCACCCCTATTTGCGGCTGATTCTCTCTCCCTCCCTTCTTTCTTTCTGTGAGGAAAGGCAAACTACAAAATGGAGGCATTAATGTATCTTGTTATTATTTTTGCATCAGGGTCAGGGGTCAAGGAAAGGTGGGGTGGGGGTGTCCCAAAATGTTTTTTCTTCTCCTCGCATAATAGTCGCACCCCTATTTCAGTCCAATCCTCCCTCTCTCCCTCCTTTCTTTCTGTGAGGAAAGGCAGTTTGAAACTACAAAATGGAGGCATTAATATGTCTTGTTATTATTCTTGCATCAGGGTCAGGGGTCAAGGGAAGGTGGGGTGGGGGTGTCCTGGGAAAATAAGGCCATCCTTACCTCTTAATACCAGCATTGCACGATAGTTGTACCCACATATGGAGTGGGGTGGGGGTGTCCCAAAATGTTTTTTTCTTCTCCTCGCATAATAGTCGCACCCCTATTTGTGGCCGATTCTCCCTCCCTCGCTCGCTTCTTTCTTTCTGTGAGGGAAGACAGTTTAAAACTACAAAATGGAGGCATTAATGTGTCTTGTTATTATTCTTGCATCAGGGTGAGGGGTCAAGGGAAGGTGGGTTGGGGATGTCCCAAAATGTTTTTTCTTCTCCTCGCATAATAGTCGCACCCCTATTTCAGGCCATTAATGCACCTTGTTATTATTCTTGCATGAGGGTCAGGGGTCAAGGGAAAGCCACCTTCACCTGGGAAGAGACACAGGTGCTGTGTCATGGGGGGGGATCACGACGGGGCCTCCCTTGTGGGGAAGGGGCCCATTTCACGCAGGTAACCCTTGCCTCCCCTTCCCTCCCTTTCCCTGCAGAAGAATTTGAGGATGAGCAGGTCGCCTTCATGGGATGCGCCACCAAGAACTTTTGCGACATGGGAGCCGTGGCCCTCTTCGCCTCCAGCCGGAACGTGGTGGTCAAGGACAACCTGTGCAGCCAAGGGCCGGGCCCCTTGGCCCCGAGTGGTGGGGCCCTCTCCCTGCTGGCCGTGCTGCTGCTGCCCCTCTGGGCTCTCTGGGCCTGAGTCCCTCTGCTCCATCCTCTCCCCCTCCTCCTCTGGGCTCCCACCGGACCCCCGCTTCACTCTGGAGCCACTCCCAGGGGACCCTGTCCTGAGGAGGGGAGGACCCGGCCCTGAGGGTCCCCCGGAGGGAGGAGGGAAAGGGCTGCCATCCTCCCCCAAGGGGTGGGAAGGGGTTTGCGTGCGGCCTTGATAATCAGTAGGTTAAAGAGTCTTAAGTCAGTTGCTTCTAGGGTGAGGGGGGGCACATTTCAAACAATCATGCTAATTTTAAGCCAGCGCTCAGTGCTTCATTGTACGAAGACACTGAACCTCTTGGCGGAATAATAAAGGTGAAAAATACCACCTGAGCCTTCACTGCTCTCCTGTTCTTGCTCGCCTTTCTCGCTGCCATGAGATTCGGGTGGGCATCTCCTGGTTCCTGGGGTCAGGTTTGATGGGTCTCAGGGAACTTCTCTGCATTGGCTAGTCCTTGGTATGAAAATGGGGGTGTTTTAAGGAGTACTGGTTCCATGGGTGGCGTGGCTGCAGTGTCACCAGAAGTGGGACCCCCATTGCATTGGGCATTTCATAGAATCCTAGAATCCTAGAGTTGGAAGAGACCTCCTGGGCCATCCAGTCCAACCCCATTCTGCCAAGAAGCAGGAATATTGCATTCAAATAGCCCAACAGTGACCGGGGCATGGAAGCTAATGAAAATAAATAAATAAATAAAATAAATATCAGAAATAATTAAATAAATAATCCAACCGTGACCGGGGCATGGAAGCTGATGAAAATACATAAATAAATAAATAAATATCTGAAATAATTAAATAAATAAACCAACCGTGACCGGGGCATGGAAACTGATAAAGATAAATAAATAAATAAATAAATAAATAAATAAATAAATACTGGAAACAATTAAATAAATAATCCAACCATGACTGGGGCATGGAAGCTGATGAAAATAAATAAATAAATAAGTAAATAAATACTGGAAATAATTAAATAAATAATCCAACCGTGACCAGGGCAGGGAAGCTGATGAAAATAAATAAATAAATACTGGAAATAATTAAATAAATAACCCAACCGTGACCGGGGCAGGGAAGCTGATGAAAATAAATAAATAAGTAAATAAATACTTTTTGACACAACATTACACAGCATCAGTTATTAATAGCAAAATACTCAGTTTATTTCTTTGTTTTAGTCTCTTCCTTTTCAGGTGCTCTTAAATTTCTTTGAAGAAGAAGATATAACTTGAATTCTGCAAGTAGGCAGCTGAAGAGTGGCAGAAAAGGGAAGGGGAAGGGAGAGGAGAAGGGGGGGGGACCGGAAGGGGAGGGGAAGGGAGGGGGAAGGGGAAGGGTGGGGAAAGGAGAAACAGAAGGAAAGAAAGAAAGAAAGGAAGGAAGGAAGGAAAGGGAAAAAGAAAAATAGAAAGCAAAGGATACGGAAAAAGAGAAAGAGAAAAGAGAAACAGAAAGAGAAAACAAAGGAGAAGATGGATGTAAAGAAACCTACCGCTCAATTTCAGTATTGAATATTGATGATAAATTATTTGCTAATATCTTGGTAGAAAGACTAAAGCACTTTCTAATGGATAAAGGAAGATCAATGGGGCTTCCTCCCGTAACGAAGAATGAATGATAACGTCAGAACCATGACAAACGTCCTTCTGAAAAGAACAACGATGAAGAATGTGCGTTCGTAGCGCTAGATGCGGAGAAGGCCTTCAACAACATAAATTGGAAGTCCTTCATCTAACTCATGCAAGAATTTGATATGGGGCACTACTTCACAAATGCCATAAAATCGGTATAGAATAAGCAAGGAGCGTTGTAAGATCCTCCTTGATAAGAATTTGGGGAAAGTAGAAAAGCAGATTTCATTTTTTAAAAAACCTCTGAATAATACCCACCGTGGTACAGAGGAGAGATCTAGGGTGGGAAAGGTGGCTCAGAGACAAAGAGAGACAGTGAAAACTCTATGGAAATCTCTCATGGTCCCAATACAGACAGCTGAAGGAGGCCTTCAACAAGGACAAGAAATTAGGATTTGAAGAAGGAGGAAAACTATGGGACAAGATAATGGTATCACAGACAAAAGTGATGACTAAAATATATAAGGCCCTTCTAACATGGTCAGCTGAAAAGGAAGAAATTAAAGATTGCTTCACAAAGTGAGCAGCAAATATTGGACACACTACATGAATGACTGATTGGGAAAAGAATTTGGAGCAAGAAAGTGAAATCTACCAACTCTTACGACCTAGGCGAGAATCGGATCAAAGTATGAAACTGAGGTGAAGAAGAGGTAGACGGAGGCGTGAGAGGGGCCTGAGAAAAGAAAGGAGAAGGCCAAAGGAGAAGGAGGAAAGAAAAAGTGAACAGAGAAGGGCAAAGGGAAGAGGGAGAGGAGAGAGAGGAAAGGAGGGAGAAGAGACAGAAAGAGGGGAAAGAGTTAAGAGAAAGGAGGCAGATGAGTGAGAATGTGAGGGATGTGAGATGTGTATAGTGTGTGAGAAGAAAAAGGTAAAAGAGAGGGAAAAAACCAGAAAAAAAGCAAAATATAAAAAGAAAAAGGGAGAAAAGAGTGATGGGTGATCTGAGATGGGCAACGTGTGTGAGATGTGCATGGTGTATGTGATGTGTGTGCAGTATAATGTGCACAATTTGTGTGGTGTATGAACTGTGTGTACTATGCGTGTGGTATGTGTTCCGTGCGATGTTCGTATTCTGTGTGTTGCATATGATATGAAATGGGTGATATGAAATGGGCATGTTCATAGAATCCTAGAATCAAAGAGTTGGAAGAGGCCTCATGGGCCATCCAGTCCAACCCCATTCCGCCAAGAAGCAGGAATATAGCATGTTGTGTGACATGTGTGTGGTGTGTGATGTGCGATGTGTGATGTGTGTGGTTTGTCTGGTGTATGAGGCGTGTGTATTATGTATGACTTGATGTGTGTGTTCTGTGTGATGAAGTGTTCTGTGTGATGTGTGTGGTGTGTCAGGTGTGGGGAGGGGAGAAGGAAGGGGAGGGGAGGGAGGGAGGGGGAGGGAGGGGGAGGGGGAGGGGAGGGAGGGGAGGGAGGGGAGGGGGAGGGGAGGGGGAGGGGAGGGAGGGGGAGGGGAGGGGAGGGAGGGGGAGGGGAGGGGAGGGAGGGAGGGGGATTGAACAGTCAGACTTTTGCCACAACTGAACACACATCTCAAGTCTTTGGGATTTCAAACTGGTGCGAAGTATAAAAAAGCAGGAAAAAAGAGGACGGTTCAGTCTGCCTTCCTTCAACGATGGCCTTCTACTCTCATTTCAAGATGTTTTGGGTTCAGTTCTGTTCACGACTGGTCAATGCTGTCATTTCCTGTTGAGTTCAAATCTCAAAGTGGATCCAACATCCAGACGGTTGAGGAGAGGAACATTGGGCATTGGGCAACCCATCAGGAAGAAGAAGAAGAAGGCCAAACGCCTTGGCGTAGTCGTGGTTCTCTTGCTTTCCTCGGATTCCACCTGGCTCTCACTCCTGGTGCTGTTGTCTCCTGTTGTCTCCGCAAATTCACCAAGACTCTCCAAGTCTTTGGCACAGAGTATGTTTCCGACCGGGCTGGATCCGGCTGAAACCCTGGCTGATATCTCTGCCATATCCCAACACTTGTGAGGCTTTTCACCTGAGGAGAATGAGAAGAAGGACATCCCATGACACAAGGCAGCTTCACCAGCTTGGTGAAGGACCCAATTTTGGGCCCAGATCTAAAATATGAGGATGCCTGTTGCCCCCCACCTGGCTCCCTTCCCAGATCAGAAGTCCAGCAGGGAAGAGGAGTGGAGACCCCATGCCGGGAAGCCAGCCAGACCAGTTCAAACTGCTTTAATGAACCAGAGAAGGAAATGCAAAGACTACCAAAGACTTCTAGAACAGACTTTGTCCTGTGCTGCCTTCGACTCACCTCAGGAGGAGGAACGGGGCAACCCAAGAGCTCTGGTGTCAGTTGGAAGCCACTTGCAGCATCCTTCTCCTTGCATCGTTGGCAACCAAACAGGCCTGGGTCTTTCTCAGCCATACGTGTGAGCATTTCTTCATGATACAGATCTTCATGGTACAACTTATCCAGACATACTTGTCCCATGGGAGGCGGGGTGGGTTTTGATGTGCCTGGAGCTTTGCCTGAAAGCTTGGCCTCACCCTTGGTGAGGCTTGTGGGGCTTGTAGTCCAAGCTGTGCTCCTGCAGAACGAAAGAAAGAAAGAAAGGAAGAAAGAAAGGAAGAAAGGAAGGAAGGAAGGAAGGAAGGAAGGAAGGAAGAAAGAAAGGTCTTGAGGACACGGCACAAGGCGTCTGGTTCCCAAACAGCAGTCCTGCTGCTGACACGATTGTTTCACTCTTTGCGCCACTGGCTGGGGGCTCCGTCTCACAGAGTCATTCTATGGGACTTCTGAGCAGTGTGGGTTGCATAGATTAGGATGATCGCCTTAGAGTTCTGTTCCTGGCTGTCATTTAGTTTTGCATATAGAAACACATTTCTGTCTATTCCTCTTCCTTTGCAGAGTCTTGATTCTGCTTGCTTGCATGTTTGTATTTCTGTTCTATTAAATAACAATTAATGTAAAAGATGCCAAATGTATCCACTTTACTAAAATATAAAGCACTAAAAACTTTGGGAAAGGTTCCTTCTTTCCCCAATCGCGGGTCAATTAACCAGGAACGGATCAGAAACGTCACAAAGGAAATGTCATACTTCCAATTTGGCCACACTGGGACATCATCATCCTTTGAGTCACCACCACCACCACCATTTCTTGGGGGCCATGGAGCTCTGCGCGACTGGCTGTCCGTCACCAATCGAGTCTGCTAATGTCAGAATGAGACTCCCATGCCATAGGGAAGAAGGAGCATCCCCAGACTTTGCCTAAATGGGGCGAAATAGTATTAAACCGGGAAAACCTAGAATACTCACCAAAAATACATTTGCATAGCAGATAAACTCTGTGTTGAACTCAAGGTAAATCTGGGTTTTCTATGTAGTGTAGTCAAGCCGCATATAACCACATCTGTAACAGATCCAAAGACACAACTGGACAGGAGTTGGCTGTCTGGCAAGTGGCCAGCCTCTCTCCCTCCCAGCTGCCACCTCTGCTCAGACCTGAAGGTCATCCCGATAGTGACCTCATCATCACCATTCATGGCATCAGAGTGTTTGTGTTGTGAGTCAGCTTCCTGAGACCTTAACTACTACTGATAGTAGAAGGAGAAGAAGGAGTGAGGAAGAATCAGAAGAGAATCAGCGCCAGCTGAAACGTATTAGAGACATCTTCCTAGCTTCCTCTGATGAAGAAAGCTTCGCAGGGTTCAGGCCAGAGGAGGCTTTGCAAGAAGATCTCAGGGGAATGAAGAGAGTGGCTAGTGACTCTGGCAGTGAGAGTGACACCATGTCCAAGAGACTCAGGGACACAGCAGATAACTCTAGCGACAGTGAGCATGAGATGGAGGAGGCTGTGGACTGGACCTTAGTGCAGAACATCAGAGACATCTGTAATGAGGCTACATCAAGCGATGACTTTGAAGGTTTCAGAGATAATGGGAATGAGGGTACTGACTGGCAGGATCAGGCACTAGATCAAAGGTGGCAGGCTTGGCGTGGAATAGATGTTGCAGCTGCGGGAGATGATTCAGATGCGAGCAATGAGTCTCATTGTTCTGACAGTGAATAAAATCTGCAATCTGGGACTTACTCCTTGCAGACGACAAAGCGTTGTTTGGGTGTTCTTGTCTGCCGTTAACCTTGTTTTGGATTCCAGTCTCCTGCTTCCCTGCCGTGCTTCGGACCAAGGAACCTTCGTGAGTGTACTTCTGGCTTATCGACCATCTGGACTGATTGACTACGCGTTTGTATTCCTGGATTCAACTTCATGCCTTGCAACGTCTAAAGAGACTGTTTGTTTTGTGTTTTGCTTCCTGCTCATCGCATTTTCTGTTATTTTTTGGCTCAACTCAAGCCTGCTTATCTAGCATTTTATGTTCCTGTTTAATTACGCTCCTTGAACTGTTGCACTGACTTTTAAGTGCCAAAATAAGTTTGTTTTACATTAAACTATCTTCAGTTTGACCTTCAACTGCTGTTAAAGACTTTTTATGTCCTGTGGGTCACGACAGTTTGTGATCAGCTGAGGCTGCCTCCATGTCAACAACAGTTTAGGCAATCCTTGACACCAGGCCCCATCTGCAATACTCTAGAATATCGTTGAACTGCTTTGAACTGCATTCTATGAAGCTACGTATGGCAGAATGCATGATGGCGCCTCGGGTGTTCTTTATTTGAAGTTACATAATTGGTGTAGAAGAGTTTAACATGAAGCACTCTCTCACTAATCCAAAAGGGTCGGTTACGCACATATTGTGAACAGATAATTGGTAATATTGGTAAAATACATATTATTATTATTTTTACATTTCAGTTGGAAGATGAGGAAGGGAAAGACTGTATGATAAAATGGGATGTTTATCGACCAGAAGTTGATGGCAAAAGTGACTAGGAGGGTGATATTGGAATCCTAGGATAATAGAGTTGGAAGAGACCACATAGATCATCATTAACTGACCCAAATAGGACTTTTTCTGTGACTTTTGTGAGTGTTGACTATAAAAGTGTAGCTCAGAACTGTCACAGTTAGTTTCTCATCACAATATTACTACTATGCTATAAAGGTGCCAATATATGGGAGATGATTTCCCAGCCACAGAGTAGAGATACCACAACACAATGTATTTGGATCTCCAATATGTTTTTTTTTTGGTATATGCAAGGTCTACATCAGTGGTTCTCAACCTGCAAGTCCCCAGGTGTTTTGGCCTTCAACTCCCAGAAATCCCAACAGCTGGTCAACTGGCTGAAATTTCTGGGAGTTGTAGGCCAAAACTCCTGAGGATCCACAGGTTGAGAACCATGGGTCTACATTTAGTCAGGTAACATTGGGGACTTGTATTAACTGACCTAAACATGGATGGGTTATGGGTAGATAAACCAATAAGCAAATGGGTGCTCAATACCTATCCTCTGATGACATTTACGATACGCCTTCCGAGATATGTCAACCCTGGCTAGGTGACTCTGATGTCTATCTGACCCTGAGGAGGAGCCCTGGACCCAGCATCAATGTCATGAAGCTAGAGCTGTTACAGCCTTAGAGTTGGATCCAGAGTGGCCTTCCTTCCTGCCTGTGGAAGGAAGGGCTCCATCTCCTTCCATAAAGGACGTTGTGTCCCAAGGACGTTCCTCCGGAAAGAGAGGCAGAAGGTGCATTTCATTCATTTCTCTGTGTGACTTGTACACACACAGCAGCAACAACAGCAACAACAACTCTATGCTTCTGTTCTGTATTCGGATCTGTTACTTCATAGAGATCTCAGTCGCTGTTACAGGAGACTAGTTACTTACTTACTTACTTAGGCGATCCCTCACTTTCCGAGGATGGTTGTCTTCCTGTGGGTCCGTATGTGGCTGTGGAGCCCTATTCTTGCTCTGCATCTTCTTCCGCAGTGAGGAGGGCATTGGTTTCCAGGTGGAAGGCGGTCTCGGCCGGGGTTGGCTTGACGCGCCTTCCTCTTGGCACGTTTCTCTTTTTCACCCTCCACTCGTGCCTCCTCAAATTCTGCAGCACTGCTGGTCACAGCTGACCTCCAGCTGGAGCGGTCAAGGGCCAGGGCTTCCCAGTTCTCAGTGTCTATGCCAGAGTTTTTAAGGTTGGCTTTGAGCCCATCTTTCAATCTCTTTTCCTGTCCTCCAACATTTCCGTTCTTGAGTTCGGAGTAGAGCAGCTGCAGTTGGGGAGGGGAGGGAAGACACGTTCGGCGCATGGCAGCGTGGGGCACACGCACAGGCAGGGGAGCCAAAGCAAGGACGGACAAAGGCTTGCACCTGGGAATCCATTTTTTTCATGTCAGGAGTGACTTGAGAAACTGAAAATATGCAATAAAGATTATTTTTCAAAAAGAGGAGGAGGAGGAGGAGGAGGAGGAGGAGCAGAAATTTGAACAACTGCAAGTCCCAAATGTAAAGGTCTATTTTCCCCAAACCTCACCTGCGTTCAAATTTGGGCATATTGAGTGTTCATGCCAAGTTTGGCCCAGATCCATCATTGTTTGCGTCCACACTGCTCCCTGCATGTAGGTGAACTACAACTGTTCTGGAACAGCTGTTCCAGAAGCTCCAATTTTGTTTGCTTTGCATTGAATGTTTGTTTGCAGTCCTAAGTTTCAGGGACTCTGCAGATAGGTGGCTTCTTTTGGCTGCAATCATAGGGCAAGCCACCTGTCAATTAGAGTTAGGTTCCCTGGTCCCGCCCCCTTTGGGTTTTTGGAGGGAATCGGAGCCTTTTTGAGTCAGTCCACACAGAGCAGCTTTCCATACAGGACACGAAACCAAGAGCTCCTGTCGAAAGCTTCGTCTTCTACGGCTTGGCCGGGGAGATACACAGCCTACAGCTTGGCTGAGGATTTTACCACCTTACAGCTCCTTTGCTGAGGGACTTCAGTCAGCCATCACAGCACCCTGAACTCCTTCTTTTGCCCTGGAAGTCTACAAATCTCTGCTTGGCAAGGGTCGCTCGCGGAAGCCGGGCGCAGTTGGTACCGGGTGCAGGGGCTCCACGCCAACAGAAACATGTACAGACTGCCCAGATGAGAAGTTAAGCATTTCCCCATTCGTTAGTATTTTTATTAATTTATTTATTTATTTATTTATTTATTTATTTATTTATTATTTAAACTTCTATGCCGCCACTCCCTTCCCTGGGGCTCGGAGCGGCTTACAAGAATAGCTAAAATCTAACAAAGTTTAAAAGCAATTTAAAACAATTTAAAAACAACAGTATCAAACATTAAAAGCCTGTCGAAAAACGTATGTCTTACATGCCCTGCGGACAGCTGGCAAGTCCCGCAGGGCACGAACTTCAGGTAGCGGAGCATTCCAGACTGATGGCGCCACTGCTGTGAAGGCTCTGCGTCTGGCAGCCGTTAGACGCAAGGTCTTGACACTGGGGACTTCCAAGAGATCTTGGTCCTCAGAACGGAGGGATCTCTGGGGTTGGTAGGGGTGAGGCGGTCCCTCAGATACATTGGCCCCAGACCATGCAAGGCCTTCAAGGTGAGTCCCATCCCTTTGAAAGTGATCCGGTGCTCAATTGGTAACCAATGCAGCTGTAGTAAAATTGGTGTTATGCGGCATCTCATCGGAATTCCCGCAAGAAGCCGAGCAGCTGCGTTTTGTACCAACTTGAGCTTCCGAATCACCGACAGGGGGAGGCCAATGTAGAGGGCGTTACAGTAGTCCAGTCTTGAGATGACCGTGGCCTGGATCACCGTAGCTAGGTCGTCCCTGGACAGGGAGGGGGCCAGCCTTTGTCTAGCCTGCCGCAGGTGGAAGAAAGAAGGCGGTTCTGCTCACGGCGGAGAGAGACCTGGGCCTCCATTGTCAGCAGAGGCTCCAAAAGGACTCCCAGACTCTTGACCAATGATGACGGGCGTAAGGCCTCGCCATCCAGGGTGGGCAGATGGATGTCCCCACTGCCCGGTCCACCCAGCCATAGGATCTCCGTCTTTGCTGGATTCACCCTCAACCTGCTGGCACGCAGCCATCCAGTCACGGCCTCAATGAGGCACTGATGGAAACAATCGGGTCCAGAGTCCGGTCGGCCTTCCATCTTCAGCACCAGCTGAGTGTCATTACAATATTGGATCTTTATTATAACGCAAACTGGAGATCTCATAGTCCTTTGGCAAAGGTGCGTGGAAACTGAGGCTGCTTGCATTTCAAGGCAAGCACCAGAAGGAAGTTCCTAAGCCAGGGATGTGGCAAACAGTTCAGTTCATGAAGCAGAGAGTCAGTAAGAAAAGGGCAGAAGCCCAGTGATGGGCGCTGGGTTGGGTAGTAGCAGAGTCCATAGTCCAGTGCATAAGTCAGAGAGTTCACAAAGAGGAGACAGGAACCCAGTTATGTGTGCTGGGTCAGGAAAAAGCAGAATCCATTGTCCGGCCCTTGGCGAACTACAAATACTTGGGAAGGGGGGGAAAGATGCTCGGCATCAATTGCTTTAAAGTCCCTCTTTGTTTTCATCAATAAAGAACTTTGCTGGACTTCCTTTAAGCCTCTACAGAACTTTGTTTAAGGAAATCCAAGGGCCTTTAACCTGAGGCAGCCCCGTTGGGCATCCCGTTGGGCACACGGAATGTCTGTCCTGTCTACAGTCTTATGCACAGGCCCAGCGTGCGACAGCACAACAACTCCAAAACCTCAAGGTCAATGCCTACCAAACCCTTCCATTATTTATTGTTGCTTATGGGAGTTCTGTGTGCCCAGTTTGGTTCAATTGCATCATTGGCGGAGTTCAGAGTGCTCTTTGTTTGTAGGTGAAATTGACGAAAATGACATCGAGATCCAACAGCTAATCGACAAGAAAAGGAAAGCCTTCCAAACATGGCAGAGAGACATCAACTGTGCTGCTAAGAAAAAGATCTACGCCAGTGCAAAAGCTGAGGTCCAAAGAAGGACAAGAGAACTCAAGAACATCTGGTGGACAAAGAAGGCTGAAGAAATCCAACACCTGGCAGATACCCATAATGCTCAAGGATTTTTCAAAGCCACAAAGGTCATCTATGGGCCAAGAAACCATGGCATACAGCCTCTACGCTCATCAGACGGAACCAAACTCCTGAAGGACCAAAAGTCAATTGCACTACGTTGGAAAGAACACTACCAAAGCCTCCTAAACCGCAGCTCCAGTGTGGCCGAAGAGGTCCTCTCACAAATCCCGCAACAACAAACCAGGGACGAGCTTGCAGCACTGCCTAGTTTGGAAGAAGTCAGCAATGCCATCAGCCAACAAAAGAACAACAAAGCCAGCGGACCGGATGGGATCCCTGCTGAAATCTTTAAAGAGGGAGGACCTGCGCTGACACACCAACTCCACCAGCTCATAGAAAAAGTGTGGGTGACCGAGAAAATCCCAGCAGACTTCAAGGATGCCACCATCATCACCCTCTTCAAAAAAGGGGAAAGAACAGACTGCGGAAACTATCGAGGTATCTCCCTTCTAACCTCTGCTGGAAAAATCCTCGCAAGAATCCTTGCAAACCGCCTTCTTCCCCTCTCAGAAGACACCCTCCCAGAATCCCAGAACGGCTTCCGCCCCTCCAGAGGAACTGTGGACATGATCTTCACTGCACGACAGCTCCAAGAAAAATGCAGGGAACAAAACCAACCTCTGTACATGGCATTCATCGACCTTGCCAAGGCATTCGACACAGTGAATCGCAGCGCTCTCTGGACCATCCTCCAAAAAATCGGGTGCCCAAGCAAATTTGTGAACATCCTGCGGCTCCTCCACGATGACATGATGGCAACAGTCTTGGACAGCAATGGCTCCCAAAGTGACCCATTTAAGGTGGAATCGGGTGTCAAACAGGGATGTGTTATTGCCCCAACTTTATTCTCCATCTTCATCGCCATGATACTTCACCTTGTTGATGGGAAGCTTCCCACCGGAGTGGAAATCATCTATCGGACAGACGGCAAGCTATTTAACCTCAGCAGACTGAAAGCCAAAACCAAGGTCACAACAACATCTGTTATAGAACTCCAGTATGCTGATGACAATGTCGTCTGTGCGCATTCAGAAGAAGATCTACAAGCCACTCTCAACACCTTTGCAGAAGCATACACAAAGCTTGGCCTGTCACTGAACATCGAGAAAACCAAAGTGCTGTTCCAGCAGTCACCAGCCGTCCCCTCTCCAATGCCAGAGATACAGCTTAATGGTGTAACATTAGAAAATGTCGACCATTTCCGCTACCTTGGCAGCCACCTCTCCACCAAAGTCAACATCGACGCCGAAATACAACACCGCCTGAGCTCTGCAAGTGCAGCATTTTCCCGAATGAAGCAGAGAGTGTTTGAGGACCGGGACATCCGTAGGGATACTAAGGTGCTTGTCTATAAAGCTATTGTCCTCCCAACCCTGCTATATGCCTGTGAGACATGGACTGTCTACAGACGTCACATGCAGCTCCTGGAACGATTCCATCAGCGCTGCCTCCGGAAAATCCTGCAAATCTCCTGGGAAGACAAGCGGACAAACGTCAGCGTGCTGGAGGAAGCAAAGACCACCAGCATTGAAGCGATGGTCCTCCAACATCAACTCCGCTGGACAGGCCACGTTGTCCGGATGCCTGACCACCGTCTCCCAAAGCAGTTGCTCTACTCCGAACTCAAGAACGGAAAACGGAATGTTGGTGGACAGGAAAAGAGATTTAAAGATGGGCTCAAAGCCAACCTTAAAAACTCTGGCATAGACACTGAGAACTGGGAGGCCCTGGCCCTTGAGCGCTCCAGCTGGAGGTCAGCTGTGACCAGCAGTGCTGCAGAATTCGAGGAGGCACGAGTGGAGGGTGAAAGAGAGAAACGTGCCAGGAGGAAGGCACGTCAAGCCAACCCCGACCGGGACCGTCTTCCACCTGGAAACCAATGCCCTCACTGCGGAAGAAGATGCAGAGCAAGAATAGGGCTCCACAGCCACATGCGGACCCACAGGGAAACCCATGATGGAAGACCATCTTACTCGTCCAACGAGGGATCGCCTAAGTAAGTAAGTAAAAGGTGAAATACCAGCAACAACAACTCCCAAATGACAAAATCTATCCCACTGCAACTCCAGCAGTATTCAGATTTGGGCATATCGGTTATTTGTGCCAAATTACGCCCATTAATTTGAAAAATAGGATCCATGTTAGTGTTATTTAATTCAAATCAACCTCCACTTTGTGCAAGTGATAAACGTGATAATAGTATCATCTCCACTGGAACAAGACCAGCTTTCCACTTCTGTAGGGAGTAAGTTTCTCTGCTGGCTGGAGGGGGCTGGACCCAATTCCCTTTGGGGGTCTCTGGCATCTCATTCCCTGGAGCTACATAAACAGGCCGGATGGCCGTCTTCTGGGAGGGCTTTCCCTGGTCTTCCTTCCTAGCCGAACGGCCTTGGGCTGGGTGGCCTTAGTGATTTATCACACGGGTGTCCTACTGTTCTTTCCATAGACACAAAGTCCTCAGTCATTCCAGAAACAGGGACATTTCAGAGCAAGTCCCCCACATACAGACACCAGAGTATCAGAAGCACATTGGCTACCTCTCACTTAATGGTCCAATAACCACAGAAACCTTAAAGTCTTTAGAATGATAGAATAACGTTATTGTCACTGTACATTGTACAATAAAAGGAAATGAATTTCCCAACAGACATCACAAAAACGACATACCCATCCCTCCACACTTCAAGCACCAACCACCATTGCAGAAGAAAGGTCTGTTTCTGTGCATGGGTTGCTCCCATTTTGACACAACATCACACAACCTCAGTTCTTAATAGCAAAATACTCAGTTTATTTCTTTGTTTTTAGTCTCTTCCTTTTCAGCTGCTCTTAAATTTCTTCGAAGAAGAATCTATAACTTGAATTCTGCAAGTAGGCAGCTGAAGAGTGGCAGAAAAGGGAAGGGGAAGGGAGAGGAGAAGGGGGGGGGGAGCCGGAAGGGGAGGGGAAGGGAGGGGAGGGGGAGAGGGAAGGGGAGGGGAGGGGGAATGGAGGGGAGAGGAGGGGAAGGGGAATGGTGGGGAAAGGAGAAACAGAAGGAAAGAAAGAAAGAAAGAAAGAAAGAAAGAAAGGAAAGGGAAAAAGAAAAATAGAAAGCAAAGGATACGGAAAAAGAGAAAGAGAAAAGAGAAACAGAAAGAGAAAACAAAAGAGAAGATGGATGTAAAGAAACCTACCGCTCAATTTCAGTATTGAATATGGATTATAAATTATTTGCTAATATCTTGGTAGAAAGACTAAAGCACTTTCTAACGGATAAAGGAAGAACAATGGGGCTTCCTCCCGTAACGAAGAATGAATGATTACGTCAGAACCATGACAAACGTCATTCTGAAAAGAACAACGATGAAGAATGTGCGTTCTTGGCGCTAGACGCGGAGAAGGCCTTCAACAACATAAATTGGAAGTCCTTCATCTAACTCATGCAAGAATTCGATATGGGGCACTACTTCATAAATGCCATAAAATCGGTATATAATAATATACCGATTTGTAAGATCCTCCTTGATAAGAATTTGGGGAAAGTAGAAAAGCAGATTTCATTTTTAAAAAAACCTCTGAATACCCTCCGTGGAAGCGGTTCAGAGGAGAGATCGAGGGTGGGAAAGGTGGCTCAGAGACAAAGAGAGACAGTGAACCCAAACAATAGAAGATCGCTGCACAAAGTGAGCAGCAAATATTGGACACACTACATGAATGACTGATTGGGAAAAGAATTTGGAGCAAGAAAGTGAAATCTACCAACTCTTACGACCTAGGCGAGAATTGGATCAAAGTATGAAACTGAGGTGAAGAAGAGGTAGACGGAGGCGTGAGAGGGGCCTGAGAAAAGAAAGGAGAAGGCCAAAGGAGAAGGAGGAAAGAAAAAGTGAACAGAGAAGGGCAAAGGGAAGAGGGAGAGGAGAGAGAGGAAAGGAGGGAGAAGAGACAGAAAGAGGGGAAAGAGTTAAGAGAAAGGAGGCAGATGAGTGAGAATGTGAGGTATGTGAGATGTGTAGAGTGTGTGAGAAGAAAAAGGTAAAAGAGAGGGAAAAAACCAGAAAAAAAGCAAAATATAAAAAGAAAAAGGGAGAAAAGAGTGATGGGTGATCTGAGATGGGCAACGTGTGTGAGATGTGCATGGTGTATGTGATGTGTGTGCAGTATAATGTGCACAATTTGTGTGGTGTATGAACTGTGTGTACTATGTATTGTCGAAGGCTTTCATGGCCGGAATCACTCAGTTCTTGTGGGTTTTTTCGGGCTATATGGCCATGTTCTAGAGGCATTTCTCCTGACGTTTCGCCTGCATCTATGGCAGGCATCCTCAGAGGGTGAGGTCTGGAGCTGGGAAAAAAGGGGGTTTATATATCTGTGGAAAGACCAGGGTGAGACAAAAGGCTTTTGTAAGATGGGCTAGGTGTGAATCTTTTCAATTGACCACCTTGATTAGCATACAATGGGCTGACTGTGCCTGGAGCAAACTCTTAATGAAGGTGATTAGATGTCCCTGCCTGTTTTTCTCTCTGTTGTTTTAATTTTAGAATTTTTTAAAACTGGTAGCCAAATTTTGTTCATTTTCATGGTTTCTTCCTTTCTGTTGAAATTGTCCACATGTTTGTGGATTTCAATGGCTTCTCTGTGTAGCCTGACATGGTGGTTGTGAGAGTGGTCCAGCATTTTTGTGTTCTCAAATAAAATGCTGTGTCCAGGTTGGTTCATCAGGTGCTCTGCTATGGCTGATTTCTCTGGTTGGAGTAGTCTGCAGTGCCTTTCATGTTCCTGGATTCTTGTTTGGGCGCTGCGTTTGGTGGTCCCTATGTAGACTTGTCCACAGCTGCATGGTACACGGTAGACTCCTGCAGAGGTGAGAGGATCCCTCTTGTCCTTTGCTGAACGTAGCATTTGTTGAATTTTCTTGGTGGGTTTGTAGATTGTTTGTATGTTGTGTTTCCTCATCAGCTTCCCTATGCGGTCAGTGGTTCCCTTGATGTATGGCAGGGACACTTTTCCTCTGGGTGGATCTTCATCTTTACTCTTGTGGCTTGTTCTTGGTCTTGCAGCTCTTCTGATGTCTGAGGTGGAGTATCCATTGGCCTGTAGAGCCCAGTTGAGGTGGTTCAGTTCATCTTGGAGGAGGTGGGGTTCACAGATTCTTTTTGCACGGTCTGCCAAGGCTTTGATGGTGCTTCTTTTTTGACTTGGGTGATGGTTGGAGTTTTTATGTAGATATCTATCTGTGTGTGTGGGTTTTCTGTAGACGGTGTGACCCAATTGTTGATCTGGTTTGCGGATGACTAGGACATCTAGAAAAGGCAGTCTTCCTTCCTTTTCTTTTTCCATAGTGAACTGGATGTTTGGGTGGATGCTGTTAAGATGTTCCAGGAACCTGTTGAGTTCTTCTTCTCCATGGCTCCAAATGGTGAAAGTGTCATCCACATATCTGAACCATATAGTGGGCTTTTTGGTTGCTGTTTCAAGAGCTTGTTTTTCAAATTGTTCCATGTAGAAGTTAGCTATGACTGGGCTGAGAGGGCTCCCCATAGCTACTCCATCTTTCTGTTCGTAGAATTCATTGTCCCACTGAAAATAGCTGGTGGTGAGGCAATGGTGAAACAGCGCCGTGATGTCTTCTGGGAACCTCTGGTTGATGAGTGCCATGGTGTCTGCAACTGGGACCATGGTAAATAGAGACACCACATCGAAGCTGATCAGTTTGTCATTTGTATTTAGCTTGAGATTGCTGATTTTTTCAATGAAGTGGGCTGAGTCCTTGATGTAGTGTGTTGTGAGCCCAATGTGGCTTTGTAACTGTGCAGCAAGAAATTTGGCTAAGTCATATGTGGGGGACCCAATGGCACTCACGATTGGTCTGAGTGGGGTGGAGTCCTTGTGGATTTTGGGGAGTCCATAAAGCCTGGGTGGAAGGGCTTCCGATTTACATAGCTGCTGTCGTATGTCGAAGTTGATGGAGGAGTTTTTAATTAGAGTGTTGGTTTTTCTGGTTATTTTGGAAGTTGGGTCTTTCTTAAGTTTTCTGTATATGGTAGGGTCCAGGAGTTTTCTGATCTTCTCCTTGTATTGCTCTGTATGCATGATGACTGTGGCATTCCCCTTGTCTGCTGGCAGAATGAGGATATCAGGATCTGAATTTAGGTCTCGAATGGCTTCTCTTTCCTTCCTAGTAATGTTACTGGAGGGGAGTTTTGCCTTTTTCAGGATCCTTGCTGTTTCCGCTCGTACTTCTTCTGCTTCTTCCTCTGGTAGGCGGTAAATTGCTGATTCGACATTGGCAATGATGTTTTCTACTGGGATCCTGGTGGAGGTTACAGCAAAGTTTCCTCCTTTCGCTAGTATGGATACTTGGTCTTCAGAGAGTTGTCTGTCTGTCAGGTTGATGATGGTCCGTGATGTATCCAGTTCTGGTTTCGGCTGTTGCTTTTGTCGTTTGTGGAATTTTTGTTTTTGTCTGTTGGTGTGGACAACCATATTCTTCTCCATTTTCCTGTAAGTGAGATTGTCTATTTTGTCCCAGTCCTGGGAATTCATCTTCTGGCTGATATTGATATGCAGATGCAGCAGTTCCTTGTCTGTGTTTGCGAGTTCTTTGCGGATGGTGTGGATTCTCTCTCTTAAGAGGTTGCGTTCCAGGCGGTCATAGATCCGGTGAGCCTGTGGTGTTTTGAAAGTCCTTTTGGCTGCGAGAAATTGTGGGATGGTATCTGTGTCTCTGCAGCGTAGAAGGAAAGTCAGGGAGCACAGTAGATGTGCTTTCCTGGTCCTTAGTTTCTCCAATTTCCGTGTGTCTTGGAACAGTTTCTCCCCGTAGAGATGTTCAATGTATTGTCGAAGGCTTTCATGGCCGGAATCACTCAGTTCTTGTGGGTTTTTTCGGGCTATATGGCCATGTTCTAGAGGCATTTCTCCTGACGTTTCGCCTGCATCTATGGCAGGCATCCTCAGAGGGTGAGGTCTGGAGCTGGGAAAAAAGGGGGTTTATATATCTGTGGAAAGACCAGGGTGAGACAAAAGGCTTTTGTAAGATGGGCTAGGTGTGAATCTTTTCAATTGACCACCTTGATTAGCATACAATGGGCTGACTGTGCCTGGAGCAAACTCTTAATGAAGGTGATTAGATGTCCCTGCCTGTTTTTCTCTCTGTTGTTTTAATTTTAGAATTTTTTAAAACTGGTAGCCAAATTTTGTTCATTTTCATGGTTTCTTCCTTTCTGTTGAAATTGTCCACATGTTTGTGGATTTCAATGGCTTCTCTGTGTAGCCTGACATGGTGGTTGTGAGAGTGGTCCAGCATTTTTGTGTTCTCAAATAAAATGCTGTGTCCAGGTTGGTTCATCAGGTGCTCTGCTATGGCTGATTTCTCTGGTTGGAGTAGTCTGCAGTGCCTTTCATGTTCCTGGATTCTTGTTTGGGCGCTGCGTTTGGTGGTCCCTATGTAGACTTGTCCACAGCTGCATGGTACACGGTAGACTCCTGCAGAGGTGAGAGGATCCCTCTTGTCCTTTGCTGAACGTAGCATTTGTTGAATTTTCTTGGTGGGTTTGTAGATTGTTTGTATGTTGTGTTTCCTCATCAGCTTCCCTATGCGGTCAGTGGTTCCCTTGATGTATGGCAGGGACACTTTTCCTCTGGGTGGATCTTCATCTTTACTCTTGTGGCTTGTTCTTGGTCTTGCAGCTCTTCTGATGTCTGAGGTGGAGTATCCATTGGCCTGTAGAGCCCAGTTGAGGTGGTTCAGTTCATCTTGGAGGAGGTGGGGTTCACAGATTCTTTTTGCACGGTCTGCCAAGGCTTTGATGGTGCTTCTTTTTTGACTTGGGTGATGGTTGGAGTTTTTATGTAGATATCTATCTGTGTGTGTGGGTTTTCTGTAGACGGTGTGACCCAATTGTTGATCTGGTTTGCGGATGACTAGGACATCTAGAAAAGGCAGTCTTCCTTCCTTTTCTTTTTCCATAGTGAACTGGATGTTTGGGTGGATGCTGTTAAGATGTTCCAGGAACCTGTTGAGTTCTTCTTCTCCATGGCTCCAAATGGTGAAAGTGTCATCCACATATCTGAACCATATAGTGGGCTTTTTGGTTGCTGTTTCAAGAGCTTGTTTTTCAAATTGTTCCATGTAGAAGTTAGCTATGACTGGGCTGAGAGGGCTCCCCATAGCTACTCCATCTTTCTGTTCGTAGAATTCATTGTCCCACTGAAAATAGCTGGTGGTGAGGCAATGGTGAAACAGCGCCGTGATGTCTTCTGGGAACCTCTGGTTGATGAGTGCCATGGTGTCTGCAACTGGGACCATGGTAAATAGAGACACCGCAAACCAGATCAACAATTGGGTCACACCGTCTACAGAAAACCCACACACACAGATAGATATCTACATAAAAACTCCAACCATCACCCAAGTCAAAAAAGAAGCACCATCAAAGCCTTGGCAGACCGTGCAAAAAGAATCTGTGAACCCCACCTCCTCCAAGATGAACTGAACCACCTCAACTGGGCTCTACAGGCCAATGGATACTCCACCTCAGACATCAGAAGAGCTGCAAGACCAAGAACAAGCCACAAGAGTAAAGATGAAGATCCACCAGAGGAAAAGTGTCCCTGCCATACATCAAGGGAACCACTGACCGCATAGGGAAGCTGATGAGGAAACACAACATACAAACAATCTACAAACCCACCAAGAAAATTCAACAAATGCTACGTTCAGCAAAGGACAAGAGGGATCCTCTCACCTCTGCAGGAGTCTACCGTGTACCATGCAGCTGTGGACAAGTCTACATAGGGACCACCAAACGCAGCGCCCAAACAAGAATCCAGGAACATGAAAGGCACTGCAGACTACTCCAACCAGAGAAATCAGCCATAGCAGAGCACCTGATGAACCAACCTGGACACAGCATTTTATTTGAGAACACAAAAATGCTGGACCACTCTCACAACCACCATGTCAGGCTACACAGAGAAGCCATTGAAATCCACAAACATGTGGACAATTTCAACAGAAAGGAAGAAACCATGAAAATGAACAAAATTTGGCTACCAGTTTTAAAAAATTCTAAAATTAAAACAACAGAGAGAAAAACAGGCAGGGACATCTAATCACCTTCATTAAGAGTTTGCTCCAGGCACAGTCAGCCCATTGTATGCTAATCAAGGTGGTCAATTGAAAAGATTCACACCTAGCCCATCTTACAAAAGCCTTTTGTCTCACCCTGGTCTTTCCACAGATATATAAACCCCCTTTTTTCCCAGCTCCAGACCTCACCCTCTGAGGATGCCTGCCATAGATGCAGGCGAAACGTCAGGAGAAATGCCTCTAGAACATGGCCATATAGCCCGAAAAAACCCACAAGAACTGAGTGATTCCGGCCATGAAAGCCTTCGACAATACATTGAACATCTCTACGGGGAGAAACTGTTCCAAGACACACGGAAATTGGAGAAACTAAGGACCAGGAAAGCACATCTACTGTGCTCCCTGACTTTCCTTCTACGCTGCAGAGACACAGATACCATCCCACAATTTCTCGCAGCCAAAAGGACTTTCAAAACACCACAGGCTCACCGGATCTATGACCGCCTGGAACGCAACCTCTTAAGAGAGAGAATCCACACCATCCGCAAAGAACTCGCAAACACAGACAAGGAACTGCTGCATCTGCATATCAATATCAGCCAGAAGATGAATTCCCAGGACTGGGACAAAATAGACAATCTCACTTACAGGAAAATGGAGAAGAATATGGTTGTCCACACCAACAGACAAAAACAAAAATTCCACAAACGACAAAAGCAACAGCCGAAACCAGAACTGGATACATCACGGACCATCATCAACCTGACAGACAGACAACTCTCTGAAGACCAAGTATCCATACTAGCGAAAGGAGGAAACTTTGCTGTAACCTCCACCAGGATCCCAGTAGAAAACATCATTGCCAATGTCGAATCAGCAATTTACCGCCTACCAGAGGAAGAAGCAGAAGAAGTACGAGCGGAAACAGCAAGGATCCTGAAAAAGGCAAAACTCCCCTCCAGTAACATTACTAGGAAGGAAAGAGAAGCCATTCGAGACCTAAATTCAGATCCTGATATCCTCATTCTGCCAGCAGACAAGGGAATGCCACAGTCATCATGCATACAGAGCAATACAAGGAGAAGATCAGAAAACTCCTGGACCCTACCATATACAGAAAACTTAAGAAAGACCCAACTTCCAAAATAACCAGAAAAACCAACACTCTAATTAAAAACTCCTCCATCAACTTCGACATACGACAGCAGCTATGTAAATCGGAAGCCCTTCCACCCAGGCTTTATGGACTCCCCAAAATCCACAAGGACTCCACCCCACTCAGACCAATCGTGAGTGCCATTGGGTCCCCCACATATGACTTAGCCAAATTA